>NC_048904.1:20792694-21116884 GCF_011077185.1 Oxyura jamaicensis | reverse complement strand
CCCATCCCCATCCCATCCCCATCCCCATCCCATCCCATCCCACCCCACCCCACCCCACCCCACCCCATCCCTGCTGACCACTCCAGACCAGGCCCCGCCACCTCCGCAGTTCCTGCCCAGAGTGCGGGAACCAGCAGGAGCAAGCCAGGACCGTTTATTGCAGCACCCACTTGTGGTGTGCTTTTAGCAGAAGCAAGTGTCTGGAACCATGTTCCTCTTGCTAGATCAGCATATGTTAAGTGACAGCCTATAGCCTTTGGGTGTTGTCTTTGTTTTCTTCTTCTTCTTTTTTTCCTTTATTTATTCATTTTTAAAACACAACAGGGTAGGGTCTCCTGTGCAGTTTCCCACAGACATTCCTGCCTGCTCCGGCTTTAGCAGGGAGGCCCAGCACAAAGCCCCCTTGTCCCGCTGAGGGCAAGGGCCCACACGCGCGGGCTGGCGGCTGGCCCTGTCCCCTGTCCCCCCGCTGTGCCCTCCTCCTGCTGGCGCCGGCGGGACCGTGCTGAAATACCAGGAACCTGCACCCGACCTCCTCCTGACGTCCTGCAAGCAAAGCACGGCTGCCAGCAGCACGCGGCACGGCTCCAGGCTGGGCTGTCTCTACTAGTGTAATTAAAAAAAAAAAAGTCAAAATGACCTTAGAGTGATTTAATATCTCACCTATTGGTACATTTTTCTGAGACCCCTTTCAGATATTCACACAAAGAAGGGAAGCGTGGGATCGTTTTCACTGGGATTCGGTTTCTGCTTCACCTGCTTCTGCACGTGACCCCGGCAGCCATCGGAGCTCACGTTGCATGTTGTCCCCAGTGCCTGGATACGCCTCCCAAAAACGAGTGGCTGCAGTTTGCAGTGGCTGTGTGAAAGCACACGAAGGGCAGCAGAGGTGCCCGCGGGGGGACGGGAAGGCAGTGTGATGCCCGTGCTCCTGCCCCCTGCTCCTGCCATGCTCTGCGTGGTCCTGACGTGGCTCTGCGGGCCATGGGAGATGAGGGCTCCCCGCAGCTTCCACCCAGCCGTGGCTGCCACCGGGGGCTGCAAGCGCAGCCACCCGCAGCGGGGTTAAACCCGCGGGGCCCGGGGGAGCCAGGGTCCCACTTGGGCAGCGGGTCCGCGGGCTGCGATGGTCGGGCTGGCCCCCGCGGCCCTGCCGAGGCCAGGTGCTCGACCCCAGCAGCTCCTCCCAGGGTCCGGCCCTGCAGAGGGGTTCCCTGCTCCGAGAAAGTTCCGTGGCAGCCACGGGGGTGGTAGTGGCCTGCTCCAGCCATGGGCACCGGGGCCGGGAAACCTCCCGGGGAGGGAACACGTGCCCCGAGACGCAGAGCGAGGTCTTTATGTGTTTTAGACGAGATATTCAAACATCCTCAGAATAATCTGGGCTAACAAGCACATGCAGAAGAGAAATTGTGGGGAGATGAAGTCCTGCAGGGGACAGCATGAGCCTGACCTTACAGAGGCATGTGGAGAGCGGCTCAGGGAGCAGCGCGGGGATATTGTTTTTCAGGCCCGTGTCACCAAGGGCTTGGCAGCCACAGAAAACACTTGAAATGGCAATGGGATGACATTAACTCACTTTCCCAACACACACATGCACATGGCAACCTGGGGAGTTGGAAAGAACTTAGAGAGGGATTTCTCAGCCCCGCGGGGCACGGGGTCACGGGCCAGCCCCCCGCTCGGGGACACTGCCACCGGTCCCCGCTCAGCTGAGGCAAGGAGCGCCTTGTGCATGCGTGGAGGGGGGCAGCCTGCTCGTGGGCAGCAAGCCCGGGCTGTATTCTGCATTCTGTGAAAAAGCACAAGTTTTGCTTCCTGCTGCCCTGTCTGTGGTTTTACACAAGAGCTGCAGACGTGTGCTGGCACGTGCCGGGTGCCCAGGTGGCTGACCTGTCCCCCACGCAACGGAGGCTTTCCGTCAGCCTGGAAACAGCGGTTGGCACCTTGTGTAATTAGGGTTACTGTTGGAAGAGAACCAAACCAAGATCTGAACAGGTTTCAGAAACATCCTAAATGCTTACATCTACAACAAAATGCATCTGGAATTGTTGTAATTGATGATAACACAGAAAAATAACATGATAAGCTGTAGCTGATCCTAGGCAGACCATGATACAACATCAAGGGCAGGTTATTTCTGGTGCTCAGAAACACCGGGTGAAGCACCTGGCAGTGGCTGCTGTCAGAGACGGGCAGCTAGACAAGGCGGATTTGGCATATTTCAGTCTCTAGTTTTCTGAACGATGCTGGCTGTCATCGGGAATGCACGAGCGTGACTGCTGCCTTGGAGGATGCCAGCTGCCTCCGCGTCACGGCAGGTTGCGGAGCAGAGACGAGGGCGGATGGGGAGAGGCAAAGGAAAGTTAAAGTCAGCGCCGAGGAGGACCCGAACGCTCAAACTGAGCCGGGCCAGACGCCAACGCCAGTTATCACTGACGGCCTCTGAATAATGAGTCTGTGCTATACTTAGCTCTTTGCTAGGAAGAGACAAAATCGTCCTATGACTAAACACAGCTAAATCTCTGCAGTAGTCATGGCCCATAAATTGACGACAAATTGACAAAAGGGAAAGATGCTCAACTACGAGAAAGAGAGATTTCGGGCTTCCTGTTGACTCACCAGCAGTGTGTATCAGGACAAAACTATCCCCAGAGAGGTGTCACTGGACCATGGCTTTGACAAAAATAGCTGCTGGCTGAAATAATGTCAGTAAAATTTAGGAATTTGTAATCATTTCTTAACCAAGCAAAGCTCCTCTCTTCTTTTGACATGATGCTGAAGATGAAGCCAGACTTCCCGTCTCCTTTGAGTTCATCTTTATTTGTCTGTAAGGTCAGGAGTTTATTGGAGTCACTGAGGACAGGGGAGGAAAGATGTATTGGGCCATCTGCGGAGAGCTGTCGTTCCTAGTGCCTCAGTCTGTGATTTAAAATGTCTCAGCAGTACACACCTCTCAGGGCAGAATCTGCTTTCTAAGATGGATTTTGCCAGGTCCAACTCAGCTGAATGTGTGTTTTTATCCCTCACTGACGTGACTGCCACTCGTATTGCCTCAGCCGTGACTTCGAAGCAGGCAGCAGCTCTCCTGCCCTCTGACGTTTGCATCTGGATAATTAAGGCCACGTCCTCAGTGCCCCTTCCCTGACGCGCACCTCGCAGAGCCGTCATCTCCTGGAGCCGAGACCTGCCCGGAGGTGGGGAGAATGAAAAAAGCGGAGAGCCCATCGGGCACTGAAGCGTGGCCGTGAGCTGCCCGGACCAGACGCACGTCCCCAAGGTTGCTGTGGGCGGGGGGCGGCCCGGAGCCTGCCCCGTGTCCCCTCCGTCACCACCCACCGCTGTGGCACACGCTGCCCGCGGTGCGCCGGGAACATGGGCACAGACCTTGGCAGGATCCAGCCCTGGCATGAGGGACAGAGGGGGACTTCAGAGACCAGACCTGTACGGAGCAGACTGTAAAGGCTTCAGGGGAACGGCAGCAGTGGGAGAGCAGGAGGACCTTTCTTAAGGATTTCTCAGTTTCTTCAGGAATCCCACATGGAGGAAAAGGCCAAATTTCTGCCCGGAATTTATGCTGACCTGTTTTGTGGCGAAGAAATAAAAAGCATTGCTGCAGAAAGAGGAACGAAGCCTTGCAGCTGCTGAAACTGAATTTTCGTGTGTTAACCAGAAGGTTGGTGCCACTGGGCTGCCAGACAACCCTGACAAACGATCCTCACAGAGCAGTCAATGCCGCTTCTGTCCCACCGGTAGATTCATGCTGATACTGTTAATATAAAGGAGCTGCGTGACTTACTCCTTGACTGATGCAAGTGAAAATTTGGCCCAGAGACAGCAGAAATGGACAATGACTGTAAATACTCAGGATGCCACGAACTAGTTCCAGTTACAGACCAGCACTGGGATGTGCTGGTGCCGCAGCTTCTGTGGCACCGAGCTCTGTGCGAGCTGCTCAAGGCTTTTGCCTCTTAGAGAACAGTTTGTGTGCTGCAAACCAAGAAGCTCGTGCTATGGTTAAAGGGATTACTTCAAACTATGCTATGTTTTCTAGTGAGAGAATTTGTGGTATTACATTCTTGGCTAATTTTCAATTTTTCTCTTTTGTACAAACATAAAGGGATAAATGAAGTAGAAAGTACTGTTCTACAGCTGGTTTTGGTTAAGTTTTTGCCCCTCTTCCATGAACATAGTAGTAAAAATACAGATTTGGTTGAAATATTTTTGAAGAAATTTTCATTTCCTGGACTCTCAATTGGAACAAATTGATCAAAGGGGAAAGACAGAAAAATAACTGGAAGAAACTAATCAAGAAGGCAGACAAATGACAATTAAAGCCAGGCAGCTCCTTTTCTGTTGATTATCAAATACAACAGGCCAAGTTCCTGTATGTATTGATTTTACCCGTGGTTGTTTGTAAGGAGATGTATGATTGCGGCAGAGAGCAAATAAAACCCCTTCATTTTCAGCTTGAAGAAATATTTTGTGGCAACATAGTATGTTTTTTTCACTGGTTGTGATCAAATGAGTCATCTGGTTTATAGTCAAAAATAGATCCAGTAATGCAGATTAGAAAATAAAACGGCAATGCATGTGGTTATGGACACAGCTGTTGTGATATGGGTTTCCTAATTTGGCTATATTCATGCAAGGTTTTTCTTCCAAAGATTTACGCAGTCAGTTTCATCATCAAAAGATTATTTGTGGTGAGTAAAGCTCTTAAAATCATGTATCAGTCTAAGTCTCTGAATTCAGCGATACTGAAATCCATGAAGAAACGACATGTAGCATTTCTGAAGAAAATGAATCACCCTTTTTGCCTTTTTACTTTGAATCCTCAAGGACTTTTTTGACTTTTCCTTTGCCGCGGGACTTGCACAAAGTTGCTCCAGTGCCGATGGCACCCGCTGCTGGCACAGCCAGCCAGCCTGCCCGCTGCGCCCAGGGAGACACCGGGAGCGCCCGGGGGGCACCCGCTGCGTGCCCAGCCTCTGCCTCCTCCCGCTGGGGCCGCGGATGCTGTGCCCATGGATGGGGTCCCAGGGGCAGAGCTCCGTCCGAAGGCGTTACAGGGCTGCCATGCTGCATCCCCATCGCCCTGCCAGGCAGGAGCGCTGTGGCCGAGCTGAGGCTGCTGATGGCTGCAAACTTTGTCCGGCTGGCCGTGCCGCCAAGGAAGGGTGCCTTTATCCCACCTGGTGTGAAGACAAATCTGGGGAGGGAGGAAAGTGAGCCTGGAGGAGACACAACCTCTTGAGAAAGCCGTGGGCGTACACAAAGAAGCTAAGAAATGTCCTAGAAAAGATGTTCAGGGTGAAGGGTTGTTTTCAAGTGACGTCTGTGGCTGTGAAGGGTCAGCGGATGGATGCAGAAGGTGCTGGCTGCTCATGCAGTGGGAAATGCGGGGAGGGGATGAGGGTGGCAAGGACAAGGCCGGCTGTTAGCAGAAACGACCCTGGGAACCAGTGGTGGTGCCTGAGCCGTGTCGAGGCTCCTGGAGCAGGAGAGGTTTGGTCCAGGGCTGTAAATCTTCTGTCCCTCAAACGGCAGAGACCTACTGATCCAGCAGCCCCGGTTGCTTGTTGTGCACAGTAAGTACATGTAAATAAAGCAGCGGTCTTCTCCTTCAGTCCCGTGCCAAATGTCATCCTCTGTGTAAGTGGCTGCATCATACTGTGGAGCTGTTTTTATTTAAAGACCAAAACGTTATGTCATGTAGGCCTTTACTACCAGAGTGAGAAATCTTACTAGTGCAAGAATATTAAACTAACAAAAGTAATTTTGAAGAATACTGTAGTTAAAATAAACAACCACTAGCAAACTAGAACTAACTTTATCTGATGCTACTCTTTACCCTCTGACATTGAGTTTTATGGATTAAATACTTTTTCATTTTGACTTTCCAAAAGTCACATCTGAGGACGTGACAACTCAGGAATCTCAAAAAGAAAAAAACTCAAAGATTTCTCCTCTACAAAGTACCTTCCCAATCGAAAAACAAACCCACAGGTCTCTCTTCCAGCTCCAACTTCAAACCCTCTTTTGAAAGAATTTAAGATTGGCTTTTAACAAAACATGCACTAGTGCCTGCCAGCCGCGCTGAACGCATCCCTGCACCCTAAGACAAGCAACGGATGAAGTACTTCTCTCGGTATCGTTTATGAGGAGAATACTAGTTTTCTTGGCTGCGTTATGACTGTTTTCCCACTTTCTTATTTTTTGGTTGCCACTCACAGCGCGTAACCCAAGGCGCCTCACTTACTGAACGCGTGTGTAATCACAGGCACTGTTTGGAAGGGTCTGCTTCTGCGTGATAACATGCTGCCACTTCAATTGGTATGGCGGCATTCCGGTAATTCCTTCTAAAAGGGCGCCATTATCACCCCCATTATTCATTGCAGAAGGACCCATTGTAGTTTGATAGTAGGTGTCCTGTTTTCTTAAATTAATGGCATACTGCACAACTGCTAGCATATATTTAAGTTGCCATTTACTATAGTAATAAATATTAATCAGCCTCTAAAACAAGAAGTATACCATTGTTGGAAAGAAGTGAAAGAAAACTTTATGTTACCCTAGGCTGTCTTGTTTCTGCAGGGACACAAGAAAAATGGTGTTTATCATTTGGTATTTCAATAGAAAAACACTGTAGGGCCTTTCTAAATCCATCTAGCTTAACTGGTGTTCTACAAGTTCAAAACACAGTACGGATTTAAAAGAAAGCATTTATTTCCATATAGTTTTTCAAGTATTTCCAGCTAGTTTTTCAAATGCACTTACAAGCTGATTCCACGCACCACTTAAAAATGAAAGGCATCGCTGTACCATACGGGTTGTTTCCAAGCAATGGCAGAAAAAGTCACAAATGTAAGAGTTTCCATTATTTATTCAAATGGCTGTAAGAGCACCAAACAGCCCAGAAGAACTTCAGTTCAAGTATGAGGTTACACGCCTAAAAAGTGAGCCTAGCTTGCTCATGGCTCTTCATGTAGTGTTCTTCAGGTGTGGAAGCTGGTAGAAACGTATTTGAGAAGCGCAGGGCTGTAAGCAGATGCTTACGCGGGCACATTCGGTGACTCCAGAGGAGCAGGCAGACACTCGGGTTATACTCTGACAGCTGAGGGCAGCACGCAGCAAGCTTTGTGGGGAAGTTTTGTCTTCCTCCACAGCCAGGGGCACAGCTGGAGCACGCAGGGTTGATACAGCCGCGAGCTGCTGAAGTCTCCGAGCTCAAAATCTTCTCTGCTTTTTCCGTGTGTATCAGGCTTTGTCCAAATTAATCTGAAGGGCAAGGAACTGAGCAAGACCTGCTTACAGTAACTGGGAAATTCTGCATCGGGCTGCAAAGGCTCGGTCTCATGCCACAGAGACAAAACAATCTTTTCCATCAGAAAGGCTTTCATACTTCTGTTAGTACTAATTCTACTGATTAACCAATAATCTCATTTGTTTAACTAATGTTTAGCCAAAAATGACAAAGACCTGCCCATGACCATACCCGGAGATCTGACACACTGAAAACCCTTCCTAAACCTGCTCTGATCGTTTATGGGCTGGTAAAGGCTGAGATCTGCTCTGAGTGGAAGCCTTTTTCTGAGCCTTTTTCCCCTTGGCTTGGTTTTGGTATGAAATCTGGAATCAACTTGCCAATATGAATTTCCTTTATTTTCAAAGCTGGCTATGTGAGCCCTTGTTGAGACAATCGCAGCATACAGACATCTTCGGGGGGCATCTTTATGAAGCTGGGGGACTGAATGCCGTGCATGGACCTCAATGCCTCATTAGGCAGATAAAGTGCCTTTCACAACCTGGCTGAAATAAAAAGGAGCAGCTTAGGTTAGCAGCCCTTTTTGTCACTAACAGTGAATTCCCTTCCTTTTCCCCATTCATTTCGGAGTAGATCATTCATGCTCCGTTAACACAGCGTAGGATTTATGCCCGTGATTTAGTAGGTACGAGCCACCTACTCCTGTCTCAAACACTTCACCAAAAGTCTGGCATGCAACCCCCTCTGACATTACACGGACGTTCTGCGAATTTGTCTCCATTCATCCATTAGTTCTGTGTTAATCTTGTTTATTGCCTCGTTGTTACTCTTTAAAAAATGCCGGCTCATTCGTCTTGTAGAGGCTCCCACTCAGATGCTGTCTGCTAATTTGATTTAAGGCACTGTAACTCTTTAGAGCTGTCACTGGAAAATATGCCTTCTTTTGGCTCAGGGCTGCTGTAAGGAGCTCATGGTCGGCATCGGCATCGGGAGGGATGGGTTGTTAAAACACATCTCTGTCCAAAGCGAGTCCAGACGGAGAGAAGCACATCCAAAATGACACTTCCCAGTGAGAGCCCTCACGTTTTCAGCCAGGTTTGGCCAGCTGCCGTGGCGACACACTGGCACCAGGGGCACAAATTCTTTCCCTGGTCCCACAGCAGCGGTGACGAGAGCGCAGAAGGCTGCAGGAGGTGACATGAACCCCGAGGTTTTGCAGCTGCAGGGCAGTGCCCAGGGCAGGTGTGGGGACCCTGCCGAGCTGTTGACCCGCTTCTTTCATGCGGACACCATTCCCTGCATCTTGGGCATCTCAAGGTGACTTCCCCGGTGGATTCTGTGTGGGCAGGTTGCACGCTGAGTGCAGCCTTGGTGCCTTCTGAGGAACGTGGCACTGAAGTCTGTAGTTGTGGATAAGTCTGGGTGGGAGAGGATGTTTCAAGATTTCAAAAGATAAAGTTACTTTTGTTCTCTGATTGGGTCTTTGAAACATCTCCCTCATGGGAAATTAATATAAATGAGAGACATACTCTAGTTACTACCTAAATAGCAGCAGTATATTAATATTTTAATTCTGTAAAGGAGGCTCAGCAAAATAAACAATGCCAAAATGTAGAGCTCAGTGATGTGCAAAATAGAAAGTCTCTTCTCATTTGCTTGAAGCAGCAATGATCTTGTTTCATTTAAGCTAGATAGCTTACTCTCAGAATGATTGTGCAGAACATTTTTCTGTGTATGCATCATGAATGGAGCTGAAATACTCTCAAATAATAGCAGTTGATCATAATATAATAGGAAAAACGAGAGAACGATGTTACAGCTTGAAGCATATCAGATGCTATGCAAACAGACTTAATGTGCTCTTCAGGCAGCGGCTCCATGGCCATTAATACAGCGTCTGTGCCCTGTCACAGGACCCAGATATAGGTTTGGTATAGAGCAAGGGTGAATGCACAGTTAAACTGCTGTTGTGTTAGCCAGCATGCACAAGATGATATTGACGTTGAATCATGCTTTTCTACTGGATGTGAGATAACAGACAGTATCTCATCTGGTATAAAGCTGGTGTGGCATGGAACTGGGACCTGCAGAAAGCATTTGTAATCAATGGGTGTACCATGTGTTCATGGCATTTTTATGAGGGATTAGGAATTCTAAAGATCTTTTACGGAACTATCAAATGATGGCTGAGCTACGATATGGAGGAGGTGCCATTAGATATTGAACTTGCATATGAGGTACTGGGAAAATTTAATAAAGAATGAAAGAAAATTAATTGCTTGTGACGGTTGATTGTGACCACGGTGTGTGCAGCAATCACAACCTGCCGTGCATACACGTTGAAAATGTGATTTCAGAATGTGGCTACCAGTCACACGGGAAGCCGGATTTACGGCTCCCAGTTGCATAACAGCATGTGGGAATAAATCTGGGCAAAGGAGATTCCCCGAACTTGTCATTATATAGATTTTATACAGCGCAGTTCCAGGAGAATTTATCTATTAATCACCTAAACAACAGAGGAAACAGAGCGCTACATAAGCATTATGAAGAAAGATGATTTTGCAACTGATGCTCATTTGACTAAGAGTATGAAAATACAGCCTGCAATCCATGTAAATGGATATTGGCATAAAAGAACATATAGACAGATTAAATTGCTGTAGTTCCCAACAGGTGACAAAAACTGATTAGCTCTGGATAATATGCTGGTAGGAAGGCAGAAAGGAAGGCAAGAGCAGAAGTCTGAAGGAAGGATGCTGAAGAGGCCAGTATGCAGGTAAATGGAGTTTGCCATTTCTAGCTGGACAAATTCCATTTTTACATTGATAATAAAATAAATGGCTTTGCTAACCCTATTATTATAGTTTGATCTACTGTCTGAGCATTATTCTGATGTTTATAGAGAAAAATATCTGCCTTCTAGTGAGTTCTGGTCTTTTTGGTTGAATTAGGTACCCAGTAAACGGTGATTACATTTAGGGGTATTCTTACATTGTTAAATAACATCAGATGTGACCAGGGAACACATTAAGGCAGCAATATATGCTGTGTAAGTATTATTCTTATCTGCAAGCAAAGGGACAAAGGACAGTCTGTCCTGTACTGAAATACTGGGGAAGGAAAGTTAGGCATGATGCAACTGAAGGAAAAGCTTGAGCTGGAGCCCGCGCGGTGACGTGGGAGCCACCATGCCTTCACTGACACAGACGGGCTCCCTTTGCATGGTCAGGGTGGTGTTCGTGATGGAGGTCTCTGGGGATCTTCTCATGCCCGATATGAGTTCATGCTGCAGCCTTGTTTTTTTCAGCAGCAGCCCTCATACCACTGAGCCCTGCATTGTTGTGAAACCTGTGGCATTGTCACGCTGAGAGCTGTGTGCTTCGTGCGGTTTGGCTGGAACTGGCAGACAGGTTAAAAATTGTTGCTGGGAGGAGGGAGGAGGAAGGGACAGGCAGAGATAGCACGGCCCCACACTCACACACACACACGGACAGGTCTGCTGCTCGTGCTGCCTAGCCCTAAGCCCCCTGCTTGTTTCCACACCACTGGGACGGGGCCGGGGGCTGGGTTCTGGTGTATTTATAATTGCCATTTTATGAGAAGTAGAGAACTGTGCAGTCAAATCATAATAATAATAAAAGAATGAAAGAAAGCTCGAGTGTAAGTTAGAGCTACCCAGGGATTTTTCTAATTCATTTTCTGGCCTCGGCTATGGTTTTATGCGTCTCTTTCCTTTAAGCAGTCAATAAAAACACTCCTTGCTATGGCAACTACCTCCTTCATCACTGAGACAGACATAATGCACCATTCTAAGGACGCTCATGCCAATTAGCACTGAAAACTTTTATAGGCAAAGTATTTTAAAGGAGCTACTCTGTTACATTAGCATTTTCCATTAACCTCTTTATTTTTAATCATTCAAAATGTGTATTAAATGGTCTGATTCCAACTTGCTATGGGTATGATGAACAATGGAAATCCTGCTGGGATGCTGCCTCCTTGAGAGATACACAGCAGGAGGGAGCATCCTGGTCTTTGATGCACACGCAGAGCATATCCGTAACCATTCATATTCTGAAGTCCCAGCAGAGCACAATCCTGAATCAAAAGACAAAACTGCTTTTTTTTTTTTTTTTTTTTTTTTTAACTTTCAGCTGCAGCATGCTACATGCCATATTTGCAAAACAGAGCTTGGCGCGTCTGCATAACTCATTGCTGTGGAAAGAGTCATCAGGATGATGAATTGAAACACAGCCATCTCCATTATGGTATGCCATGTATGTTTTTAAAAGCTATTTTTAAAATTAATACTACTCTGTAATGCTGATAAAGTAGCAAGCATTTATAATTTGTTGCACTCTTTCTAAATCCACATTAGTCTGCTTTCCACTCGACTGAATTATATTTTTTTTATAGATAGGTTTGTTTGAAATTTATTAATAGTGTATTAAGGGATCAAAACCTTTTTTATTTAATGCGTGCATCATTTAAAAATGTTACGTAAAGGCTGCTGTCCTTACTTCCCACCACTAATTTATTCCTGAATACTTTATGCCAGTGCTGCTAAGTGCTCACCGCATGTGCCACATGAACATTCATGCTTATATCATAGGCTTCTTTCTCTTCATCGCGGGGCTGAATAAGGTATGGCTTCACCGTACAAGGAGACACCTTGGTTTATGCTACAGAAAGAGTCTGTATACATCAATGGGAAATGGGGAAGAAACCTTACTTTTATTGCATCAAATCCAAGAGCACCGAAGGAGCCGTGCAGCCCTGGGCAGCAGGCGCCGCGTTGCCTTCAGGCGCCTGGTTGTCTGCGGGTGTGCGGGGCGAGTGTCTCATCTGTGAGACAATTATATAAAAAGTTTGATGTTTGCCCCATTTGTCATTAAGATTAACATTTCTATCTCAGCCTTCATGCAGTATTTCAAGTCTATGCAATGTGTTAAGGAAGTTGAAGGGAATGCTGGCAAAACACGGCGCAATTCGAACTGCCCCAAATATTTCTTGGCATTGGTCAAGGTGGGGAACAGAAGCGTGCGTGTGGAGCTGCAAGTGCCAGGAAGGGTGCTGCCTTGGGAAGAGCGTGGTCCAAACAGTCTGGTGGGCATCCTCTGGCTGTTCTGTCTTTCAGCACCAGAAAGGTCTCTGCCCTGGAAGCACCCTGATGCGAGACCACCGCTGCCAGCCCCTGGCTGCAGGGGATGGCCGAGGTCCGTCTGTAAGCCTCACGTGGCTGCCCCGAGCACAGCGCGGTCTGCGTGCTGGCCAACCCTCACCACACACCATGGACATCTCCCCTCCGTGCTGGACACGGCCCACAGGAGCGGGGATGGAGGCTGGGCTGACTGGGCACCACTGGGACATGGTTACACTCTAATTGATCTCGCCAGCGGTCAGATCCACACCGTTTGGGATGCCTGGTGCAGTTAGACAAAGACTAGGACATAAATATGCCCAAGAGAAACTATCAGAATTATTAATGGTGTTTTTCTAACCTTTTAAATGAGGTGATACTCACTTTCAACAGCACTGCCAGTGTTGGAATCTTTGATTTTATTTTTTTTTCCAAAGAGGTTTAATTGAGCTAGGTATAAATAGCATATCAGTAAACAAGACCTTTTGGCTGTGTGAATCATGTCTAAAATATTTGTAAGCCCTCCACTGCCTCTCTGATGGTGAAGAATGTGCTCATTAGACCGGTCCAGATGCATTCTGCAATCCATCGAGAACCTAACTTCTCCAGGAGATAAATCATTGCAGTATTAATGCAGGCAACAAGCACTGCAAGGCTAAGGCAGCTGCTCAGAGGCCCTTGGCGCGTGTGTCTGCTAGGGCTTTCCAGATTCACCGAGTTCCACACAAAAAGGTTTTTGACACAAGAACTGAAGGAACCTGTGTTTATCTTACTCCATTTAATCTACACCCTCGCTCTGAGTATTCCAGAAGGGCTCTGAAAAATCCCATAAACAAACCTGTACTGAAAACAAAATGGACACTGGAAAAAACAGTAATTTTTACTTACTTGGAAATTTCTCAACTGACCACTTACATGACAAAGATCTCTGCCAAATCTTGATGTGGTAATGTAGGTGGATTGTCCCCATCTTCTTCAGGAAAGCGTTTTGTTTTCCTCCAGTGACCTCCATGGCATTAATTACCTATGTTTAAATGCATGTGAATTCTTCAGCATTGGAAACTCTGTCTTTATTTTAAAAGTCAAACTAAGCATAAAACCATGCAGGTATATGGAGATGCATATACACACTACCTAATTACCTAAATTATAAAACAGACTTGTGAAGCTGAGGTTTAAAAGTCTTGATCAAGAAAAGGAAAGCAAGTTGGTAAAAAAAAAATAAAATAAAAGAAATAAAACCAGAAGGCTGGTAACACTCTGGAGTACGAGTGCAGGTCACCTGCCAGCACCACCTGATGATAACTCCTTTCATACTCCAGTGGCATCCTTGGTGTTTAGTTCCACTTTGAACTGAACACCGCCCTACAAAAAGACAAAGACAAGTGCCACACTGGCTGTGATCTCTAATATTAATCCTCAAGCTCCCGTGTATTTTACTGGCTGACGCTTTTAAGTCCTCTGCCCGCTGAGAATAACGCAGATTATAACAGCAGTAAATGTATGTTATAAAGCATCCCAGCTCTGTGTCAGAGCAATTGCATTAATACAACTGATATTTCATCATTTCTGGTGGGGATTTGATAGGTTAAATTGAAATGATGCATGACATGAAACATGGCCCAGGTGTCTTTCAGGCATCTGGAGGGCGATTTTGTCAAAGGAATTTTGTTACCTGCACAATCCTCCATCACTTGGGGCACGGGGATTTATTTTCTCATGGGATACTGAGGCATCTTGCTCTCTGGAAGTAAATATGCACTAATGGAGAGTTTTAGCAAAAGACTTCGGCATGTCAGCGCTGCCGTGCTGAAGATGCCCTGCACAGCGATATGGAAAGGGAATCCTGGGCTGTAAAGGTTTCCCATTATTTTCAAGGCATCACCTGTCTGTTTTATTTCAAAATCTAGCAGAGCTCCTGGCTGTATTCAGGAGATGTCCCCGCGAGTTCTTGGTGACTTACAGCGTGCTGAGCCTCACCCCAGCGCGGCTCCGATCCCGCTGCCTGCACTAATCCACTGTTTCTTTTAACAGCTCTTGGACTTTAGATTAAGAGGTAATAAAAATCTCAAGCCTAATGGATGATTTTATTTTGGCGGCCTAAGTGCTAAGTAAATGCTGTGAGGAGAAACATGAAGACAGTCCAAAATCTTAAACCGTGCATTAAATTATTGTTTTTTGAGTATTTTCTAGGTTGAAGGAAGAACAGCAACCACTCCCAAACTATATCTGGAAGCCTCAAAGACAGCAAAAGCACAGGTTGTGGTCAGAACATTGTGAAAAGTTCACAAGAGAACTAAAGTTTACTTGAAATCTCCTCATCCATGAATCTCAGTTTATATTTGCAAAGTCAGAAAGAGAAAGGCAGTGAATTTTATTTTCTGCTGAGGTGGTCGAACAAGCGGGTATTTAGTACGAACTGTGATAATGCCATTTGTGATTTGTTCGCCAGTCTGCTAAGAACCATTTATCAGGTTTGTTTCTGTATTTCAGAAGTACTGGTTTTCTATAAATCTCGAGAAATCAGAAATTGGACTAATGCTCATATGCAAATTGCATCTTACTGAAATCCATGAAAGCATCTGTAGGCTAGCAAACTCTTCTGAACAAAGCAGGATCACCACTAACTTCAACTGGAGCTATTATTCACCCTTCTCTTTATTGAACACCAAAGTTTTCTTTTTTTTTTTTTTTTTTTTTTTTTTTAAATGCATAATTGAAAGGACAACATCTGGTTCCTTATGTGTACTGTGATCACCAGATACACAAGAGCCAAGTCTGCAGCGATGCGGAATAACGCTATGGTGAGGATCTCCCTCAGCAGCTGAAGAGGAAGAGGCGACAAAGCCCAGAGCTCGGCCGCGTCCCCGCGAGCCCGCGGGCTGCTCACCGCGCACGGCGCTGGCTTCGCCGCCTGCAAGCTGCCGGTGGGGAGCACCCCTTCCTCAGGGCGTCCGGCCAAAGGAGGAAGGGATATTGGATGGCGACGTACTCCTCTGCATGGATCAAATGACAACAGCTACCCCTACCCTGACGCTCATCCTTCAGGTGTAAATTAGAACCAAGAGGCAAACACCCAAGTAATAAGGAAATATTCAGTAATAACTCCATTAGGTAAGGTAGCACCTGCCACCTAGAGAGTCGTGCAAGAAATGCAGGGAAACACGTGATAGCAATTAAAATTGTAGAGAAAATCTTCCTCTTAATTGCAGATTTCGTGCCCGCTTCAACCAGTCCGGTGCATCTGCACCCGCCGTGAGGCTGCCTGGCCCCGGCTGCAGCCCCGCCACCGAGGAAGGGATGTGCTGTCCTCCCTCCGAAAACCCACCTAAATGGGGCAGCAGAGCAGGCTCACGAGCAGCGTTCTGCCTCTATGGCAAACGTTGTTCTTTTGCCACTGACAGGAACAGAAGTGCCGTGGTGAGTCCCTGTGCAGAGGTTTGTGCTCCCGTGTTCCCGGCGATGTCTGAGGTGGGCGCAGAGCTGGAACCCACCGGGGACGGCCGTCGGGGAGGGCTCCCTTCCCTGGTGTGCTGTGCACACATCTCAGCTTTTCAGCATTTCAATGAGAAACTCCTTACCTCCCCTCTGAGCAAAGCAGTGAAGAAGGAGGCGCTTACCACTTGAAGTCTGAGTGAAGAAAGGCCACTGGCCGCAACCCATGGATGGGGGGACACAGGGGGGCAGTTGTGGAAGGGCAGGGGCTGTCCTGCTGCACCTGAGTGAGGCACACATCAGGATATCAAAAACACACCACTGGATCTCATCTCTTTTTCTTAACAATCTTCAGTTTTGCTAGCTGGTTTTAGCCTGATGTGGTTCTCAGTCCCATCTATCCCTGTCCCTTCCTTACCATCTTGAAAAATAAACTGATAAGAGCTGAAAATGCTGGGTCAAGAAATAAAACAAAAACTGTGTATTCCTACAGTAATAGAACAAGTTCTAATGGCAGACTCAGCCCAACAATTTCTTGACTGTAACTCCAGCAAAAACAGAAGTAATTTATTCAATAATTTCTACCTCATTTTCTTGCCCTGCGTTGCCAGTATTCACTGTTCTTCTATCCATCACAGTGTGATTTCTGCAGACAATTCTTGATCTGAAGTTCATTTGTAGTTCATCTGCAGAATTAATTTCTTTTTGTTGGACGCATTAATGGCATATTACTTGTAATTCTTCTAATGAGGCTTCCAGCATAAACGTTTGGATTTGCAAGTTCAAAATTAGTTTTATGAAAATATTCCCCACTTGGTTAAAATTGATTTACAAAAATGTCCAAGTAAATTACTAAATATTCATGAGAAGTGTGTATAAAATACCTCTGAGCAAACATGGAATCACATAGCCAAATATCTGGGGGAGCTATTTCTGGCTGGGAGGCGAGGGAAGCTGGTGGCACCCTAGGGCCCACCCATCAGTTGTCCTGCCCAGGGGGACCCCATGGTGCTGTGTCATCATCCCTGCGAAATCCAGCCTGCTATCTGTAATTGTTTAAGTCTTTCCTCAACTGGCGTTATAATTCCTCCATCTCAATTACAACACAGCCACAGTTCACTGGATCAGACACGTAAGGGCTCAAGACCACAACACTGGTTCACCTCGTGTGGTCTTTGCTCTGTTATTGGCTTCAGCTCAGTGGTGTCATAAGCAGAAAGCAGGCTGCCTCTAAGCCCTGTGAACCAGGAAGAAAGAAATATTAATTATTTTGTTCTCTGGATGAGAGAGAGGTGTGTAGGCTGTGGAAGAGACCAGCTGGGCCTGGGTCTTTCTTCTGGCTGCTTCCTCTCCACGTGGCCCCACGAGTGGGAGTTGGAGGAGTGGAAGGTGACCCAGGTCTCATCTGCGCCTCTTCAAAGGCCACCCAGAAGTTGTCCTTCATGTGAAAACACCCGAACCCTTTACTCCTTCTCAGTGGGAATGTTTCTGCGGTGGCTTTGGCACCCGATGCCCCCCGTTGCAGCAGCCAGCCAGGCCGGTACCCACGCCGCTGGTCCGGGGGTCCTGGGCTCAGCCCCGACCGCTGGCAGCCCCCAGCGAGCAGCACAGCCTGTGCAGCCAGCAGCAAGTGCCATCTGGCGCGTTACGACTTTGTGCTGCGATAGCAGAGACTTTTCCCCGTGGAGGACTGTGTATGTAAATGTGAAGTTCGCTTCCTCGGCTGCCGGCAGCCGGTGGGGAACTTTGCTCCAGTACAAACAAACTGGGCTGAGCAAGCCTCTCCCTAATCCTCTCTTATTCTTTGAAACAGCCAAGGCTCAAAGGGATTTGCAGCATGTTTCTCAGGATGAACCACTGGTGATTAACGTTCATGCCAGGGCTGCTCCTCGTACATTTTTAATTCCGGTTACACAAACCACTGGGCAGATGTAGGGGCACACCAGGACCACAGGCAGCCAGGTACAGGGGGCTTGGCTGCCACGGCCTGGAAATGCCTGCGGCCAAGTGGCACGCAGGTGATCTCTAAGCATTCGGGGTGTATATATTAAAATGTACTCCATGAAAATAATCACAGGTTGCAGAAGAGAACTGACAGCTCTGTGGTAAGGGAAAGGCTTTATACCACCCTGTCATGCTATGCATGTCAAAACAGATTGCATTGTCTGGGGGAGAACTTGTGTGAGCTTGTATTGCCCTCATTTTTGAAAGAACCGAAGAACACAGAGAAGGCAAATAAACTGCCAAGGCTGTGACAAGCCCCCTCCCCGGGGTGCCGTACCTTGGGGCGAAGAGGGGGGATCCCCAGGGCTGGCATGCTGTGTGCCCCAGAGACACGCTCCCTTCGGCGCTTCTTCGCACCAGTCACGTTCCGAAAGCAGAACCAGCACTTGCCATCAGCAGGAGCATTTCTCCAGCAAGACCTGGGCAAGCATTGTACATGGTAACCCGTCCTCCAAAGAGCTTTCACTCGTATTTGAAACCTGGCCTTAATCTGATTGTATTTACTTAAAATGAGCTATGACAGGTCGATTGGAATTTTGATTGAGAAAGTACTGAAAGGTCTGGCTCAGAAGATGGAAAATCTGACTATCTGACAACATCACACAGAGACCTCGCCTTAGATAGTAATGAAAAAATATTCCGTAAGTGAGCCTGGATGATTCTTAACATATTTCTTGTTCACTCCTTAGAGAACAATCTCTGTCCCTTAAAAATAGAAGAGAGAGGAGAAATGTTCTCGCAGCGGCGTTCCAGCTGGACGCAGACGTCCCCCTCCTGATTTATGCCCCGGGTGTCGGAGGGGAAACGGCCAGAGCCGCGCGTCCCCTCGGGCTGCTGGGGCACGGCGCTCCGCAGAGCTCCCGCGGGTACCCGGCAGAGCTGTGCTGAGACCTCAAGAGGGAAAATGTTAAGAAGTCAGAAGTTCACATTATATATTGTACTTTTACATACGTATTTCTGCTTTGTTTTAGACTGCGTGCATTTCCGATGCCTGCAGATCACTCCAGGATGTCCCCGAGGCACAGGTGTGGGTGAAGGGGGTTTATCCAGGCACTCGTGGTCTCTACAAGGCTGTACTACTGATGTTTTCCTCTACATGGTTCAGCTCAAATCATCAGTTTGTCATCACGGGGCTGGCACTGCTCC
Organism: Oxyura jamaicensis; assembly: GCF_011077185.1. Classification (NCBI taxonomy): domain Eukaryota; kingdom Metazoa; phylum Chordata; class Aves; order Anseriformes; family Anatidae; genus Oxyura; species Oxyura jamaicensis. Next base: position 21,097,892 of record NC_048904.1, on the reverse strand, counting down.
TCTGCTGCTGTGAGCAGGATTCCACCTGCCCTGACATGTGGCTCAAATATATGAGGAAAATCATGGATAAGAAATTACAGTTTCAGTGTAACTGCTTCAATTTCACGCCGATTTGTGATATTCCTGATAAACAGCAGCTATCACATATCCTGGGACTGGGGTTTTGCTTGTTCCAGAGGAGGCAGCAGTAATTCTTCTGTTGTTTTCAGTGGGTGAAGTGTCCACTAACCTCAGCAGAAATTAGCTCAAGCTGTAAGTTAGCAATGTCAAAACATGGGCAGCTATATTATTAATTTTACAGATTTATCTAGTTACTTTGCATGTTTTATAACATAAACTTTTGCTATAATTTGGTATAAACAGCTTTCGCCTTTAAGGAAGCAAAAAAATAAGTCAAGTGCCTTGATAGAAGTCAGCAACATATGCTTATCTATGATTAATTACATGCTACTTTTAAAGTAAAAAAATAAGAATCACACAAAAAAGCTGTTTGTGTTACAGAGAACAAAAATGTAACAGCTTTATTTATTTATTTATTTTTAACAGAGTGCATTTTTAATACTGATTCAGAGAATTGTTTGTTCTCTCCTTCTCTGAAAAACGGGTATCCCCAGCTGCTTCTGCTGTGCCTCACCTTCAGGATTAAACCTCCTCCTTATTTCTATTCGGCTCACCCTCTGATATTATCAGCTAAAACTGCCTTTTGATCCCCAAAGTCAATATCTAAATCCACAGCACCATGGGTGAGAAGCTGAGTATCTCCTTAGCCTACCGAGCACGGCGCGACAAAGACCGCTGCCAGGCGAGAGCTGGCGGTGGGACGACAGGCGGCTGGGGGCACGGCGATGGGCGTAGGGGCTGCAGGGACACCCAACCTCCTGCCCGGCTGGGGCTAGCCGTGCCACGTGCCATGTGCTGCTCCTCTCCGGTGCCCAGCGTGAGCCGTGGTCGGTGGTCAGCTCCTGGAGGCGCTAGCTTGGGCAGGACGTCTAAGCACTGCTGCACTAATGGGGAAAGCGGAGGGAATGGGGGGAAGAGCTCAAAGCCAAAATGATTTCTGGATGCATCTCCCTTGCCAGTGCCTTTTCTCTGAAAAATGGCCCATCAACAGCACATCGGAAAGCTTATCTGTTCATCATGAGGGGAGCCTTCTGCTTCTTTATCAGTTTACTCTGATGCGATTGGAAAAGCTGACCAGGAGGAGCTACAGGAGCTTCACAAATGATTCATCTTTATTTCGGCTTCCCAGAGTGATGTAATGCACTGTGACAGGCTTGGTGAAATATGAAGCATGAAGCATCCGCTGGGAAATGTAAGAGGAAGTTGTTATTCCTGCCACTAAATATCTGTAAATATTAAATGGGCTGTACAAGTATTTTCCTAGTTGCTGAACAAATCTAGAGCTTGAAACATTTAAGGAAGGAAAGGCAGAAACAGGGGAGATACTGACACTGGGATCATTTTTTTTTATATTTCTTTGAAAAGAAAACACATTTATTTTAGACTTTTTATATGATACCTGTAAAAGTGAAATGGCACCAGCCATCCTACAATTAGTGGTTTCTTTGGCCTTTCACTTCAAATTAATCAGATGGCTTCTTTGTGTCCTCTATTTTTATTAGTAGCATTTACGTATGGATTCCTGAAACGTGATTTTGCCAGTCAAGAGGAGAAGCAGCCAATTATATTCTCAGCAAACAAACTTAGCTTCTCCATACAGAAATGGAAATTCTAACATCACTCTGCAGCATAAAGAGACTAACTACAGAAAAAAGCAATGAAAAAGTAGAGAGAGTAAAATCTTTCTGATAATGTATAATATTTTGCTTTGACTAGCATCTTCTAGTTTGCTCTGGAAAAGTTGCTACAGGCACAAGTGATGGTTAAATGACAAACAAACTGAAAAGTGTCTGCAATTACATGCAACTGGACCAACATTTAACTCTCAAAAAACCCCAACACCTTATCCTGTTCTTAAGCCCTCCCCCAGTTAGACAGGCTCTTTGGGACAGGAGCAGCCTTCTCACATGCTTATGCATCCCCCATGCCAGGGCCCCGAGGGCATTAAGAAGCCTTAACGTCCCTGAGCAGCCTCACCTGCTCCCTGCACCTGGGGGCCCCGAGCCCATTTATACCCAGTGAGGGGCTCAGCCCCTTCCTGGGCTGTCCTGGGGTGTGTAGGGCTCTGGCTTGGCCATGCAGTGCCTGGCCACAGGCAGACCCTGTGCATTCACCTCCCACCTGCACCCCAAGCCTGTCTCACCAGCGTGGACCTGCCTGGGGATCATTGCTGGACCCCATCCTGACCCCAGCCTGTGGGTGAACTTCATGGCTTGGCTTTGGACCTGCTTCCCTGACTGATGCCATCCACTCTTGGCTGGGGCTGGCCCAGTCCCCGCTCTGCCCTGCTTGCCTTCCTGGGGATCTGACTCTATTCCTCTGGATCAGCAGTGTAAGTTCTGCTAGTACAAATCTCCTTCGGTACCAGGCACGTGGACTGCATCCTGATGCTGCAACTTGTTATTTTTGCTCCTCAGAGAAGCTTACAGTTTTAAAACCAGTGATATAGCAAAGTGTTAGCGTCCCCCAAAGCTAAGACTTCCTAAAGAAGTTAACATCCAGATAATAGGAGGAGGAATGCAGTAGCCAAGTTATGATGGAGTACTCAGATATATAGCAGTAGACATGAAAAATGCTTAAAGAGCCAGACAGACAAATGTAGGGATCTGTGTTTGAAATACCTGAATTGGGTTAATCTTATCTTTTGTTAAATCTCTCTATTGAATTTATCTATTAATAATTAACTCTTGACAAGAGACATCTTTCTGCATGAGTATGTTCTGGCTAATGTGATACCCATTAAGGGTGTGAATAGAAAGATGGGAGCCAGCCCCTGCCAGGCTGTGAGTGCTCAGTGCTCTGGTTCTGCATCTGTTCTTACATGCTGTAGCCAGGCCTGAATTTGGGGAATTCAGCCGTCATAATGAAAGCATTTCCATTCCAATACTGTTGTATGCTGTGTGCATGTGCTGTTGTTGGATGTCTAAGAAGAGGACCATTTAACTATGCTGATTAAATACTAATCCCATCCAATCTCTGTTGACAGGCAGCGGCAACCTATATGCAGCTAACCCACTTAGATGCATGCATTGCACACAGTTTTAATGGATATGGACAGGACGCAAACTCCTGGGAAAGCTACATTTCTTTCTGAAGAATGCCAATGAGCCAGTAAAGGTAGGGAGCAGAATTTTACACTTAATTGATGAGAAGAGTTGTGTGCTGCCCTGTTAAATGCAGGAGAAGGATCACAGTATAATGAACTATAATTCCCCAGGGGGTTATGAAGGTTTTCAGGTAGTCCCCAGCTTAAAGAGGGAGCGGAACAAGTCTGAGGTTCATCTCTGCTACAACAGCAACTGCCCTGTGACAGGGCTGTAAGACAGGCATAAGGTGTATATTGCAGATTCAGCCAGTCTCTTTTCTAGCAGAAAAGTATTTAGTCCTGGGCCCTCAGCAGATGTGACACATCACTTGTTTTCTGCAATGGGTTTGGGTGCTTCATTTTTCATACCCGTCAGATGTTGGTTTGCTTTATGGGCAAAAGGTCTGTATCACTGGCACAAGCACTTCTATATCCGTGGCGATGCTTGTGGTGCTGCCGGGTATCAGTGCTGGGCAATACAGCATTGTGCAACTCTAACAGATCTAAGTGCCTGCTTCCTTCTGAATTTATCTACGCCTGCTCCAACATTAGGCAGACATCAGTACCTATAGCAATTGCTCGTTGCTCTATCTGCCGCTTTCGTGCGCAAACTCAGCATGGCCTTGTCACTACTGCCTGTGCTTGGATCGGGGCCTGGCCATCACCTCCCGCAGGCTCGAAGGGAAGGTTGGTGTGAAAGCTGATGTGTGCTGCTCCGCGGGGAGGGAGGTGGAAAGGCAGGGTGCGTGAAGTCAGACCCCCGCTGGTACCGCATCAGGAGTGAGCTAGGATGTCAGCAGGGTGAAGAAGTCATCTCTCTGCTGCAACCACATTGTGAGTAGAATACTCCCCCCCCCCCCCCATTTCTCTTGACTTTAAGTAGTGCAGTATAAGGTAACTGAATTATGTGGAGGCATTTTTCACCCTAGGGTATGGCAAGCCCATAAAATGAGGCCTGGGACACCAAAGTATTTCAGTTCTTTATCCTGTATCCCATTATAACTAAAGGCTAGCAAAGGGTGGCCCTGGCTGGGCAGTGTTGACCAATTAAAGGCTCATGTATCGGCAGAGGAGTGTTTTGGTACCATTAAAAGCTTGCTGATGTGCACTAAGATGTTGGGGTATAGGTTTTGGCAGCAAAAGTCACAGGGAAGGTGCCTCTCATCCCTATACCAGCCGTTCTGGAAATGCCACACTGATCCTGGGCTTAGCCAGGAGTCACAATTTGCATGTTCCAGAAGGAGGCTGCAAAAAAGGAGACTGCAGAAGCCCAGGATGAGCATTCAGATCAAAGGCTTGGTGTTGCTCAGTCTTGTCTTACCTTCAGGGCAGCACTAAATGCGGTATGATCTCCAGGGCAGCGCTGAGACGAGCTGCTTCAGGGAGCTCCTACCTTCCACCCTTTAATACTGATGTAAAAATGGCAGAACTGTGACTTGAAAAGGAGTGCAGGGGACAGAGACGAAGCCCTGCAGCATGCTATAGGGCAGATTCACATCCTACAGTGAAGGAACTGCAGTCCTGCTTGTGCTGTTGATAGTAAATAAGCTGACTTTACTGGGATTCCAGCCTGGCCCTGCCATCCAGCTTTTTACTCATTGCTGCTCTTAATTAGACTGCATCCCTTTATAGGCAGGACTTTAATTAAATACAAAACATAATATTATACATTATTCTCACTACATGTTAAATCATGACAACAGGCATCTTAAGGACAGACTCTATTGGTTCCCATTTCTTGTTCCCGATTCGACACCTTCTCTCAGGCATTCTCTTAATTCTCTATTCTTTACCCAGCAATGATCAAACACAGATGTTTCATAGAGGAAACCCTGGAGCAGGCAACTAGAGCTTGACCTTCCTTTTAAATCAATAGAAAACTCTCAGAGAATTGAGCATAAAGTAATCTCTACATAAACTCCCTCCTTAGTCTTCAACAATTAGAAGTTGATTTATAGCCTGAAGGCTGAGATCTTTTACCTATTAGAGTGGCTACTCAGAATGCCTTTCTCCTTAGATGAGTGCCTGATGGGGATACAGCATGATTTTTTTTTTAATCAATATTTATACAATTAGGCTATTTTCTTTTATAGTTATTACTTTCTTGTTTCTTTCACGAATCTTGAACACACAAATACTCAGATTTTAACTAAATTGCACCAGTACAAATTTTTATTAATGCATTGTAATACATGGATCTGGTCATGCCAAATTCAGTGTGCCTTTAATGGCCTTTGCTTAGCCATATTCAGATGAGTAATCAACTGTGGGGTGATATTTGCTAGATTGCAACAATTTAAGTTCAGAATGATTTCTGTCTTGACCACAAGTATTAACGCTGTCACAGGTAACAGAACAGCCGATCCTGGCTTCTCTCTCTATGACAGCAAAGAATGGTACTGAAAAATGAGCTGGCATTTAAGTTCAAGGAGTTGTTCCCACATAATTAGATGGTGTACAGACCTTTTCAGCATGGAAGCGTGCTTCTGTGGGCAGCTCCTTGGATGGAGCTGTGGTGAGAGTGGCTCCTACTGAACCACTTGAATATAGATTCAGTTAATTCAGTTAATCTACGTTAATCTGTATTTAAAATGAGGTTTTCTGGGTGGCAGAGGAAATCAGGTAAATGCATCAATCCAGTGCTCAGATGCACTTTCTGGTAAGTCTTGAGTTCCACTGACACAAAAATCATACCAATCCACAAAACCAAGAAGGCACTGCAGCTTAATGCATGAACTTGCCTTTTTCCTGTTACTGGAAAGGTTTCTGGAAGGATGCCACTGATCTCCCAGGTTAGCTACAGATGCACTTCTAATGCTCCAGTCACAAATACATTAATTTTGGTGAGGGTTGGAAGTAGTGCTGCTACCCCACGCATACTGATTTGAGTCAGATGCTGGCATATTTGGGGAAAGTAGTGCAGGACAGCTGTACTGGTTGTACAGTGAAGCACAATATTCTCCATACTAGACTGATGTTCTCATTGTTAGAAGTTGTGCTGAGAAGGATTGCCTACAGGAAGGAATAATAGTAACTGGGACAAACCCCTCTACAAACTGACTTTTGTTGTTCTTGTGGCCTAGTGCTACACAAAAGACTTGAACATATCTGTTGGACAGATGATTTTTCATAGCAATGATGATAGGAACAATAATGTTGAGTGAGATGGGACAGACACACAGATTCCATTAACGAGTATGTGACAAAATCATTCTTTTTCCCGTGAACATATAGCTTAGAAAATGTAAGCAGTGGCACTGCCATGATTCAAATAGAGGTGTAATGAACTATCTCTTGTGATTTATGAGAACAAATGGTGCATCAAGGTGCAAATGCAATACTAGAGTTCAGAAAGTTCAGAAGTATGAAAGGAGGAATCACAGAATCAAGGTTGGAAAATGCCTCCAAGATTGTCTCATCCAACTGTCCGCCTACCACCAATATTATAAGCAATAATAAGGAAGTGTTATCTAGATTTTTTTCTACAGTATGAAGTAAAAATTCTGTGAAATGCAGGAGGGCTGGAACTGCAGACTGAGGCAGCTGGTGCTGAGGATGCAACTTTTCTTCTTTGACTGTGGACTAACAGCAGCAGCTGGAGCGCACAAAGGGCACTGCTGGACTCATCTGGTTTGGTTTTACCTGAAAGCAATTGACACAGCCTTCCAAAAACCACTCTGCAACACAAACTGAAAAGGACTAAGTGAAAATGACAAGGAGATTCATTTCAGAAACAATCTGATTTGAAGAAAACACAGACATAAGTGTGCTCAAAACAGCAGTTAGAAAGAAGCATTCAAGGGCTGAAAGTTGAACTAATCAGCTCCTCTGCCGGTTTGGCACCCAAACACCAAGGTGAATAGAAGACTTGGCTCCCATCGCTATTCAGATTTCAGCTGTACTTCTGGGTTTTAGTTCTGAACCAGGAATGGCGAAGCTGCTCTCCCATGGGCACCGTACCTCGCCAGGACCTGAGGGGACTACAGAGCACCACAAGCAGCAATAAACTTGCAAGCTTGGCTTATGTTTGTTAGCACACTGTTTAAGCACATCCTACTTGAATAGGGTTAACATGTTAAGCAGTAACACTTGCAAATAGTTGTATGCATCTTGTGCATCTCTTTGCTCTTCTGTGATTCCAGTCCGATGGCTTTCCAATAAGCCCGGTGCTGCCGCCGCACTGCATTCTCGGAAACAATGCTCGCTCTTTCCATGTGCCGGGCCTGTAGGCAGCACTGAAGAACAAAAATCCTTCTTCTTTCTCTCCTTCTGGCCTGGGAGGCAGGGCTCGCCTTGCTGCTTTCCCCAGCGCCGGCGGGTGCCCAGCCGGCCACCGCTGGGCTCGGCACCTGCAGGGCGCCGCCAGGTGGCGCTGTGGGAGAACACTTCGTGGGAGGCAGCCCTCGGTCCGCCCACCCAGCGGCCGCGCGACTGCCCGTGGTCGGGGGCCCGTGGGGCTCATAGGTGGGATCGGGGGGAAAAGTATCGGTCTGTAACGGACCTGAGCGCTGTAAGTGATATTTTAGAGAACTGGCCGGTTACTACAGCTCAAAGTGCATCTAGTGCTAACTGGCATCTCTTTAAGGTATAGCTGAAGAATTGGAACTAATGAAGAAAATCTGTAGGTGACTGGAGTATTTATTCATAAATGTTATTATTATTATTTTTATATTTTTATTATTATTTTTAAAAAGCCTGGGACATGAACTCACAGCATTGCCAGGAGTTGTGTACAGGTAGAGCTATGTAAGTCTTTCATGTTCGCAGCCCTAAGGCAAGGGGTGGTTTGTGAGGCTTGGCGCAAAGGTTACCCCAAGCTGCTTTGTTTCCTTGAACTGACACCCCCGTCCAAGCAGGTCCCCTTTTTATTTAGGTTATTGTTCTGTACTTCCTGGGACTGAAAGCAAAACCACTTGTTTTTAATGTAAACCATATTTTAAAAGCCATGATATGAACATGAGGCATCTGAAATTTCAGAACACTGATAAGCATTCACAATGGCAGGATAATTAATATCAGTGTTTATATAGTATCTCACTGCACAAGATCCCAAAAGGACTTTGCAGATAATATCCTGCAGAAGCTATTGTAGCCATAATACAAAACATCTGGTCCATAGCAGTTTAAAAATCCCATTTTAATTTCAATTCTGCTTCCCCCCGAAGTCAATGGACTATTTTGCCTTCCAGAGTTGAATTAAGCCCTTTGTTTTCATTTGGTCCTTGAAGCTAAGAGAAATGGATTGCGGTGGTTTTGTTCAGCACCTCCTAGGGACCAAGTTTTAATTGCGGGTGCCCCGCTCAGATATCTGCCTGGGACCTGCACTGAATGTGGCTGGGGTTTCCAGGTGACATACAACCTGATCTGAAAGAGTGTTTCAGGGTATAGAGGGACATCTGGAAGTTCCAGATAAATGTTACAAGGCTTTGTAACCTTGTCAGAGACCTGAGTAAAAAAAAAAAAAGATCCCTAAAGGTATTCGGTAACCTTATGAGGGGCTGTAGCTCTGTCAGTGACAAGAGAAAACAACTGCCCCGAATGGCCTGTTCACTGCATAACCACAAAATCATTTCAGTCTCACAAACTTTATTAGGCTAGTGACCTAAAAACCCATAATTTGTCAGTATTGACTCAGCCACCAAGGGCACCACCAGAGAAGAACAAATGCTGGGAATAAACGTGTGCATAGAAGGAACGTGATTTATCAGGCTGCTTTTAACCCACAGAAGTTCTGAGAGTGCTGGATCTTGTGTGCTTCGTTCTTGTGTCCTGTGCTTGTGTGTTGCAGGGCCTGGAGCACCGGGGTGGTGCCGAGAGCTCCCCGCAGCTGGCCACGAGCAGCGCCCCAGCAGAGCTGGTTTCGGCGGCAGCAGCGGGGTGGGGAACTGTCCGAGGCTGGCTGATGGAGTCTCAGCAGGGCCAGCTGGGGCTGTCGAGAGGTGCCGTGCCTGTGACCACTGCCTCTTTCATGTTTCCGGCACTTCTTGCTCTGTTCCAGCTGGAGAAGCTGATGAGAATGCTTTGTTCCAGGCTTGCAGCCGGCGTTATGGCTGGGCTGGGCGGGTGAGACTTCAACAAGATGAAAAAAATGCACGCATGGGAGCATGAAAAATTGAAATGGAAAGGTTGCTCTGTTACCTTTGGTGCAGTTCCTCAGAACCAGAAATACCAACTGGCTGGAGTCCTGCCAAAGAAGGTTTTCTTATGTTGTCTGTGTCATCCTCTCAGACATCCAGCCCAAAGCCTTTGTCATCAGGAAGATGGACGGATGGAGAGAGATTCTAAACCATTCCTGCTTTTGTCCTCCTGTTCAGTACAGTGGTGCAAATCCAGGCAAGGGTAGCTCTGCTTTCAGGCAGCTTATTTTGATGTGCTGAGTGAGGAACTGGGACCTTGGCAGTCACGCTGGACTCACATAGGAATGTTGATACATGTTTTCACCTCATCACCACAAGATGCTCAAGGCTTATTTACTTTATTTAACAACACTCAGATCTTTCCTTAAAAGATGCCAGGTAAGCCTTCCTATTTTTCCTAGAATCAAAATATGGCAACAGCTTTTTTTTGGATAATACAAATGCAGAAAATAACTTTGGAGACACAAATCTGAAGTCTTTGAGGAAAACTTCCCTCCTGCTTTGTGCTGCAAGTCGCTCTATATGGGAGGATGGAGGATAAGGGAAAGAGTTGTGTAGGAAGGAATGGGAATAGGAAGAAAGGAAGCTTGACTGTGAAAAGCAAGATAGAAAACGAATTATTTACTCAAGTGGCAGAAAATGAAAATAATGAACAAAAGAATAAGCTAGCAAACTTTGTTACAACTGTATAAGTACTTGTTTAAATTTACTTTTATTCTTGGTGATTCACGGAAATGAAAGCTGAAATGCACCCAAAGTCCCTCAGTCCTCACTGTGTCGGTCACTTACGAACTGCAACGTACAAATCTAGTGGAACCTGACTGCTGTAACTGGAAATCTGTCCCATGGAAATCAGTGTGACCTCTTACGCCTTCCAAAGCTGTTTCCAGTCATGCAAATGGACAAGGCAGCTAACTGGGGCAGACAGCGCGTGACTTCCAATGATACCATCTGTACCATACCCTAGGATTTTTGAGACTGCTGTTAATGCCTCAAGCTACATCCCTGCAGACAGTAAACTGAATGAATTTTGCTTTTCTGGACATTTTCCTTCTCTGCCCTGTTCTTAAGATACTAAAGGCCATTTACAGAATTTGCTGAGGGCAAGTGCGGCTTCAATTGCATTGCCTTTGCTATCAATGATTTCAAAGCAATACAGAAGCCATCTTCCTCGTGTCCTTTTACATCTTGTAGACTGTGAATCTCCACCGAGCAATGATTTGGAGAGCAGTGTATTCTTCACCGTTCTGTTGTCAATGATGAGACGCCTCACGCTGCTTCAGGGCGTTTTGCTAGGTGACTCTCAAGGGAGGCATTCCTACTCTTGTTCCTGCAAACCACTCCAGCAGCAGCCTCAGTGTGCAAGGCAAGTCACAGGGAGGACCACTGAAATGGCAAAATATTAACTCATTAAAATCCCAAGAAATAGCACATAAAGGATCAAACTTCCCTTAATTATGATAAAATCTTACAAGTTACTAAATGACTCTCATGAAATTATAATTAAAATTGCTTCTAATTTTATATAAAGCATGTACGACAGGTTCTTTGGCAGGGTCATTCAAATCATGCCCGTATCAGACATCAAGTTTAACTCCTTACGAATTTGTGGATTCATGAAGGGAAGAAAATTTTAGCATAGTTTTTGTAGGAATAAATTAGCAAACCCCAGTATCGTCAAATGGTTTAAAACATCTTCCTGTGAATTTCTATCAAACACGTTTTGAGATTTGGACGAAATGTCTATTGACAGAACGCCTTTTGGAAAGCTCTTACCTGAAGATTGGGGAATACACCAGGGTTGCATTGCGGTGGTAACATACAAGAACACGCACAGGTACGGAGAGGTGCTACAGGCATGGGAGGAGCCCTGCTGCCACCGCAGGGAATGGCAGAACTCAGTTTTTCTGTTGTGTCGTTGGTAGCAGCATTTCTTCTTGAGGCTGTTTATGTTAAAATACCCGTGTATCCTCACGCACAATTAGCACTGGGAATCTTTGCTGTGGAAGGAGCTGTGCCTGCAGGTTCCAGCAGCTTCCTTGTGGGTGGCTGATACCTGCTGTTTAGCCACAGGTGAGGTACAGCTGAGAGCGCAGGACCAGGGAACGTTTCCCAAATAACCTTTTAGATCAAAAACATTAACGGTGCTTTCAGATTCAAGGGACAGAGAATCATGCAACATGTTTGGTTTTGTTCTACAATTCTTAACTGGTTTTAATCTTATGCTTGTCAAATTTTTATCAGCCTTATAAGAACAACCTTTTAAAATAAGCATGCCAGCCCCCAGCTGCTATCCCTATGGGGAAGATGGTAGAGAAACTTTCTGGAAGTAGCTAAAGAAAACATCCCTGTGCTGTGTTATACTGCTTCTAGTTAAGACATATCTGTAGCTGCATACTTGAGTTGTGTTCTGAAAGCTTCTGCCGCCAGATATGTGGCCATAGCTGGCTGAACAGTGCTGAACGGACACGATTTAAAGGTAATTAGTGAAGCAAGTTACTTGTATATGAGCACATTTTGGGGAGGTGGTTATTCATAAAGCTTTCAAAGGAGTCTGAAGGCAGCAGCCACATAAATCCCATTGAAATTCAGTAGCTGTTGGATGCTTCTGTTTGAATTCAAACAGTTTGAACTTGCTTTTACCTTTTATCTATTTTTCTATTTAAAATACACCTGCTGCATTTGACCTCCTGGATAATAAACCCTGTTGGGTGGATGAGATTGTGTGGCGTGGCTGTTACTGCCCATTTCTGAATTTGGTCTGTTTGCTGGACTCTGTGAAGTTTGTACCAGGAATATTTTCATCTCTTGCTCCAAAGCAACTTTTACATGTCCCAGGGGCACCTTTTATTTGGGGCTTTTACTTTATCTGAACTACGTGATGCTACTAGGAGGTCTGGATTGTCAGCACATTGTGAATTTTCACATGAACTTGTCAATGACACATGGCTGTGCTTTGCTTTAAAGCCTTCTGTCCCTGAGGTGCTGTCTGCCTGTCAGGTATTTGCAGCTGGATGAGCAGCAATCCTGTAGCTGAGGGTGGTGAAGACAGAGGAAATTTGCTCTGGCTCCACAGAAGCAATTAGTGGCCACAGCTCTCAGTGCTGGGGGAGGATTTTAGCAGCTTGACCCTTTGATGTTTGGACCCAGAAATAAGTCAGGTTTATGCTGTCACACAGAAGAAGTTTTGCTTATCCCCTGCTTTCATCTAGAAGCAGCTGTTGCTGCAGAGGAGGGGCAGAAGTCACACTGATTCTGCACCTGTATAATTCACTGCTGCTGCAAGAACCTCACTGGCATCGCGAGCTCCTAACCAGCTCCAAACGCCTCTTCCCTTGCAAATGCCATTCCAGCAGGTGCATCTAAAATGGAGGAAATCATATACTTATATCCTGCCTCACTTGCCTCTTCCAAATACCACTGTTACTTTGTCTTCTACTATACTGGCTCTCCTTTACAAGTTTAATTAAAGATTAGGATTTCAAAGAGATCTCCGAATCTCAGAGGTGCAGCTGTTGGGATGCCCAGATATCAGTGGGTTTCCTTTGTTATTAGAGCACCCACCTCTTTAGACTCCAACCCTGCGAAGTGCAGAGCTCACAGATATGAAGCAGGTGTTTGATGAGCACAAGAATGGGCTGTAGCTTTATTTAGAGACTGTCAAGAGTCTCAAGCATTTATTCATGAAACAAGCATAAAAATGGTTCACGTGCTAAGTTCCAATATACCTTAGCAAGTGAGCTACAGCTGTATGAGAGATTCTGTACATGGGGGTGTGTGGGGGGGGGCAGCCTTTGTAACCTTTCAGCTCATACAGTCAGGAAGAAAGATAATGGGTAGGGGGTATAAATAGCTGCACGTGAATCTTACTACCAGAACTTTCATTCAAAAGCACATGAAGTAAATGGAAAGGGTCTCTCTGACCTCAATGAGTTTTGGACAAAGTGATTACTTGCGAAGAGTAAGAGAAGCCAGAGACAAAAATAACTTTTAGCTGTTCCTGACTGGGCCACGTTTGAACCAGAGAAGTTCTGATTTCTACCCTGTCCCCTGAGCCACGCTTTTCTTGTTAAGTTTATAGTTTCAGCTCTTGTTTCATGAAGTATGATTATGGGTGTCATAGCTGAGTTTAATTATAGATACTCAGTTATATAACTTCCCTTCTTGAAGGTCTTACTTTTTTTTCTGTTTAGGAATTTATAAGGAGAGACTGTGACCTTGACAGTTGGGAAGTACATGTATGTCCAGGGGAAAAAATCTGAAAGCTTTTTCTGGAGAAATAAGTCTCCAGGAGACCTAAGTAGAGTAATGGCCTTTATGCATCATGCATGCAGATGTTTCGTGCAAAAACATGAAGCCATTATCCCCTTCCCATAAGATTTCTTATTTACTTCAAAACCAACATTGAATTGTAAACTTAGTTTTAAAAATCTAAGGTTCTTTCACGTTGCTATTAAAACAAAACAAACAAAAACCAAACACAACTACAGAAGCAATACATTAGGGTATCCTATTAGAGTAAATTCACCTGATAGCCAGGAATCTGTTTTTGCTAATAATGTCACTACTGCAGGCCTGGTGGATTTCACAAAAGGAATTTTCTTTCTTCCCCCTGAAAGGTGAAGAACATAACCGGTTCCTTAATCTAGTGGACATTTTCTTCTCATCAGCAAAAAGTCTTTATTTTTACTGGTTTTAACTGTGAATAGGCATAACTATTTAATCAAAAATGCATTCATAGCTAGAGCAAGGTGCTTAGCACAGGGTAGTCCTTGTTATTGTAGCATACGTTTTGTAGTTCAGCAGTGCTGGATTGCTCTGACCATCAGCCAGGCCCTGTTCTGGCAGCCCGGCGCTGTATTTTCTTGCAGGTGGTGTGACAGCAGCTGAAAAAGCATGCAACTTCCCTTCACACTGCTGCCATTATCTGCAGTCACAGAGCCTGCGTGCTCTGATTCTCAGTTCAATGAATCATCAGACAATGCTGTCTGTGCTGCTTGTGTCATTTTCTGTTTTATTGATGGTCAATGCCTTTCATAGATATTTTCTGCATGACTGCAAGAACCAAACCAACATAGGATGTCACAATTCATTAGGTACCAAGTGAGTTTCTACCTTATCTGAAACCCACGGACCACCTTGCCTTCTTGTTGAGGACTGCTGATCTGGAATTTTGTCCAAAAGATAATAAAATCTGGAACATTTTCTGCAGTACTGATCACTAGATTCTGTCAAATACCAAGAGTGCTATTATATGTTCCAAAACTGCAAGTTAAAATGAATCCAGAGAAAAGAACTCTGGTTCTCTCTCCTTTCATTCCTGCTCAAAGAATTCTCTCTTGATAAAAACTCCAAGCACATCTGCTTTCTAGATTTGCAAAATGCTTTCTGTGACTACACGTATTTATGGACACTGTTAGCAGAATGACTTCTCCAACAGAAAGGATTTCTAAATGTGTACGTAGGAACTGGGAATGCTATCTTTTTCAGTGGTTTGAATTATAGAAAACTAAACAAAATTAGTAAGTCTTAGAAGACAAACCTTCATCCCTCTACCTTAGAAGCAAAAAACCATACATCTGAGTTTAGGAATTACAGCTAGAAATTCTAAACAAACCACCTATTATTAATACCCCAGCACTTTACATCGTAGCCTACTGGGAACAGGGAACTGTCTTACCCAAATTCTCCTGTCATTTATATTATTCAGCATTATTTGTGTCTCCTTATGGATTTCCTGGATGTTCTATAGCTCTCAATTACAGTGGCTTATCTGTTTCACTTTTACATGGTAAAGATATGAATAAATACATCTCATACTTCATCACAACCATCTGGAAAAGCCTTCTACTAAGGCCATTTAGATTCTCTAATTGTCAGGTTGTGTGTTTAGAAGAAAATAGGAATGTTCTTCTCTTCTGGTGCATATGGTGTGCTTTTCTGATGAGGCCTGAGCATGAAAGAAAAATAAAATTTATTAAATTAATTTTATTTTTAGTTATCTCAATAAATTATTCAGTTATGTCATTCACAATTTCTGCTCTTTGTAATTTAGAACCAGATGGAAAATAACCAACTCACATTCAATTCAATGCTTATTACAACTGGTGGCAGATACTATGCAAGGGTAGAATCAGTTTTCGATAAAAACAGGCTTTTTGCATGCAAATCCATTACTTCAAGAGAACTCTGGAGCCTTGTAACTGGGCAGTTCCTCAGCACAAATAAAATGTGTTGGCAGCAGAGTTTGGCACGTTCACTGTTACCAGGCTGTAAAATACAATGAAATTGCTTTATTTGCTGCAGATAACTTAGGATTTATTTATTTACTTACTTTGCAACTGTCCTGCTTGCAATAATCACCTATTCCTTTCCAAAGGGAGGTGAATAGGTATTTGACATAGATATTGGAAGCAATATCCTTTCTCTATGACATCTTTTTATTTGAGCCGTTAGGTGATAAAATACATAACGCTTCACAGGCAGGCCACTGTCTACAATCTGGTCTACATCAGTGCTCACAGAGCACCGCCAGCCGTCTTCTCCTAGGCAGCCTGTACGTATAAAGCAATGAATAGAGTGTTTGTAGAGTCCCCAGAAGACATTTTCTACACTACAGCAGTTACTATCACAGTTGCCACCAATTAACTCTCACTGGCGGTCTCACAGTGGAAGGTAAAAAATGGATTGGCATAGAAAATGAAGTGCTTCTTCACCAGCGTGATTCAGTTCCTTTGGGTAAGACCTGGGTCATACTGACAGCACCGCTCTCAAGGTTATACTGTGCATGAATTAAAGAGTGAATGCTCCTTTCCTAGGAAGTATGATGATTCTACTCTTCTACAAGTATTTTCATGACTTTCCCACTAATTCAGAGTTCCTAGATTTTAGATTTCTCAGTGCCATAAACACCTTTTGGTTTCACCAAAAAAAAAAAAAGGACCCACAATCCAGAACGATTTTTAAATTCTGGAATTATTTTGGTTTTCTTAGACTGATGATCACTGGTGTGTTGAGCTGCTTGTACTATGTTCAGGATACACTGCAGTTGGACTGCCACTCCATGTACATGTATTATATTGCATACTGGCATATTCAGTATGAAACAGATGAAATCCTGGAAAAAAGGTATTCTGTTGTTCTGAGTCGTTCAGGGCCTGTGAAATGCTGCTTAATCACTCGTTGTGCGCTGTACTGTAGCTCTTCTCATGCCTGTTCAGTATTTTTGTCCTTTTGCAGAATTTTGTGCCTGACAGGTGCCTAACCATTTCAGTAATAACAGAAATGAGGATACTTCAATGCCTTTCTGTATCCCTTTTGAACCCAGAGCTGTAACAAAAATCTGCCTGTGTAGCTGTCAATGGAAAATTTCAAATAGTTCAGATTCTTCTTTTTAACATTCTTCTCCTCTGAATCCTCGATGTATCAGGACCAACATATTTTGGAGACATTTCCCTCGTCTACTTATATCCTAATTATGAAATTTGATTAATTGAAGAATCAGACTTTGCATTCAGTCAAAATGCAGTCCCTGTATTTATCAACTCAAAGTTTAATTAGCATGAAGCATGCCACAAGCGAGCCCTACCGGGGAATGGGGGAAGGAATGTTGTCTTTTAGAAGAAGGTGCTTGAACTCTAAATTTCCTGTACTCTGTCCTTCACATGGGGGAAACCTAGGCTTACGTCTCAAAGAACTCTGAGAATGCTTGCTCTGGCTTACTGCATCTATTCATTTCCTCTCAGTTCACTAACTCTCAGACATGTATGCATGAAATATAACATAGATATACAACTTGGGAAATTGGGGGTAATTTGTATCTGCAGTATGTGTTGACACTAAAGGGTACGTGAACTTTTAAACCTTATTCTTTTCTTTTCATACAACCATGGATTCTTCTCAAAAGGAGTACTGTGAACATACCGGCTTATCAAAATGAGAACATCAGCCAAGATTATCTCATTCTGGAGATTCCTTGTAACAACACAGTGGTGCATTTGCACAGTGAAGTATAATTGTCTCGGTGATTTAGTGGTGTAGCCTGTAAGACTATTTGATAATACATACATATGAAGATCTGTGTTTACCTTAGGCTTAATGAGCCTCCATGATGACAAATCATCCCGTGCATGGACGCATGCAGCAGAAAGAAATTCCCCGTCCTGCTAGGGAAGCTTTGGCAGCAATACTTTGGAAATTTTAGCTTTAGCTCACCAGATTACAAGCCCAATTCTTTGATATTTCACTTAAATTGGAAATGTCTGAAGTATAAGCTTTCTGCTTGAATCAACCACCTAGGAAGAGCTGATGTTCTAAACCATAGAGGCTCAAGTTCTCCCATGTGGTCATAAATTACTGTACCTCATACCATGAGAAAAACATGTCATGCAATGGCTGCTATCACATTAGAAGATTAAAACATCAACTTGCTTACTTACTGTATTCCTTTATAATTTAGCTTCAACTTAGCCTTTGCAAATCAAGACCAAAGGAATTAAGCATTATCTATTAGCAAATCAGATAGTAGCAAATCAGATTTTTTGCAGCATTGTTTTTAAAAACCTTCAATATTTGCCACAATTTTTTTTTTTTATTTTTTTTTAATTTATGGCTTGCAACATTTACTTCAATTAATTCACCGAACCATTTTATCCCTCTGCTCTCCAAACACTGCTCAGGTGTGAGACAGGCACAGAGCAGCAGTGCACTCCTCCTTTCCAGACAGCGTCGGGTTTTCAAGTATAATCATGAGCAGTGATTTTATAGAGTCAACCCTGTAAAAAAAGCACATTTCTTTTTTAGCTTTGTCTGTCAGCACCTCATGTTTCTAAAGAATCAAAAGTACTTTTATGAAATGTTTGAAGGTAAAATGAGATTGTGTAACAGTATAAAGTCCTGTTCTACATATAAGAAAGAGAAAATCTAGCTGTGTCTCAGAAAAATAGCTCAAATGTGAGCTATTGTATTATGTAGCAAAATATGCCAGTCATGGAAAGGGTCATTTCCACAAAAGTTACATACATTTCAGATGCTTGCCAGGGACACCTGCGCCTGTCTGAACCGCTTTCTTTAATGCTCAGCCCCGTGTCGAGGCAGGGTTTTATACCTGCTATTTTAAGTGACGCACTTTCAGATGATGTCCGCTACCTTGACGAACTGACCACAGCTCAGGAATTAAATCAGTGCTTGTAGCCATCCTCCCCTGTCCCCGGTAGGTGTTCGCACATCGCTCAAAGCCGAATTATTGCCTTTGGCGCACAGACAGTGACCCATCGTGCAGGTAGCAGTGGGGCAGGGAGCCCTCCACTGCCCACCGTGCCGGGGACCAGCTGCCCTGACAGAGCCCTGGAGCTGCCCCCAGTGTGTCCGGGTGCTGCATGCCCGAAAATGTGAGCCCTGCAGCCGCTGCCCACCTGGGATGTTACATGGCAGCTTTGGGGAAACGTGCTTTATATCCGAGCTACAAGTTTTCAGTGAAAGTATTAGAAAACACTTTTTTGTCTGTTGGGATTTTTGTCTTCCAAAATAATCAGTTATTATGACTGCGTTGTGCAGATTGGGTTCTGCATACTCTCTGTGCTGGGCAAACAATCCTCGTTGTGGAGCGCCGATGCAGTGGGCGGAAAGAAATCGAGTGTGCTGGAAAGCGACGTGATGGAGCAGTTAGTGCATGCGGAGAAGTTAGGTCATTCCTTATTCTATTACTCGCTGATAGTAAGAAAATTGCCTAATTCATATTGTGTCAATTTCCCCATCTGTTAAAATGCAGATTATTATTTTATGGTAATATAAGAAGAACAAAATAAATACACTGCATACTTTTATTTGTAAAGCTATATATGCAAATCCCCCAAATTGCTTATCCCTTATAGAAGTAGGAGGAGGCTTTGCCCATGGTGTGCACATGGTGGAAGCTGCAGAGGTCTGCCTGCCTGGTTCCCCCAGAGCTGGGGGCAGAGCAGTGGCCGCAGCCTGCGGTGTCCTTGCCGGGGGGCTTTGCTCATGGCAGATGGGTTCAGAAAGCTCTTGTGCCTGCTGCGTCCCCTCTCCCACCACTCTGGCACCTGAGATCCTTCCACGAAAGCTCCCTGTCAGTGGTGAAATCCTGTGTGGCGTTGTTGGTTCATTCTTCTTTCCTCTGGGGGTGGTGAGAGTTCTAGAAGGCAGAAAGAATCTGAGAAGCAGACTGGAAGTAAGGCTGAAATCACGAGGTCCATTCTGCTGATCTGTGGGCTTTGAGCCCCGCTGCTTCAAATGGTAGCTGCTTTCCCTCTCAGATTTACATGACTGACTTACGCTTTCATTTGATCTCAAAAACCTGTTCAGCCGATGCTGTTCATAGAAAAAGTGCCTTTCGAAGAGGTCAGAGAGAGATGTTTCCTGCTACTTCCATGGCCTTTCTGCTCTCTCTTGGCCTTCAGTTATTTGTTCGAGCGTTTCAAAGAGCATGCCAGAAATACTTTTTTCTTTTTTCTTTTTTTTTTTTTTTTCTCGCCAGGAAAGTAGCAATGTGGTAAGAGTGATGCATGTGCTGCAGATTAATAGCTTTTGGTCACTGTAGTTCTCTAGCATTCAAAAGATATTCCCACTACCGAAGGCCTAAATTGGAAGCAAAATATATCTTTTCAAGGGCAGACAGTTAAGCAAGAGGTGACAAAGTCTGGTTGGTCTCTCTGTAGCAGATGTGGTCTTGTATGTCTTGACAAGCTTCAGTCAGTATTTGTTCTGTACGATGCAGTTAAATGAGAACCTCAGAGGTCTGCAAGGCGTGGGTTAGAAGATAAGTAATTTCACCATACTATTTTGCAATTATCACAGTAGCAGCTACTGCTTTTTATGATAATACTTAGAGTTCCACAGCAGTATCTCAATTCTGTGTCAGTTTCAGAGGTTTTGGATTTAGCTGAAATTACCTCAGCTAAGCCATAGTTTCTATCTTGTTGGTGCAAGTGACAGGGTGGGGTGTGAGCTCTGCAAACAGATGGTGTAACAGGAAATGTAATGGTACCATTCTTCACTTATTTTCTCAGAACTGGGGATGACATTCTGAAGTCACAACAACAGATTCTGGCTTTTGGTTACAGCAGTATGTGCTCTCAGTCATTAGGATTATGAGATTAAGTTCGAAGTGAGTCCTTGCTAGCTGGTAACAAAAGAAATGGAACCAAATTGCCTCACTCTGGTGAGTTTGGACTAAGAAATGTGCACTCAGTGAAGGCTGAATGTGGGTGTACCTGCCTATGCCAACCATCTCTGCAAAATTCCTGTCACTGCAAAGCTTTAGCACGGGCAGACACCAAAGTGCATTTCTTATAGGCATGAATTTCATCCAATGTGCACACCTTCTCCAAATGACTTTATCATGCAGAATAATAAACTCATATCAGCAAAAGCAAGAGCCAAATCAATGTGTGCTTCATGTTTTGTGTCCCCACTTAAACTGTATGCATCCTTTTGCAGAGAGGTTAACTATAGGCCTTCCTCTGCAGCTTGTTTGGGCTGCACTTGAAATTGGGATTCTTGGCATTTCTTGTAACACACCTTTTAAAGGAAGAAGAAAGGTAAATTCTCTGTGCTTTTAATTCTGTTTGAGGAAATCAGTAACTTGGAATTATAATCCATGCTTCCACCTAAAAGATTAGAGGACAAAGGAAAGCATCATTGGGAGCAGCTTCATTGGGAGCGCAGAGCTTCCCTGTTAATAGTCAAGGTGCTGCTAGCAGCAGCAGCTTGTCTGGAGGAATTGTGGCATTGGGTGTTCACTGCAGGGGAAAAAGCTGCATAACAGTGAGGCTGGGGATGGGAAGAAGAGGTTCTGGCAGTGAGCTGAGCTGATGTGAACAAGATGAGACTCAGTAAGGCTGAATTTCCTTGAAAAACAAAAGTGTGTAGGCACTGGCTCCTGCCATGACTGAGGAGCAGTAGTACATTGCAGGCAGTAAATGGTATTTAACTCGTCTCTCCTTTCATTTTGGGGTCTTCTAAATTGGTCCCCAGGAGCAGTTACTTTGGATGGAGTCCTCTGAACAGGCTTGCAGTTCCCAGCGGTGTCATTATCCCGGGAAGGAGTGCTTGGTTTGATATGCCCCCGTGAGGCCCTCCTGCCTTGTTTCAGCGTTCTGCAGTGACTTCCTAGTGGGGCGCTCCCTAATCCTCTATCAGATAGGCTTCCTAAGCCCCCGAGAGCCACTGAGCCCTGCTGCTGCACGGCGGCGTGGCCTCGAGAGGAGCGGTTCTGAGCCAGCACTCCCTGTGCTGCTCTCGGGAGCGTCGGAGGCAATGCTGCCCGTGTGATCTCCGCAAGCCCTTTTGGCTTTGCATTTCGGTGATTCCCTGACGACACTTGCATATTTTACCCTGTCTCCTCATAAGGATCTCAGATAATTCCTTACTCTGACACGTCTGTGATTGTTTTCTTAAGATGCTGGGAGTTTTTCTTGCCTTGTGTATCATGTGTGGCTGGTACCACAAGATGTTTTGTGGAAGGAGACAGAAAACTTTTCATATAGTTTTTAGCAAGTTAATTGGTATCAAACTTCAAAGAAGGTTTGATAGAGGAAGGGCTCTAATTAGGTACCAGGTATATGTAGGCTGAGAGCACAGAAACTGTGTAAAAACACACTGTTCTGCATGAAAGGGAAGCCAAAGTCTTCATCTTCCTACGTCAGAGACAGTGATATAACCGTAACACTTAAGGAGCTTTGTGGTGTTCCTGACAGATATCTTGTGTTCTGATGCAAGGTTTTACAGTACTTGAGGCAGACTAGTCTGCTTAGTGTCAGCTAACTGAATAAATGAAAAGAATGTTTACATTTAAAGTTTTAAGCAGTGTTGTATATCATACAGTTCTGAATATTTTCCGTCGGTGGCACGTTAATGTCACAGCCTATATTGCTTTGTTTTCTAAGTTTTGTCCTTAATCTGTTCGTTGCATTTCATTACCACCTCCAGGTCATTAGCGAAGTGACACCCAAGGGGGAAGAAGGAAATCAAATGACAATGTAGGTGATGTCTGACATTAGCCAAATGTCAGGCTTTCTGATGGAAGCATCAAAATTAATCTGAAAATGTTATACCAGTTTTAGTCATTTTCCTAAGAGATTGAAAATACAAGAGGCAGGCTGATGACATTTTGATTATAGTCTCAAATTGCAAAGACCTTACCGAACATACCTTTTCTCACATAATTAAAACCTGCTGTTACCTTAGTCTTTATTATATTTTTCCATGTCCTGGCAGGTCTCTTGGGGTTCGTATGCTATTGATCCTTGTTGCTTGAGCAAATGTGATGTGTCAATATTGCTTAGATGAGCAAATTGGCTCTGTTAATTTCATATTTAAGGGTAAAGAAGGGGAAAAATACACGGTAAAGTTAGCACTGAGATTATCAAGTCACCAGTACCCAAATAAGTGCCAGGAAGAGAATTCAATTTAGGAAAAGCTCAAGCCCATGTCTAGCTTTAAGCCCCAGGGTTAATCCCACTAGGTGTGACTGCTGGGGATGCCCGAGCAGGCCACCTCCCAGTGCGTGCCCGGCTGCAGGGCTGGGGGCAGGCTGGGCTCACCGGGGTGTTCAGTCTGGACCCCACGCCCATCTGAGCCGGAGACGTTGCTCTGCCCATACCTGAAATAATAATAAATCTTAGCTGTCCCACACGGTTAACATTTAACTGGAGTAAATGCATCAGCGGCATCTAAGGGAGTCCATCAGGTACACAGGCCTGCCGACCTCAGCACTGGCCAAGTCTTAGGACAAAGAAGAGAACGTGCCCCTTGCACAGAGGTGCTCGGCGGCCAGGATGGCCCTGGCTTGTCAGTGAGGATGGCCGGAGGGCTGCAGGTTTGTGAACTGATGTGCGGCGCTTGAGGAGAAGCTTGCCTTTCTCCAGGGGAGTTCCGTTCCAGCTGCTGCTACTGCCTGGCCTGCACACTACCCCGAGAAAATGAATCGTGTGGTGGTCAGAGAAGGGAAGATTTTTCCCCAGTTTGAACCATTTTAAAGCATGTTTAGTTTTGCCATCTGTTGTAAACAGTAAAGCACCCTGCCTTAGTGTATTATGAAGTGGCATTTTATGGTGGCTGAGAGTATGTTGGGCTTTAATGTGGTTGGAGTGTAGAGCTGCAGTGGTAAAGCAGTGCGGCTGTAGCTGCCATACAGCCAAAGGGCTCCGACAGCCCCGGTTCGGCAACTGGACGGGTGAGATGCTCGCAGAACTGCCTGCGGTTTCAGGGAGGGATTCAAAGGATGATTTCAAAACACTTCCCGGCCATTGCTAGAGAGTGCTTGCTGGCTCTTTGGCTCTGTCAAGGTCAGAGCTTAGTCTAGCAGTCCTGAAAATGGGCAGCTTTGGAGAGCAATAGAATCACAATACCTGAGTGCATCTGCTATTTCGGTACCTGCTGCTGTTTGCGGTTCTGGTTTGTTGTGTTGTCCCCACCCCCCATACACGCATATGAAGACTGAAAGAATTAGCTCAAGTTTTGGTTTAAACGTCTATCTAGAAGGCTGTACTTACATTGCTGAGGTTGTTTACACCACTTAGAAACAGAAAATGATGTCCGCTGTGTCTAGCCATTGGGACTCCCCCGCAATTCTGGGCAGGTGTGCTTGGGAAAGATGAATGGAAATTGGGAGTGATGGGGTGGAGGATGGGATGGGATGATCATGGGAATGCAGGGACTTTTATTTCCGTGCAACAACCAGAACCTTTTTTTTTTTTTTTTTTTTTTTTTTTTTTTTTTAATGGTATTTCATGGAAAATGTCATCCTCTTGACTTTTGGCAGAGAACACATCCTAATTAACGAGGAGCACAGAATTTTCAACACTGCATATACACATTTTTCTACATGGCTCCACTAATATGACAAGTAGCCTGATAAAATCAATTAAGATCAAGACCGTTTGAAGTTGTGAACTTAATGGTAGGGTGACTTACTAGAGCCCTGGCAAAGAGCTTAGCGTATGTGCTGAACCTGGTAATAGCAACAGATCACGGCATCTGCAGGTCCTCACCACTTACCTCTTGAGCTGAGTGAAAACTCTTATTTGAATTGACATCATGAAGGATTTTGTAAGCAAGGCTTTTTGGCCTTAAATGAATGGTGAGGCATGTAAAATAAACATTTATGTCATGTAAGATTATTTAAAATTATATTGTTAGACTATTGACTACAAGCATGATTTTGGTGGCAAATTCAGCTGCAAGAGGAAATGAGGGAAGCTGTCCAAAGGGGTTTTCTGGACAAAGAGGTTTTCCTGAAGATTCACACAGGGTCTCCTGTCAACAGCTTTTATTTGCTGATGTTTCTCCTGACGAATGCCTTTTGAAAAATAAGTGCTCTTTAAACTCATCTGTGCTCAAATTTGCATTTCCTTAATGCAAAACAGATGCACTGATATCACTAGTGACAATGAGTTAAGCTCAGTTCAGAGTTCTCAGGGATATTAAAATGCTATGGAAGACAAATGCCCAGACAGGAAAATCCCACAACAAGCCTAAAGTAATCATGAAAAAAACGATGAGGATATTTGGACTTTACATTTTAATGAGACTCATTGGAAACCTTAAATCCATTTGCTTTTCCTCTTCTAGGCTTGCACAAGAGAAGAGACAATGACTAAAGAGAAAATTTGGCATTAGTGTGGGTAAAGAAAAGTGTTATGTTAAGTATTAAATTCCTTTGCAGATACCCTGTGCATAGAGTGAATAAGTAGAAATAGGTTTAAGAAACACTGTAAAATTAAACTTTATAAGATTATTTTTTTATGGAATATGCAGTAGCTGCCACATAGAATAAATGTATGTTTTTCATTATATTTTTATTACACATTTAAAGCACATTAAGGAGCAAACAACCATCAAAGAAAAAGAAACTTATTAGATTTAGCAAGTAATCATATCAGTTTTATGTATGGCTATATTTCTTGAAAACGGGGAAAGATACATGTCAGATGTCCTTTCAGGCTATTTAGTAAGCCATTTTTCTCCGGGAGAACGATATTAATGGCTGTTTTGCTATGTTCATGTTGTATTGCGTGAGCATTTTGTCTTTTTTATTGTGGTTTCTTGTAAGTGTGCCCATTACAGCTTGAGCAATCCAGTAGAGCATCTGGAAAAATATATTGCTTTGATTTTTGTCTCTAAATGGGCTTGAGTTTGTGTGTGAGCTCCTAAATTGTTTAAACATTTAGGCAAACATTTGAGGTTTTGTGGATGTTGAAGAGTCACTTCATACCATCCTCCAGGAGTGAAATCTGTGCAGTCTTTGGAATATTTACTGCTCTAACACCGATAGCGTGGCTGTCACTTCTGGCGTGCCGCATCCCTTGGGAGCGGGGGCTGTCTGTCTCTGTGAAGGGACCTTGGAGGTGTCTGTGCTGTACACCGTGTGGTCAGAAGTCCAGCATGTCAGGCCGTCCGTGCTTCAGGAAGTGTGTTGGCTCGGGACATTTTATTAGTGCTTGTATAGATGTGGTTTCTCCGATCTGCACATCCTTTAAAAGGATCGTGTTTGCAGCTGCTAGTCCAAGATGTTTGAAAGCGTTGTAAGCAAATTGCCCTTCGGTGATCTTGGCCCCAGTCTTGCACGTCTTGAGCAGGGCTGCCACGCACATGGCTTGTCTTGTTGAGTCCCCTCCTGCCTCAGCCCCGGGTCCAGACCTGACCAGCTGGACAGAAGGGACTTGGGTCATTTTTCCAGGACCTTCGGATGTACAGGTGCCTTGTCAAGAGGTGTGCCTGAGTCTAGGCACACAGCCACTGCTCGTACTGAGGCTTTAAGGCCTGGGTGCAAGACTGGCATCATATTTTGGTGACTGTGTCAGTACTAGAAGGAGGTTAGTATTTTGTAGTGACTCAGATAAAACACCCTGTTGTTGGCCTAAGTAATAACACAGTAGTAAAGTTTGCATAGATATTGAATGGGCACTTTAATGGAAGACGCTGAAGTGCTGAAAGCCAAAAGGGCAATACTTGTTTTCATGCTGAATTGCTACAGTAAATTTAGCAATAAGACTTGACATTCTCTGCCTAATAAGAGCAATTTTTATGCTCAAATTGTGACTCTTTATAAAAAGGAAAATAATGTTAAGCAGGAGCATATAGCTTCATCAGCTTCAGTTTCTACAAATGTCAATGTACTTATTCATTCAGTTGATAAATGTCACTTCAAAAGAAAATTCTCAGTGGCAACCTGATTTATATTTCTGTGTAACAATCCTATTTATTTATTTATTTATTTTTTAATGAAAGTGTAGACTTCTTTAAAAGAATTGTTAATTAAAGATTAATTCCACTGAAAGTATTTTGGGATTCCATATATTCATGACACCTATTATTAGAACAACATGCTTGAATTTCTTCGTCATAGAAGGTCCTTAAGCAACTTTGCCATCATGAATTAAACATTATAGGATTATTAATTCCTACATTATTAGGAGAATTAATTAAGGTTATTCTGCAGTAGTGATCTGGGGAGCCCTAGACAAGGTGAAGCTCTGTTGCTCTAGGCAATGAGCACAGCTGAAAGGAGGTCCCAGGAACTGCACTTTAAGCCATGATGGGAAGGATTTTCACCATAATGCGGAAGGTGGAGGACGAAGTACAATGACTGGCTGCTGTTAGTTTTACTTAGAGCTCTGTGTCAGTTAGCTCTGTGAAAGCTAAATTGAGTTTTTATTAGTTTGATGCAAAAAGCCCCATGCATCTATCAATTAAATGATTTTAGAACTAAACTACACAGCTGGAAAGCTTTTTATGACCCACTGTATGCTTTGTGTAGCATTTAATATGGTATGGGTTCAAAATTGCTTCTTGTCAAAGCATCTTCAGCACTTTAGCAATAAGCTTGTGAAGATTTTCAAAAAATGAAGGATAGCCTCAAAAGCTGTGAGAAAAACTTCATAATGAATACATCATTTCTTCCTAAAGTGCCATTAAGGGGTTTTGTATTTACCTGTATTTTAGACATTATGCTGCTAGAAAAGCACTGCTACACTTCCATTCCTTCATTCTAAATGACCTCACTTTTTTTTGGAACATTTAGTCAAAATCTGCATCTACTTGCATTGAACTGTTTCTAAAAGCATGGAGAAAAATGGCCAGTGCTTCTGCAGCAGGACATCTCTGCTACTGGGCTTAGTCAGCCACAGAGCTGCACGTCTGGGGTGTTTGAATGAATATAAAGACTTTGTTTTTCTTCTAGTCTTCAAGAACATATGCTGTAAGACCAAGAAGTGCTTGAGAAGGATTTAGGAAAAGTATAGAAACAGACGCACCATTGTTTATAATAGTGAGATATTAACTTGTTTTACAATTTAATGAACCTTAAAGGGATTTTCCATTTATTTGAATGAAATGACCAAGAAAGAACAGTAATAACAGGGGAGGAATCTAATTTGCTTATTCAGTGGTAAGTCTGTTTTGCTTGAGTGATAGGAAACACCAGAGTGAACACAATAATGTACAGCTGGCTTGGAAAAACAGCCATCCAAATGCTGCTTCTCCAACAGAGTAAGTAATGTTCTCTTGCTACAGTTACATCCACTGTATTTATTTTGCTGAAGATTCAGATGACTTCTTTTCTGAGACAGGTTATTTTAGTTTAAGACTGTTATTTTATAGAATTTTGGATTGATGAACACTTGGAAAAGTGTTTTTTTTTTTTTTTTTTTTTTTTTTTTTTTTCTCCCTCTAAATTCTCTTATTGGTTTACTCAGAACAGCAAAGCCTTGTGTTTTATTTCCAAATCAATATGACACTGATAGATGCTGTTTATTTGAGCATAGTTTTACTTTAAATAGCAGCCACTCCTTGGGAGGTCTTGGCCCTCAAAGGGAGAAAATGTGATCGGCGTTTGCATAAAGATACCTTGTGTTTGTTTTCTGTTTCGGAGTGGGGGATAGTACAGGTGTGTGCCTTTATAGAAATGCTAAAAGATTTACTGATTCAATGGCTTTAAAACTTAATCTGTGCAGTCTTTGTCATGAAAAAAAGTTCCTCATACTGCTGAAATGGGTTCTGCTTTCTTGCTGCTGCTCAGGGATGGTCTCTTCTGCCTTTCCGGCTGTACTGTGTTTGAAAAGTCTGAATCTGAGGCTTCAGAAACGTAGAACTGAACTGGCTTAGAGGATCTCTGTACCAGACCTGTGAAGAAACCAGAGCAGCACTGGGCTTTCCGCAGACCTCGTTCCCCTGGGGGGGTTGAAAGGCCGCGCAGGGTGTCGCAGGGGATCGTGCTGGTGGCCGGGAGGGGACAGGTGGGTGTCATGGGCACGCGCCCTCTGAGACCTCTCTCTCAGCAGTCTATGTGAAACAAGACTGAATTTGGCTGTTCTGGAAGAATCAACGTTAATGAAGCTTTAAAATTAACACTGCTGATTAGCCCTATTGAATATATAGCAAAATATTTAATGCTAGGGGTACATGACAAAACTACTTCTGGTCACATTTGTGCCATGCTTGGAATAAATGTCTGCTTGCAGCTGTTCCTCCAAATTGCTAGAAGTTACTGTCTGTGTGCTTGGAGCAGAGGTTTAGCAAATATATAAATACATTTTCTTTGATGGTTTTATGATTCTGATCGTTATTTTCACATTGTAGACTTCTGCTTTTTTAACTGTAACATTCTTGAATAATTTTTAGACAATTATCATGTTCTTCATGTGATTAGGGCACATGTATAATTGTGTCATTAGGACAGTTAATTGCACTGTTTAATGAGGTTATATAAATTTCCTTATTAAGCTTAATGAGTAAAATGAGACACATGCACACAGGCAATTTTGAAGGATCAATGTCTCAGACGATGGCTTTCACGCCATTAAGAAAGGTGGTGGAAATGCATTCAAACCGTTTCGCAAGGTACTTCCAAACTGGGTTTGATCAAAAATGAGAACTGAGTTTTTAAAGAGAAAAACAAAAGAAAGCATGAAACCTCAAAACTTTGCATTTTATGATCTGTTTTAAACCTTTATCCAGAGTAGAAGACTCAGTAGGTTAATTATATCAGCTAGAAAAAGACAATTACAACAGCGAGGCTTTTGCCACCAGCTGGCATTGATGGTCCCCATACGGTGCGGAGCTGCTCTGCCAGGCACTGGCACTGCAGTTTGCTTTTTGGGTTGGTAACACAGAGTAATGGTAACTTTCATGACAGGAAAGCCCCTTCTCAACTTGAAGAAGTATAAGATAAAGTGCTATACAGAAGCTGTCAGACAATGAGATTTTGATGAGGGGTAGTAATGAGCAGTGACCAAAGCAACAGGAAGGTGAGAGGCTGGTGGAGTAAGGTGCAAAAACGTCAGGAAAAGGAGTATTTCTTTAAGATTATTAGGTACAGCCTTTCCAAAAGGTTAAGTTGAATCCACAGAAATGAGGACTGTGGATGCTTGTGGTAGGCCTGAAAAATAAACCGCTCTAATGAATTCATACACCATTTTTCTTGGTTTGGTGCTTTTATACAGATGATGCATTGTGTAACAGTTAGTAATGCTCAAATCCTTTATAATTCTGTCATGCCCAATGAGATAATTTCCCCTTTTTGGAGGGATGCTAACATTTCATTTTTTTTTTCCCCAAATCCTCCCCAGAATGGATTTGTGCTGAATTACAGCAGTTTCTGGCTGCACATAAAGTGGCCCAGTATGACGCCCACTTGGAAGCCAGCAGGGGCTCATCAGTCAGCGCAAGGAGAGCGCCTCTGCGCAAGGCAAGCTGCAGAAGTGCCTGTCGCCTGCAGGTTTTGTTTCTGATCCTCTAATCCAGTTTGCTGTTTCTTCAGAGCTGATGCTCACTGAGGGAAGGGGTGCTGTCCTGGGGAGGGCTGGGTCTCAGCCCCTTTGGGGTGGTAATCCCCGGCCAGTTCTGTGGGGCGTTGTGAGAAAAGCCCCAAGCCTGTCCCAGCTGGTGAGGTGACTTGTTCTCGGGCTGCGGGGAGGAAAGGCTGCCTGTGCTCCTTGTGCTGGGAAACGGCTGCTGCCACCTCTTCGGGCACTGCTCCGCAGTCAGGCAGTCTGGTCTCTGCCTGCTGCTAAATCCAGCCTGAAAACTGCCCTGCGATGAGGCTGTCACGCACCTTTCTGAAGCCTCTCGTGTGAGCCCTGTGCCACTCAGGTGTGCCAGTGAAGTGCGAGGAAGGGATCTTGCATTGAGCTTGATAGGATATAGACTCCTTTTTCTCAGCAGCTGAGAACAGCTCTGACTGGTCTGTATGGAAATGTTGCTCAAAGTCATTCTCGTTCGAATGTCTGTCTCTAACTCACTTTTCTAAGCTGAATCAAGGTTTCTTTTTCAGTTAGTCCTTTTGTCACTTAAAATTGCTGCTTGTTACCGTAGTGCCTAACAGCTGCTAATAGCGGGACGCGGGTGTGCTCGGCTGCATACAGAGCAGGAGCAGCCCTTTGCTCCGGAGCAAGCCTGTAGTTTAATAGCAGAGACAGGTTCTGGGTAGTGGGAGGAATATAGCACATAAGCAGGATGAATAACATGGAGTCAAAATTATCTCACTGTCTTCAAGCACTTAGACTGACAGAATTAAACATACGTATTTAGAAGCTACGTAAGTGGGTAAGTGCTGTTCGGAACTGGGCTAAATAGTGCCTCTGCGTGCCTCCTTGGATCGACACCTCCAGACGTGGACTCACTGGGTACGTTTAGTTTTTTTTTTTTTTTTTCTTCCTTTTAACAGAATGAGTTTGAGAAAGTTAAAATTGTGAGCATGCTGGGCAAGCTTTCTTCCCTTGAAAGGCTGCTCTGAATTAATGTATCCAAAGTGCCGAGAGGGTTATAAAACATGGTGTATGGCTACAGATGATGTCACCCATGATAAACTTCTGTTCCAGACCTGAAAAGAGCATTGTGTGCTCACGTAGTCTGTGCTCTGGATTTTGCTGGTGGGAAAGGTTCAAAAGTACTCGTCCACAGGATGAGTCTGCAGACTTCGCTCATCCAGCTGGTTCCTTATATGTGCAGACCACCAAAGGCATCCTGCCTCGGTTGTGTTTAACGAGAACAGCAGAGCAGAAGGAACAGAAAACATTTTGTCTTGCTCATAGAAGCCAAAATATGAATGAATTTTCTCCTGCTTTAGGATCAGTGCAAAAAGTAGTTACTAAAGACTTCAATACAATATTAAAGACACAAACAGATTTGACAAATTTTTATTTTCCCCGTGGAAGCTGTAGTAAATAGAGATAAATTATCTCATCTGTCTTCTGTTTATTAACCAGGACTGTATCAAATTAAGTTCCTCTAGTATTGCTGCGAGATGGAGATATTGCTGCAGCTCTATTTAATCACTTCTCTGCCACCACAAGCTACCAGGCAGTGGGGCTTGAATTTACAAGCCCTGTGTTTGGCCACGTGTGTGTGCATGTGCAGAGGTGCCATTTAAAGGGTACAGCCTTGAAAGGTCTGCTAGAAGCTCTTCTGTTCTCTTTCTTCATGTATTCCTCCTTTTCTCTCTGTACTTGTCTGTCACCTGCGCCTTTGATGCAACGTGATCACTTACGGCCAAGTGATGTTTTCCATGCAGAGAACCATTTTCTGAGGCAAAAATGGATTTATGTCTAAATGAAGATTTTAGAGTGGAGGCACAGTTAAGGTTGTAAGGAACCTCCGGAGGATGTCCGGGGGGGTCCCCGTGCTCGGGGGGCTCTGGCTTGGGGTTACAGCAGGCAGTGTGGGGGCACATCCAGAGCAGCTCCACAGGGCAACAGCAGAAGGGAAGAAACACCTAGGGCATCTTAAAGGTACTCTGAAGTCTCGTGTACTGGTTAATGTAACCCTTTCTTTCCCAGATGTTACTGAATCTAGAAGCTGTGGGTGGGTTTGAATAACCTGTTTCTGAAAGCATCTTGGAAAGAGCACGTGGAAAAGTACACTTCCCAGAGGTGTTTAGTCCTTTTTGGCTCCTCTGTAATCATTTACTGTTACTCCACAGAGTTGAGCACAGGATTCAAATAATGATTGTGTTATATTAATGTGGTGTATTCATTTGATCAACTTAACTTTTTGATTCTTTGTTCAAAAAACCCTTTGTCACTTTTCCCATATTACCTCTTTGAAGCCTGCTATTAGCTTCAAAATACAGCTTTTCAGTACTGTAGGCTTTCCATTCATTGTCATTCTTTGTTTGCAAGGGTACCAGGGCAACTTGTGTTTGTTATTGCTTATGAGCAATCTGTTTTGTTACAATTTAATGATATTTCAACAGCTCTCAGTACGCTTGTCAAAGCAGTGTAGTTCTTAGGTACTCGGGAATATCCAGAGTGTGACAACAGTGCTTTTAAACACAGAAGTGCTTTTCTCATATAAAGAAGACAGTAAAACTCTTTTCTTTCATCACATCATGGTCTTAAATATAGAACAAAGCACTTCTTTTTGGTTGCTCTTATGAAAAGGGAAGTAGAGTCTGTGTACACAGGGGTTTGTCTCCTTCACTGCAGCTGTATGCGGGGAGGGGACATGAACGACACTTTCTCATACATTTCAGAATTGCTTGCACTCTGCTCTACTGACAATTTCCAAAGATTTAGTCAGCTTTCTTCCCTGTTTTATGGGTGTGAGTGTGCAAATCCTGCCCGTGGTAACCATTTTGTGGTGCCTCTGAATATTCAGGCTGTTCTGACTACAGGGTGGAAAACGACTTTGGGTTTTTTGTTTAGCCTTCATTCCCTCTTTGACGTACAGGCAAGTATTAAAGTGTTGGTAGGTGACTCTTCAGTGAGGTGTTTTCTTTTTTTTTCCCTTATCACTTTGTTCTCATCTTTATAACACTACACGTAACACACTGGCAGCTTGGTGACACTCATTGCATTTCCTTTGCTGGAATATCTTTCTCTACCTTCCGCGAGCCATGTGTGTTCAGTAGCTAAACAAGACAGCCATTTCTGAGTCAAGGAATATCACATTTTTGCAGTGTGGGACTCTGATAGTGATCACTGTAGATATTGCTGTGATGATAAAAGTTCATTAGTAAGTGCCCTCTAGAAACAATTAAAACCAAATTCCTTATGGAGCACTTGCCATCTAAAATAAACTTGGTGTTAGGGAGAGGTCCCATCCGAGAAGATGTTATCACCACAAAGGTGCTGGCTGTATCGCATTAATGTGTTTCTTCTGGAATTCATGGTAAGGCAATTGGCAGAACTACAGTAAGAAGTGAGTCTAGATGAGATGGTGCCTGTGGTTTGACAGACCAGGGTGGAGAATACATGCTGAGTTACACGTATATTTATCCCCAGGGTTCCTACGGACTGGAAAGATTCAAGTAGTCCATATGGCAAATAAACATCACACAGCCTGGTCCTTTGTATTTTACGACTTATATTAAACGTTGTACATTCAGAATGGAAAATCAGCTCTTCATTGTTTCTCATGTTTGTGTGCATACTCGTGTGGCCATAAGGATGGTAATTAAGTTTATTATGTTCTGTTCCCAGGATACATAACAAACAGTTAAGTTGCAAAAAAAGAGGTTTATATTAGCTAATAAGAAAAAACTAAGTACAAGGGGAGCTAAATCCCAGAAGAGATGGCTGCAGCATTTCGTAGAATCCCTGTTTCTACAGGTTTTATTTTTTAGGAGTTGTGGTGGTTTTGTTTTTTTCTTTTTAAGAAGAGGTTATGCTGAGAGTGCCTTCAGTGTAGTTAATTCTGCTTTGTGTCAGTGTGAGGACTGGTGGAATGCCTTAGGCCTATCTTTTTATGATGCTGTGACAATTTTATTCATATACAACAATAGGAAAGTCTTCATCGGAATTGATTTCAAGTGTATCAGTTTTCTAATACTTACTGCATGATTAATAAGCATCCAGGATACTACTTTTGCATGTGCTATGTCTAAATAAAATATTATTGTGGTGTTGACCCATTTTAAATGGTTCCATTCAATATTGGTATTGTTGCTGGCACTGGATTGGTTTTGCATTTTTTAAGCTACTGAAATGTGATTTAGAAATCCAATAATACTAATGTGCTGAAGAAATACGGCTATATTCACTGAACAGGAGTAACCCAGTAAAAGTATTGCTTTAATTTTAAAGCTGACCTTTTCTGTTATTTACTAGGAAAAAAAAAAAAACATGATTCCACATGGAAATAAACCCCTTTTTTGCTGGAGAGGATATACAGCCTAAAGGAATAAAAGATTGAGGGACTGTAATACTTTCACTGTGCTAATCCAACAACATTTTTGAGCAAATGATTTAGGATTATATTTACCAACACACAGGTAAAAGTGACCCCAGCAATCAATACCTGGTATAGCTTTCTCCCATAAATTTCTCCCAGAAATGACAAGTGCCTTTGGCAGACCACCTGAACAGGATCTAACAACATGATCTCCCCCACTATCTCAATTAGAAGCTGGGACCTTCAGGGCTAAGCCTTATTTCCCTGCTTCTGTGGCAGCTCTGAAGCAAATGAAAAAGTAAAATGAATCCTTTTTGCTGCCGTTCTCCATTGTGAAAAAGCTCTGTCAAATTTAGTATAATTTTATAATCATTGGGAGGCATTTTGAAATCGTCCTGTAAAATTTGATGAAAAAAACCAAACATTTCCATGAAATTATGCAAAAGGATGCAAAGTACTGCAAAGCAGAGGTTCCCGTTTTCTATTAAATTCAGTATTGAGAATTTCCAAGCTGTCTGTAAAAATATGCTTATTTTATTAAAATGGTATAAAACATTTATAAATATTTTATGAAAAATATTAATACTGTGCTTCGAAGCAAAGCTTTGAAACTTTTCTTAACAACAGGCACATAAGAATTGCTTTTCTTCCAGCCCTCCTAGGCTGTATTAATTTTCCCTACTCGTTTTGTAATGTATATGCACAGTGTATTCACAGTTTCTGTTGAAACATAAGTTCTGAAAAGTTTCTCAGGGACATCAAGCTAAGCTAAGGATGTGTTTTAATGTAGTGCTGTATCAAGGCCCAAAGGACTATTTTGGAAGAACAAGATATTATTTGGAAGTAGTATTTTTAGAACATCTGCTGTCTGACCAAACGGGAGGTCTTGGTGAAGACTGGCCATAATTTCTCCATGGAAAGCAGTAAGCTTCAATTGATCTATTGTAGTGTAAGATCAAGTCTCCAACCCTGTCTGCCTGCCCCCTGTAGCAAAACAAACAAACCAAAAACCCTTTAATAAGACTTTTGGCTTTAGAGGTGAATTGGGAAGAGCGACACCTGACACGGAGCAGGGGGCTGAGGACTGGGTGCGTGTCTCAAGGGTCTTCTGTCTTGAACTGCGGGAAGAGAAAAGGAAATCAGACTTTTTGGTCTCATTTTCAAACTTCTTAAAAGTGGTGGTGAGGAGAAAGGAAACACTCAATAGAATTGGCTTACTTATTTTCAGGAAGGAGTGTATCTCCTGACAAGACTTTTCCTTGTCTGCTCAGTTAGGTGTTCTATTCAGTTTCTGCTAAAGCAGTTTCAAGGATGCTAATTCATGTCTGTCACTGATTCTGGAAATATCTGATTAACTCTAGCTAAATCAAGACAGGCCAAACGCTGGCATGTACCCTTTACTGAAAATTCAATTACCTCTGGTCCCTCAAGCACAGCTGCCGGTGTAGCTGGAGTCTATAGGCACCTTGAGAACAATGTTTTATGTTCATATTCCTCCAGATACGCAGTATTGCTGTGTACCTGCTCACAGGTCTGGAGACAGTATCCTATTTGGTTTGGAGTTCTTAAATTTTTCATTGGTTACGTAGTAGTGATGCTTTAGTATAAGGGCATAAAGTAAGAATCAATTCTACAGAAAGCTATGAACAAACCTGTAGAGCCTTTTTTTTTTTTTTTTTTTTTTTTTTTTTTTGTTATTAAGGCTACTGAAAATTTTTTAATAACGCATTTTTTTCCAGACTTTTTTTTTTTTTTTTAATAAGAGCAGCTCTCTTTTTTATATCTGAATTGTTCCAAATTCCAAACCTCCCTTCTCTCCCACCCCCGAAAACAAAGAAATGAAATGCTGTAAACTGGTCAAGGCTAGAAAATATGCCATTGCCAGCAAGTCACTGAAGTACCCCTCAAGCACACCTGATCATTTCATAAGCCATTCATCTAGTTTCACTTAGTCATGCTGCGTCTGTGAGGTGGGTTTAAATGCAAAAATCAATAGAAAACAAACCCTTAGCTGGCTGGTCTTTGTGGCTGTTTTTGTTTTGGTAAGGAGAAACCCGTTAATTCAATATAAATACATATACTAATCAAATGTTTGTTTTCTAATCTTTTGTATCACCTACTCCATTAGGTCCTGCTATCATTAACTAATTAGCAATTAACAGCAAATTGTTTCCATGAAATACCATAGGCTATGTTACCATGACTTTTCCTCTCTATCATTTATTATCTCTTGACAAGGGTTAAGTGGGAACGAACAACTTAGGTTAGTGGTTTTGCTTTTTTATTTTTTTATTTTTATTTTTATTTTTTATTTTTAAAAAGTCATTTGTAAGACTAAAACAAAAGGTCTGATCCATCCTCTGGGGATGTCAGAGCTGATGATATCTGCTTGCCCATGAATATATACAATACGTACATATGGTACAGAGAGAAGATATTTGCTTTATTTGATTGCAGTGTGAATACATAATGCATTCTGTTCCCATATATTAACATGTTTATGGTTTGATGTCATTTAACTTACTGCTAATATGTCTGGATAGAAATAGCACATTTTGTTCTTTCTGCCCTCCCTTCATCAGTATGTTAAATTGTTTGACTGTGTGATCTGTCATGAACAGAGCTGCAGTACAGAATCACCTACGTTAACGTGTTGAGGAATCAATGCGGCGGTGACCTTTAGTGGAGCTGGCATTTAGCGGGGTGGATCAGCTGCACACACAGTACATGACTGCTCGCTCACTTGCTAGATATCTCTCCCCAGAGTCCTGCTACGTGATTTCCCTCCCTTTGATGTCTTCCTCTAATTTTTATCAAGAGTTTTTTTGCTTGTTTTGACATGATTGGTG
The DNA here is from genome assembly GCF_011077185.1 of Oxyura jamaicensis. Classification (NCBI taxonomy): domain Eukaryota; kingdom Metazoa; phylum Chordata; class Aves; order Anseriformes; family Anatidae; genus Oxyura; species Oxyura jamaicensis. The sequence goes on along the minus strand of NC_048904.1, from coordinate 21,060,567 downwards.
GGAGGAAGATTAAGTCTCTCTTTTGACCTAACAAACCCTGCAAAGTGGACCATGCAGATGCAGTAAAATGATCTAGGGTTAAACTTTTTAAAACTCAAGAATGTGAAAGAAATCAGGCTTCCTGTGTGAGATTTGCCCTGTGCTGCCACCTTCCATTCTCTGTGCATGCCTACTCACGGTTGTTTTCAATTACGCCAGTATCTGGTCTCCTCCCTCCCCCTTATATTTTTGACTGGTGTGAAATCTGGAAGCAGCAAACATCCTTCGGTGTCATATACTCTTGTTCTCATCTGGATGCTAGAAACTTCACCTATCTCCATTCCACATCTGAAAATAGAGTTAAATGTGAAATTTTGACGTGTTTGACTCATAGATGTTGGAGGATAAGCTGCCCTCTAGTAGCAGGGATCATGGCTGTATTTTCTTAAGCTATAACAGAAAAGTGCCAGTGAGAAACATTGGTGTGGGGTAACTCCACAGCTGAAACCAAGTTAAGAGCCCAGACTGCAGTGCTGATCATTTGAATCATTTCCTGCTGAGAGGAGAGACTCTGAGTGACCACCCGAATTGAGGAACTGCTCCTGGTTTGTATGCTCCAAACAGCTCTGGCACAGGAGAAAATACCCCTTGTGGTGCCAGGTTCGTGTCTTGGAGGTGGGTGAAACTTCAGTGCCATCGCTCCCAGTGACCGTGCAGTGCTTTGTTGGGGGCACCTTGTGGCAGGCAGGTCAGTTATGTTCTGCCCTCACCCTGTAAAATAGGGAGATCAGGACGCGGTGTGTTTGGCCTGGGGCACACAGGCAGCCAGAGGAAAGAAGGTAAGTGCCAGACAGCCTGAAGTGATTGCTAGCTTGCCCTCTGGGGGGGCTTTTCAGAAAAAATAAAAGAAACAACAAGAAATCCCTGTCTCAGGGCAAGGCAGTACTAATCACATAGTCGTACTGATGCATTTCCATACTTTCCACTGCCAATGAAATAATCAGAGTTCATTTAATTACTGTTGTGTTGTTAGGTATCGTGGATGAGTTTCTATGTGTAACAAAAATAATATTACTGGTATTTTTTTTAAGAGTTTGGCCTATTTTGTTTTAAAATTTGACATACACAATTTTGAAGTTAAGGATACTTTACTCTTTTAGCTAAGTAAGCTAACAGCTCACTTAACTGGGAGTTCTAATGCGCAGCCTCCCACGTGAAGTATTATCTGCTCCTTCTTACCTTGCCCTTTTCTTCCTTTCTGTGGCCGTTCCTCCCCCACCAGCAGCAATACACAGCCACCCTTCCTTTGGCTAGGAGTTTCTTCATCTCAGTCTTCTGCTCTGTAAGAGAACTTGCACCTGACACGTCCTTTCTGCTTGTAATGAGCTTTCACTCAAGTCGCTGATCAATAGCAGAAACCAGCAGGTCTGTCGCTATTGCTTGTTTTTTCTATCTTGAATCTGCCAAGATAGATTAGACTACTGCCAAGGTCACTCAATACGTTGCAACTGAATGAAAAGATATCTAGTTGACTTTTTAGGACAGGACTGCAAAAAGGCAAGACTGGAGTTAAACTGAGTGTACAATGACAGATGAAATCTGCATCAAGGTCACAGGAAATGTTTTTAAGGGAACCTTTGACATATGTGAGCAAGATGCACGTCCCCCCTCAGAGGAGGTGTTATTACACTGCTTCTGAGTGAAGTATCTTGGCATTATCACATGGAAAGGGACACACAAGAAATTGAGGAATTGCAATCAGAGAAACTCAGGTGTGAGGCTCTCATGAAATCAATAGATGTTTTTCTGGGTGTGGAGACTCAGCTGTTTGAAGTCACAGGAATAGGAGTAGCCTTGTACTAATCACTCCGCCCCAGAGGCAATGGCATCCTCATGCCGATGCGGCTGGAGGCAGCAGTGGTAATGTGAGCGGTCAGCGCTAGCACAATGCTGCTTTAAGTGTCTGATGTGCTCCAGAAGCCTCTTGTGTACTGGGGTTCTTGCGCAGCTGAGATGTGTAACTTCTTGATCAACAAGAAAAGAAGAAAATAGGCAGCATGAGTCACTTAAAGAAAAAGGCTGTTGGATTAGCGATGACTAAAATCTCAGAGAAGCAAGGTTTATAGTAAGTAGTAATATATTTTATTAGGCTGCTATAATGGGAACAGGTGTCATTGTGGCTTGTAAGTCTGAAAGCTTTTTTTTTTTTTTTTTCCAGTTCCATCAATTGGTCTAATAAAATACACTATCTATTTAAATCTTCTAGCCTCAGATGGTCTGCCAGAAAACAGCTAATAAAATTACAGCCATCTTCCTACTACAGTTGCTTCATGTAATGGATTGTCATGGCCATGCTGCACTGACGTGAAGAGCCCCCGCAGAATAATGCTTGTCCTTAGGCAGCAGGACAAGTTAACATCTGTTAACATCTATGGACGTTAACCAGTCTTCTGCTAGAGAAATCTGAGAGTCATAGGGTTAGCCAGTTTAACAAATAGACACCAAACGTAAATCTCCACTTGCTCTTCGCTCCTGGATTTGGATTTCAGACTCTTCGAGAGTTTGAAGCTATTTGATCTAGGACTTGAAATTCAGTTTCTCTGCACTGAGATAAGTGTAGCTGGGTACATGGCTTAAGTATAAAAGCAAGGTTATTGGGCTAATTGTTTAGTTTAATGTCAGTTGGGTTATTCATGCAGTCTTGAGTAGAAGCGTGTGCTTGATTGCTGCCTTGGCCTGGAACTGAAGCGGTTGGGAATACAGTAACAGAAGTAGCCAGGGTGTAACATCCTTCGGAAGGCATGAAGAGGGTAACAGGGTGCTTCTGTTTCTCTGCTGCTTCATGCCCACGAAGACACCCTTGCAGGGCTTAGGTCAGAGTACAAGTGATATTAATGGATGAAGGAAGTTGTGGTAATTAGTTGAATTATAAAAGAGAATTTCGTAATTATCCACAGGAGAAACCCCAACGGACAATTATAAACGGCCAAAACTTTCAGCCTGCTGCAGTTGTTCTGTGTTTGACCTGGAGTCTTCAAAGGCCTGCAGACTTGAAACCCATTTGAGTAATCTGAGTGCGTAGTGACTGAACAGCTAGCGGAAAAAAGGCAAACAGGAGTCTGCAGCTTTGACTGTACTTATCCTAAGGTTTTATCTCTTCCTAATTGAATTTTAAATATGCTGATCATGAGTCACTGAATGAGGACAGACTAAAGCACCAGATGAAAATGCAGCAGCAGCACTGAACTTGCCTTCTGGCTTTGAAACGTACAGCGTTGCTCTTCCTGAAGCTTGTCGAGCCAGTGGCTTCGGTTTGCACGAGCAGCAAGGTCTGGGGCATCGGAAGCTCAGCCATCAGAGCTGTCCAACAGCGGGCACCAAGCATGTCCTGGAGCTACAGAAACCGTGTTGCTGAGAGAGCTCGAGGCAGACTGAGGGTTTCTCAGTAATGTGAGTTCTTGCCCTGCTGTCTGTTCCTCTCTTTCCCAGTTTTGGCTTCTAAGCCAGTAGCGAGTTAGATTTTCAATTTCAGGCGGTTTGGTGCAGAGTAAGGCAACTGCAAGGAAGTTGCTGGCGTGTTGGTCCTGCTTGCAGCTGAGGGTGGAGAGTTTTCTCCTCTTGAATCTGGCTGGATTTGGTACAGCAGCATCTCATGTGTCTGCCAGAAGGATCTGTACCTGAAATCAGTTTAATAATTTGAAGAAAGCCTTGTCTGTTTGCAAAGAGAGGTAGCAGCCACCTAGGGATGTGAAGGACAACTTCAAGTGCCTGTTTTGGCCTTGTGCACCATGGTGTTCTTTCAGTTTGGGGATCTTTTATCTGTTTTTCTCCTTGTTAGGCTCCATACCTGGCTTCCAGTGGGAATTACGGTGATAGCATGCAGAACTGGGAGGCAAAGGCCTGATTTAGCTCATCTGATTTATCTGTAGAAAATGAAAATGGGAGAAAGCTGGCAGCAAAGTGGTAAAAGAAAGGGAGAAGAGGATTGATTCCCTGACCTGGGGGGACTCAACTTGTACCAGATACAGTGTTCTTGTCTGCAAATAACGGATTAGTCTGTCAAAACTGTGCTATGCTACTGCTCAGCCCTGTATTGTGGGAATCAAAGGGCCCATGATCGGATTAAGGTACAGCACCTTCAGTCTGACTGCGGTAGTGTCTCAGCTCAGTCCTCTGCTTCACCTTGCGGACCTGCCAGGCCCTCATAATCCCTGGTCAGGGGTGTGAGGAAGTTCACATACAGTGCAAAAGTTTGTTTTGAGGTTTTGAGGAGGGAATATATCCCACTCTGTTTTTTTCCCCCCCCTTTTCTTTTTTTTAGTATTAAAATTACTCTGGGCATATGATGTGCTTTAAGTATGGTAAGATTGCCTATGAAGTGTGATAATTAACTGATGTGAGGTGTTTTTTTCAGGGGTGTGGGTTTCTAGGCCAGATTCTGGGGAAGGAAGGCAGTGTCTGAGGTAGTGCTGGCGTGTCAGCAGCAGCGTCTTGTTACAGCCCTCCCAAAGTGCCCAGGCAATCTTCACTGATGGGATATTGATCTTGGTCTTGTCTGTTGCAATGGATTCTGGAATGAATCGCTATAAAACAAGCATGTGCTTAGTTTTATAGGATATTTTTCTACCCCTGAATTTCTTTTTACATGTTTTTATTTCAGCATCTCTTTGAAAACATAGTGTTTTCTTCTAAAGAGATTTGCTTGTTTATGGAACTGTTGAGAGATTTAGACATAACAGTCAGAGTAATCAAATGGCAATACAAATGGAAGCTGAGATTGGAGGCAAATTGTGAGAACTGGAACCTGTTGCAGACTTCTAATAGCTAATTGTTGAACTATTCATTTCATTAAAGCCAAAACAAGTGTTGGAATAATCAAGAATTTGCTTTGTGTATGTCACGCTTTCTGTTTCTCTTGTTGATGCAATTACTTTAAACTGAAGCACTCAAAACTCCAGAAGGATTTGGATGTCTTCCCTTCTCTTTGGAAAGGGAAACAAACATCTTCAGTTTGTAGAAAATGTTGCAGCTAGTTGGCTTTATTAGCATGATGAAATGTGATGCAAACAGATGATTCATTTTCCCAGAGTCTGCAAAAAGTGACTCTTGGCCTGTGCTTTTTCCTTCCTATTCAGCATCTGCCCGTCTACATGCAGCCTGGGATTTCAGGCCCGTGGTGTTAGTGTGAAACAAAGCTTTTTGATCCTTTTCTTTTTCTTCCTCCTCTGACACTCATGCCCACTGACCTGCTTTACTGAGGCTGTTACTTCCAACCTCCCCGAACAGCAAAGGAAGCCTCTGCCAGCAGCGGGGGCATGCAGAGCCTCTGTCGGTGTGGAGAAGGGCACTCAGCTCTGACCTCCCTCGTCTGGCCTTATTTGAGTTATTCTCAGCTCTGCCTCGCTGCACAGCAATTGTCATTATTCCTCTGGGAACAAGAAACACCTTCCTGAGCTGAGGGCACAAACCCTGACTGCGAGGGGGAAGAGGGAGGAGAGTCAACGCTTCTCACCCAAAGGCGGTGTGAGTTCTGGTGTGCCCGCAGCCTCCCGTCCCTAGCAGGCTGCTTTGATATTTGGCAGCAAAAAACCTCTCCTTGGCTGGACTAGTGCAAACAGGTACTCTTGCAACATGAAAGACTATTTTCCCTTTCATAAGGGAGACGTTAGACGTAACACAACAGTTAGAAGCTAATAGCTAGGTTGCAATATTTACTCTTGTATTCTGAGGCATGTGTTTAATTGCTCATGGGTTCTGCCTCCTATTCTTCTAATAAGCTCAGCGTGGCTTAGTGGCTTCCCTGCTAGGAATAATGAACACTTGCACCTTCTGCCAGACAGGCATGGGGCTGCTTCAGCACCCGGTCTGGGGAAGGATGCTCACGGGTAACCCCCGGGCATCCTGCCCTGGGTGCAGCTGAGGCCACCTCCGAGCTGTCTTGCAGGGCTGCCCCCTGCGAGCAGGGCCTGAGGAGCAAGCTCCTGGCTTGTTCCCTGCATTTTCATACACACAATTCCTGCTTCTACAGGCTGCTTTTCCTGGGGAATTGCAGCTGGAGCTCATGGTTGCTTAAATGTGTTCATTTCTGTTTGGGCAGGCTGTGTCATTGTCTCCTCTGTATGCACGTATGTGATAGAGATGTGCAAAGCAATGCAGTGCCAGCAACCCTGCCGAGCTCTTAATAAACCTAAAAACTGAGCAATCTTTCCCTTTACACTTCTGCATAAAATAATATCACAAAACAAAAAGGAAAGGGTATTTTATAAGACTATAAAAGTTTCCAGTAATGTTAGATGCATGCATTTCCATTGGGTTTCACGGTGTTACGATAATAGTCATCACTTTATTCAGTGCATTTTCTTGTAGTGAGAAGAAATTGTAACGCTGAATCCTCTGACTTTAGGCATTAGGTACAGTAAGACTGCAAACTAACAGCTGCAACGGGAAGATGGACGTGTTTGTAAGCATCAGGGAAGGCTGCTAAGCGTGCTAATTTCCTTCTCCTGAAAGATGGATCTTTCCTTTGCTGGTGCCTGGGGCTATATTTCATTGTGGAAGCTGTGTCCTCATTAATGAGTTAGCATTTTCTTGAAATGGAAGGTGGGTAATAGTTTCAGTCAGAACAAAATGGAAGTGACGGGAGAATGAGATTATATAAAGTTAAACGCACGTGTGTGCGTGTTAAATTTGGAAGTGTCTCAGTGTCTTGTTTTCATGGCATATGAAAATTGTAAAGTGAGAAAAAATACCACAAAATGTGGAGCTGCATCAAATATCATGGATTTAATGTGAAACATTTTTTTTTTGTTAGAAAGGAACAATTTGGGGATATGTATTTTTCAAAGCTGGTTGCTTGGGAGAACCGAGTGGAGTACAAAGCTGAAGCAATTATAAATTGTATCTTTTGGAAATATGTACGCATTTCCTAACAAATCTAGCATATTTTCATTATCACAGACGTTCATTAACCAACATACTTGGGATTGTGGGAAGTTTAAAAAAAAAAAAAAAAAGGCAACAGCTGTTTTATCTGTTTTCTCCTTTCTGAAGGTGCGATTTGTTGAGTGTTTCTGATGCTTGTTGCTGCTGCAGGTGACAAAAGCTCATTATGGAGGAGAGGCAGCGGTTCGTTTGGGTGGGTGGGGATGGGAGGACGTGGGATCTGAGCTGTGTGTTGGGAGCACGGCCTGTGTGTACTGCAGTTAGCTCGGATCAGTGCATTTCGGCAGCAACAGTCTGCAGACAGTGCTGAGGTTTTTTTTTTTAAAAAAATGTAGCTAGGAGGAATAAATGTATGGGGTCCTGCTGGAAAATTTTTAGGATCTATAAACTGTTGAGATTTTAAAACATTATTATGTTTGTTTACCAGAGAAACATGCCTTCTGCCAGATATAATGTTATGAAGGAATGTTTTTCTCTAAAGCTTTTGTAAACCGTGGTGTCTGCTATGATGTCTGTAGCACAGAATCACACGCGTGGCTTTGGGGCACGCAGTGGGTGCACAGCCTGATGCCAGGCAGATCCTGGCATCCTCTTGAGGTTCATTGCTCCTTGTTCATTGCTGGGATGCCCAGGATGGCTCTCAGTGATGCAGGATTTCTGCTGGGCATGGGAATCAGGTGGTTGTGAGGCAGTTCTGTGCAAGACTTCTTCAACCAAAGTGTAAGAATCAGTCTTCAGCTCTGGGTTCTTCGTGTTGATGTGTTGGGCTCCTGGAAAATGCTGTGACTTGGGGGACCTGGCATTAAATCCTGCTTCTATAAGGTCAAGGGCATGGTAGCTCAATCAGTATGGGTAGAGATTCAAGATTTATTAGGCTACCCCTCAGCTGGCTTTCTCCCAAAGGCCTCCTGCGGGGATATGCATACCATCTACACCTTGGCAAGGCTGCAGTGCACGGGGAGAAATTGCTTTTTCCTGAGTTAATACAAGCCCCGTTCTTTCACTGGTATGTGGAGGCTGATGCATCTGGAATACTCAGTGGTTGTCAGAAAATTGGGATTTCTGCCATAGAAATTTAACAGAATTTATAGAAAACTAATGTAGAAGTTATGCCACCTGGGAATATGGACCACTAATCATAGCTTTGTTTCCACCAGTAAGGCAGAGCTCAGCTGAAATCCAACTCCCAGCATTTTTTAATAAGAGTGGGAACTCGTGGTTATTTCCCAACTGGAGAGATGCCTTTTGATTGGAAAGGGAGATGCTCACAGAAAAGCACTGCAATTTTTTTGGCATTTTGATGAATGAAACACAATCTGAAGCTGTTGAAAGATCCCTATGAATAAAAAATGAACAAAAAAACAAACTGTCTGCACTTAATTTCAAAATACTCTGATCAATTTTCTGAATTCCAGCTGACTGTGCCTGCCTCCTCCATAGACTGAGATGACTGTAACTCCTTAAAACTGCAGATCTTGGAAGCTCATATCATTGAGGAGATTTACTAAATTAGGAAAAAGAAAAACTATTGGGATGTCCCTTTAGATGAAGCAGAAGAACCTAGCAAAGTGGTTGGTAAAGTTCCTGTATAATGGGCAGTAAAAGGCTCTCCTTACTTTGCATGCTCCACTTGAAGAATAATAGGCTTTTTTAGCTCAATACATTGTTTTCCTGTTGGTATGTTTATGTTGTACAAGCTTGCAGCCTGTAGCTGACAAGCATCAATATTGTTGCCATCATCATCATTACCTTCTGCAGCAGCTGAGACCTGGCCATCTCAGGGGTGTCATTGCCTGCTTGGCGTCTTATTTCTCTTGCCTGCAATAAGCCCCCCATTGGGCGCCATCCATAACACTCAAAGACATCAAAACCATCTCCTGCTGCCCTAGGGACTTATTTTATGTCTCTGGCATACAGAACGCACGTCCTGTTTGGAAAAGGGTGGCATAGAAAAATGATAATTTATTAACCCTACAAACCAAATTTATAGCATGGGTTATGTCTGACAGTCCCGAGCATGAAAAGCAACAGATGATCTAAGGTATCAGAGCTGGAAGAGCTGGCAGTATTTTTACATGTTTAGTAGCTTTAGAGCTTTGCTCAGAAAGTAATGTACATTTTTGTGACCAGTACCATCATGGCAGGTCAAGTCTAATGCCAAGGGGCATCCATTTATATCAGAACGCTTCTTTTCTTCTCTAAGCAGGCTCCTCTCTTTGTGTTGCTGGCAGCAAAGCAGAGTTTTGGAAGCTGCTACATCAAAACTTCCAATTAACCCTGGAACCCTGTGGCTGGTGTGGCCACAACTCCTGCGTGGCACTGCGGTTTTACCTGCTGGTAAAGCTGAGATTGTGTCTGGTGGCATTGTCTTTGCTCCAACATTTTTGCAACCCTTTAGATAGCAGCTACTGCTCCTATAGGAAGAAAAAAACTGCCAGAATGAATTTTGGCTGTAATTTTTGAGGTTTAATACGTGTAGCTGTACAAATCTGAGAGAATTATGGTGAGAGTTTTATTTCTAATTTGATAGTGCATGAAACAAATCATATCGTTGCTATGTACAGAATTAAAAAGCATAGCGGGGGATAACTTACTTTGTAGCTACTATCTGTGAAGTTAAACAGCATCCTGCAAGTGTTTTACAAAGTTCTGTTTTGTTTCTCTTAGGATGGAAGAGAGGAAAGATAATCTGGAGGAAGGGGAAAATGTAAGGATTCTTGGGAAAAAAATAAAGGAAAAAAAAAAACCTGAGTTGTCAGTTTGTATTGACAAAACTTCAGAGCATCAGCTAACGGGAATTTATGAGCTGTAACAGGTTTGTAGGGGATATTGTACCAAACGGGCTGTGTGTGTTTACAGCAGTGATAACTCTTGGCTGGTAGACAAACCAGCAGGTTCGTATATGTGTCTGTCTGTTACTGCATGTAAATAAATAAATAAAAGTAAATGAAGATTTGATGCTATTGGAAGAGCCAGAAAAGGCAAAAGATGAACTGCTGTGAACAAGCTTGTATCTCCAGCCGAGGAAGCACCCTGGAACTGGTGATGTGACCTCGGCACTGCCTACAGCACTGCCTACAGAGGGGTACATCTAAAAGTCAATTAAAACATCTGATGCATGTACAGAGAAGGGGCAGATTGTTCCCGTGGTGCTGGGTTTTGCTGGCGGGTAGGGCTGGAGCAGCCCATTGGGGTGCAGGTGCCCCCCTGGCAGCCCCCCCCCGCACGCTGTCCTCTCGCCTGCGCAGCCCCGTGCCCTGCCGCAGGCTGGCTGCAGGAAACCAGAGAAATCGGGGCTCTTGGGGCTGAGCTGCAAACCCCCGGCCTCCACGTAAGCAGAGCCTGAATATTAGCCTGTCAAAAACCACGTAAGAAAAACTGACCTCATTTGCAGGTAGCTGAAAAGAAATTTTGTCTCAGACTCGCAATATTATGAATGTTGGTTCACAGAAGCCATCAGAAATGTCAGAGACATATGCAGAGGAAAAATACTTTTTTCGCTCTCTTGTTTCCTTTGATGTTGTGCTGGTTAACATGAGGTGAGCTTGGAGTTAGGAGAGTTGTTTGGACAGAAGGGGAGAGGATGGCCAAGTAGAGATCTGTAGGGTAAATACCTCTGTCCTTCCCATATGTGTGTTACTTCCATCACTGCTTTTTTTGTTTTTTAGATAACTTCTGGGTTATGTGTTGTAAATAGCAGCTGGGAGGTCTGAAAATCGAGAATACAACTTAGTAGGTCTTTGATGTGATATGTGAAATACAAAGATTAGCAGAATCAAATACGATATTTGCCATTAAAATATTGTTGCTAAATAGCTTAAGATATGAACTGATGCTTAATTATGGAGAAAAAAGCATTTACAATTTTTTGAATGGAAATGGGAAAATTGAGTCTTTTTGACTTACAGGGAGCAAACTAATTTAAAACGGAAGAGTGAAATTGGGTTTCTGTGAGTTAAGTATAAATTAATCTAGCTTCTGTAAATAAGCTAGTGTTGAAAGAGATTAAAAAAAATATCCTTTGATAACAAATGTTTCTGAAGCCAACATCAAGTACTTTAAAATACATAAAATCTTCTGTGATCAGCAGCATAACCTCCAGGCACTGATCATGTTCGGGATTTGTAGGATTGATCCTAAAATGGCATAGAACAACAACAACAAAACCAAAAGTTTATGAATTAGATGTTGTAAGATGTCAGAACAAAAAGTTGCCGCCTTGTATCTTGGTCTTGTGCCACTGTTAACTAAAAGTGTGTAGCCACTGTTAATGGCAGTATCGCCCTCATCCTGCAACTCTCCGCCTATACGGACAGAGAAGCAGACTAGACAAATGTGTTTCGATGTGTATAACCCTCGTATGGTAGAATTAGTCAATTCTGAATCATCTGAATAGCAGACAATATATTTCTAAATGTAGAAGTAGCAGCTGAATGCAGCACCAGGGTCTCTTCCAGTTCAAACAGCAGCATGAGTCTATGCATCTGCGTAAACATCCCCTAAAATAGCATGGTGCTTGAGAGAGGAAAATAAATCTTAACATATTTCCTCTGTAGTCCCTTTTTTGTGCTTAATGTGAGCTTGTGCATAATCTTCTGCCTCATCACATTCTAATGGTTGACTTTATCATATAAAGAAATCAGAGACTTGCTCTTCCGATATGCCACGTCACAGCTCAGCTTTGTCGTGTTTGCCAGTTTGAGCTACCCTGGGGAAATGAGTGTTCTTTCGGTCCTTGAACAAACAGATCGCTACAAAGGTGTGTCAGTGGATTTGCTTTGTTTGTGCTGGTGCACTTGACACTAGTTAGGAAGTCAGCTTCCTCTTAGTAAATATCTATTTACTTCTACCTCCTTGAGCGCTGGGCAGAATTGCAGGAAAAGGTGGTGGTGCCTGTTACTGGGTGGAACCACGGTGTTGGAAAACAGAAGCACTTTCAGGCTTACCTCTGGCAGGACTGCAAGCCTTCAAGCTTGTAGTTTTTCTCCAACTGCCTCGACAGTTTTAATATGAGATATCATCTTTTATGTCTCCCTCCAAGCCTGGCTTCTTTTTTAGGTTGTTTCAGATGCAGTAGCCTGGGTATTGCTTTTATGTGCGTGCCTGAGAAGGAACCCAAACCTTTTACGGGGTACCGGGGCTCTGGACGCACGCCTTGTGCAGTAAGACCAGCACACCCTGCCGTGAATTGCTGCAGCTGCGGTGGCGCTGCCTCGGCCAGAACCTCTTGGACCTCGGAGGAGTGTTATTGTTGTGACGTGCCTTGAGGCGCCGCAGGGCTCCTCTTGCACTGCACTAGGAAATGCAGGTACGGCCACGTTGGGCAGTTGGGTACTGGCTCTTTGGACTGTGGGAAAAACGTGAGCCGTACTGCCATGACCAAGCAATGCTGCCTGCCTTCTGTCGTGGGCTGTAAGCCTTCTTTCTCAGCAGCTTTTTCAGCGTTTTCAGGAGCGGCACCGACCTGTCCAGAGAATTTGGTGTACAGCCAGAGTGAGCCCCTCACTCACAGACCTGCCCATCTCCATTGATATAGTATCTTCTTCTGTAGCTCACAGACTGACTCCGGTGTCATGAGATAAAATTTTCCTTTATTTATATCTCAGCTGTATGATCCAGGGAGCCTGCTGGTCTAATAATAAATGTCTGTCACATAATTCAAAGTAAATAAATCCCATGATAGTTAATCATATGTTGGGCACAAATCACTTACAATTTCAAACACAATGTTCCTTTTTATTTAAAAAAAAATAGATTTAACGATGGGGAAATTTAAAACCAGAGTATCTGAGCTGAGTGTCAGGTTTAATTTCCACTTGCTAAAAATATTAGTTAAGATGATATTTATTTAAGAAATTTGACATTAAGAATTTATTCACAGCAAATGCAAGTACCTTTGCCACCTTTGTTTTCAGCTGAAACAACATGCTTTGTGGGATTATTAAATGCTACTCTGTGAGCTTTGAATTTCAAATGAGTTGGGTTCAAAAGCCTCTGGATTGATTGAAGAGTAGATGGAAGAAATCGGCTCCAGGCCTGCTGTCTGACCTTGAACAAGTTGTGTCAGTGCTTAACACTTCAGCTTGCACCTTGATCTGGGGGTAGGGATAATTACTTGCCTTGCTTTGTAAAAATGGAAGCAGAATTCGTCCTTATTCTCTGCAGCACAACTTCCAAATACTTATACTGTGATCAGAAGTAGTATGTAGGACTACGTTTGCAGTTAGTGTTGTAGGTTGCAAACTGGGATCTGGTTTTGATCTGTGATTCTGCCAGTTTTCCTTGGTGCCTTTGGAAAGACGGCCAGTCTTTCTGTGTCTGGGTGCCCGCTGGTGTTTTTGTCTTCCACTTCCACTTCCTTGCTTCTGCACCTTGCAGGTTCCGAGGTGTCTCTGTGGGTATGAATACCAGTGATACAGCCAAGTTCAGAAGTGGGGAAAGAAGAGAATTTGGCTTATGTACTGGGTGAGTGGATGTGGAGCACCAAAAGAGAAAGGTGCTACGTACAGCCTGTTTGCCAGCCCTGCCTGTTCCGTCCTGGTGCCTTTTAAACAACAACTTTTCTAGGCTAAAAGACGGGGATGTAAAGCATGGCTCAGATTTTCAGGCAGCTGTCCCCCACACTTGGCCCTTCCTGCAGGTTCTCTACAGAAACAGAAGGCCAAGCTCTCGCTCTGCTGCAGTGGTAGAGCAACTGCAGGTGGCAGAGCCAGCAGTGGGAGGAGAATATACACTGAAGCTTTTTTTGTAATTTTTGTGGGGAAAAAAATCTTTATTGCTACTCTGTGAGACCTGAGGGAAGGATTTTGTTCTCAGCAGGGAAAGATGGGTTTGTTGCTTTGAAGAAAAGCGTATCTCCAGCAGCCCGTGAGCAGGGAGGCCTTTTTTCCCCCTCTTCAGCTGGACCCATGGCAGGTCTTTCACCCCGGTGAATAAAGCCGTGCGCTAGGGACGAGCGATGTGCAGTTGTGGAGGGGTCAGCCGTTGGCACTGGCAGCGGTATGGGTGAGCAGGAGGGGATGAGGATGAGGCACTTCGACCCTCTGTGAGGGTTGTGATGCCGTCAGGATTTCACCAGAAATAGTTTGGCTGACACCGTACTTGGTGGGTTCCCTTGGCACAGAGGGGAAGGCGGCTGCCGAGGGATCACCTCCTGGCGCTGTGCCTCCATGGGGCAATGCTTTCCCGTGTTTGCAGTGCAAGGGAGACAGAGCTGAGCTGAAAACAGCCCTAACCGAGATTTCCTCTGACTAGAAAAGAGATGGCACTGGGGGTGATTAGTATGTTATTGTCTCAGCACATTGAACAAATGCGTAGTGAATCAGAAAAGGGCTTCTGTGTTGAACAAGGTAGTTTTCCTATCCTTTCCTTCAGTGAGTCCTTATTTTCCAAGTATTCATACATATCTCCATCGTAACTGGTAATTTGACAGGTACAGAATAACGTGGATCGGCTGTTTCAGCTGCCTTTTAGTGCTTGTATTTGCAGCCAGATACCCCGCGTGTTCCATTAACACTGCTTTCATGGAACATTAATGCAACTTTATTACGGTATTTTTATTTCTGTGGATTATTTATCGAGAAGCAACTCTGAAGGTTAGGCAGACACATTTAGGAACTGTGATGTACGTTTATCCTTCAGCTGCTTCAGCGTCTGAGTGCTGGGGAGTTGTTAATTGCAAGTACGTGAAGTTCAGCAGCACAGCGTTAGCAGGAGGAGCGTTTGACTGGGGGCTGAAATTCAAATGTTTGTTACTTAAAAGAAGAAATAAGTCTTCAGGAGATGGAAGGCAATCTCATGACTGAGGGTAAAAAGAAGGGAGATGGTTGGACACACTTTGTGAGAGCAAAGTTGGTGCTACCATGTTTTTTGAGGTCGGGGGATAATGTTAGTGCTGAATCCAGGTTACCTAGCAGTTTTGCACATCAGCGACCTCCTTATATTATCACATCACAATTAAAAATGAATAGAGTTCTCCTCCCTCTTCTGTATCAGTTAACTTCTCTGTATGCTGGTAGGCTAAATGGGTATTGAACTGTTTAATTAAACAGCAAAGTCTGGGGAGAAGCCAGGAGCATGCTGTCAAATTAAAGCAGTTGCCTGTGTAAACAGCTTCCCATAAATCAGATTCTCTTGTATACATAACAATTGTTAATTGAATAATTACCTAAGTTTCATCTCTTAATTTTTCCTCAGGAAATGCATTAGATTTATTTGGAAGCACTGAATTTTATGGCATGTTTCAATTTAACAAAGCCGAAGATGCAATATTTGTGCTGGTAGGTAGACTGCACAAATGTGAGTCTACCCACGAGCAGGTAGACTGCACGTGCACTGAGTAAACCAGCGCTGGGTTTGCAGTGCAGAGCAGGCTGGGTGCCCTGCAGCACCCTGCCTTGTGGCAGCTCGTGGGTGTCTGATCTACTCAAACCCACCCCGACTGCAAAAGTGCTCAGAGCTATCCCTCCTAAGAACAGGAATGGTTTGACAACAATCAGAAGCCAGCACTAGGAGGTACTTGCTTTATGTTTTCTCTTTTAAAAGAGTGCTGAAAATATTTGCCTTGCTCTGTAGATATCCTTTCATGAACTCTTCCTGAGATGGATAAGGCCATGTTTTCCTGCAGAGCTGTTGTAAGCAAGCTGCTACTCGTGGGCTGCTGTTTCCAACATGGAAATTGCCTTGTGTCCCTGCACTACTTCAGGGATGCACATAGGAGGCAGTGGGCGCTGCTACAGCCCAGGTCAGCTCTGTGATGAGCTCCCATAAAGGGAGCCCAGCTCATCATTAGCATGACCACTATATAAACGTCCATCTGGTCAGATGAATCCATACCCAGTGTTTTTTGGGAAGGAATTCAAAGCAATCCATCGTGCTGCTGCAGACCACGGCAGCACAACATGGGCGTCAGGCCTGATGTTTCCTGACCAGGAGGAGGTAATTCTCAATATGCACAGAAGTAGAAAACCTGAGCTTTATTGAGCTGATCGTTTGCTGTGTTCCCCTAGACAGAGGAAAAAAAAAATCCGCTGCTCTCTTTCTGCTTATAAAAAGAAAATAAGTGTCTTTGTAAAACCTCCTTGCCTTCTCCAGGGCTCTCTCTCTGTCCTGTGGCTTCATAAATACACGGTTGCTGTGAAATCTTTCTCCAGGGAGATATTCTTCTTTGCTTGTGTCTGTATGTGCTGTGCATCAGTACTTTGCACAGATGTAGTTTGGGCATGAAAGCCAAAGCCGTGGGGACAGGATTTAACACGCAGCTCTGCCAGGGGTTTCTCTGCACTGCTGGCTCACAGGACGCCGCCTGCCCCTCCTCTCTTACGGGGCAGGCCCAGGATCACCTCTCCAGCCCCCAGGTACCCGTCAGGCTCCACCATCTACAAAGAGTCGAGGGAGGTTTGAAGTCAGGAGCACGTGGCCTGGCAGGTTGCATTTGTGAGAGGTCCTCGTCTGTAATTGTGAAGTCAAGGATGTGAAACTCGGCCTGAACACAGCTGGAATTGCTGCTGAGAGCACGCCGTATTTCTGTGTAGGTGTGTGAGGAAATGAGACAAAGATCTGAGGAGCTGCGAGGGAAATCAATAGGAAAGCACTGCTCAAAGCAGCAGGCACATGAGGTAGCACAGGCTTGGGAAAAAGCTGAGGAGGAGCCTTGAATTTGTGAGCAAAGTAAGGCTCTTGCTTTTCTGTTGTTTCAGCCACCAGAAGCAAAGGAGCAAGGAGGAGTATAAGCTTAGGAAAAAGCCCTGCGAAGAAGATTAAAGACAGTCTTTATATAAAAAGTGAGGACAAGTCTGAGTGTGGAAGGTGTTCGGATGCCTAAAATACTTCAAGAAGGAAAGCAACAATCTGTCAACAACCTCTGACCCTCTTGCTGAGCAGGGCACGGGGTAATGTGCTTGCCAAGAGGGTGCTGGGCTGCATGGAGACGCTTCTTGGACTCCAGCACCAGAGCTCCTTAAGAACTCACTAGACGAGCATCTGTTAGGGCTAACAAAAATATGCTTGCACCTGTCTGGAGGGTGGAGAGAGGATTTCCAGCCCCTTTCTGCAGCTTTTATTTGGCTGCCAGGTTGTCAGCAGTTCCTTCCAGTTTTCAGTTTTATTTGATCGCAGATGACATCTTAACCCCAAAACGGTCCATGTTTGGGGCACAGAGCAGAAATCTCGTGAGCTTACCGAACAGCAGCTCTCTGAAGCAGTAGTATCAGAGTGCTTTTAATGTTAAGATGGGAAGAGATGTCTCATGGAGCATGGCTGTGCTCCTTGTTGTTTGGCAATGAGGTGTCTTTGTTGCCCGAAACTGCAGCAGCCGGTCTGGCTGTTCCTGGCCAGGGCCTCCTGGCGTGGCCGGCACCTCTTGGCCAGATCTGCGGTTCAGTACTTGCACTAAATCTCGTGTGGCAACAAAGAATTACTCTTTTTCAATATATTGACATGTCTGCTAGGAGAAATCTTTCCTTAGCCAACCCAGACAAGATGTGGTATCAGGGAAGTATCTCAGCTTCTGCTATTCAAACACTTTTTTTTTTTTCTCTATCGCTGTTCAAAAATTCTAAGTTCATTTAAATTCCGAGTTCATTTAAGCTCTCAGATTCAAATCAAGGATTTCTCATGTATTTTAAATTCTTTTGTGTGATCTGGGAGAAAAGCATCAACTTCTGTTTGTTCTTGATGTGCTGGATATGGCTCCCTCATGTATGTCGGTGAGCCTTTGGCACTGTGTGGAAAAGCACCCTAAGGTTATTAAAGCTTTTATCTGCTCTATTCATTCTGTATTACAAAGAAAAATCTGAGCCCACATCTTTAGCTACTGTAAGTTTGAGGAATTCCTTTGAAGTTTGCTCTCTTAATATGCATATAATAATGAATCATGATAATTTCAGTGAAAATCTGGTAATTCTGATGTTTTCTTTTTTTATAACAATAATGATGAATTTGATCACTCCTTGGTAAGATCAAAAGCTGTCAGACACTCCTCTTTGTTTTATCAGTATAATGAAAACACAAGCTTTAAAAAGTTCAAATGCCTGAACACACAGTAGCTGAAAGAAACCTCATCTGTCTGAATTATACATTAGTATGGACTGTAACAACCCAAATTATCTTTGTATGTATATTGCTGCGAGGGAAAGTGCTAACTGATGAATGCAGTGACTCCAGTAATGTTTTCTGCAGCCCCTGAAATAATCTATGTGCTCTGGCGTGTGTAGCAAGCGAGGGCCTCTTCCTTAACAGCAACCAGAAATGGCAAAGGAGGGATTTTTCACATCTGATAAGGGTCGCAGAGGCTCTTGAACATCAGATTTCCTCTTCCAGTTATTTTCAAAGAATTCTACTGTCAAGAAGATCTGTGGGAAAACAATGTATTTTTTTGCATTATATTTTTATGAACAGCTGATATCAGTGAAAGGTTGGTCATACTTAAGAAACTCATAAACCAAGATTGTAACAATTTTGAGCAATTTATAGGGTTTATTTAATGACTTTGGGTAATAAGGAATGAAAATTGTTCCCAAAAGGCCCCAGACAACCGGAATATTGAACCGGAAAGCAGATTAAAGTACAATTTACAATGTTGTATGGCTGTTACTTTTTATGGCACACAATTTCCTTCATGGAGAAGGAATATGGGAAAGTGTCGCCGTGCAGACACCTTAGGGATCTGACCAAACACATCCCGGTTTGTCTGCGTCCTTTCAGGATGCTGTGGCTGTGAGACAAACGATAGCACACTTCCACGCAACTGAAAGGAGGAGAAAGAGGTCTCTCAAGGGTAAGGTGAATGGGATTATTTGCTACACCTTCCAAACATCATTAATATGGTGGAGGCATGGCTCTGTCTTACTGTCTCTGTAGATGTCACCTTCACCTGAGTCCGGCCTCTCGCCTGTTCAGGTCTCATTCCGGTCCCAGTGGCTCTGCAGCAGGGGCACGATGCTCACCGTGCTGGCTGGGACTGCAGTGCCTGGCACTTTGCTGCCAGCTCCAGGTGCCTTCACAGAGCAGAGGACAGCACAGTCCCACGGTTCGTGCACTTTGCTAGGCTGACCGGCTCCCATGGACAGTGCTGGGATCGAAGCCGACCAGCAGAGCCAGGGCCCACCTCCATCGCAGCCGGTCGCTGAGCCAAGGCGACGTGGTCCCAGGCGAACGCAGGCTGCCTGGGTGAGGCTCCAGCACACCGAGCCTCTGGGCTGCGTCCTCTGAAACTCCCTTGGAAGGGCTGCCATGGCCTTGGTGTTTGATACAGACACACTGGACGGTGCTAGCAAGAGTGAACGGAATGTGGTGAAGGAAATTAGCATGCTGACGGCTGCATGCCAAATATCCAGCAGAAATGCATCTCTGTCAGAGAGACAAGGCAACTCTGTCACCTTTTCATCAGATGTAATTGAATGCCTACAGAGGTGGTAATTACAAATACCATCCAGACTGCACAGACTCATTTGTCTTTGTTTATCATCAGAGCAAGTATATTGATCATTACTAAAGCATTAAATATCTTTGGAGAGGAACAGGAAAATCAGATTAATAAAGCCTGATGTGCATTGTAAAAAGCACTTCTCCATGAAAGTCAGGTTTGGTAGGTACAGAAATGACAAATGAAATTACTCTTTTAGCAATCTGTTGACCTAGAAGTGTTATCCTGGGAGAAGTGGCACCTCTGAGAAAGCCACTTTGGATTTTTATTACTGAGGTCTGTCTTCATATTTTGGAGCCATCTGAGTCTCTTTCTGTTTGACTACATAGGCATAGCTTTGAGTTTTAATATACCCTCTGGATTATGAACCTGATTGCTGTGGAGTTAGTGGTATAAAACTGGTGTAATGGAATTGTAATGTAAATCCACCAAATAAAACTATAATAGGAATCAGGGTTCAAAGCTTATTTAAGGAAAAGATGTTATAGTACATGCATGAAGTACAGCAGCGCACAACAGGAGTTACATGGACAAAGTTATTGGAAACATTTCCTATTTACATTTGAGCAAACACACAGAATTTGAGCCTTTAAGCCTTGCTCTGATATCAGATATTATATTTCTTTCTCAAGTTGCAGAATGTGTGCGTTTTTAGTCCAAGCTGGCATTTCCCTCATTTTGCTCATAGAAACAGTTAATTTTGCCAGTGGTTTCAGTAAACCTTTTAGCTAAAGTACAGTATGTCACAATGCTTTGAGGTCTGGCTTAGCTCAAATACTTGTCAAAATGTGGGTGGTTATCAGAGGCCTAGAAGGTCCTCTCTCGCCCAGAGTTAAGACCCATTCTCATTGGATAGCATATACACAAAAATGTGTACAAAATGGGGACACCACCAGGGAACTTCACCAGATGCTGAAGCCATCTTTTCAGATTCAATTTGAAGCATGTTTTTTTGTTTTCTTGAAAGTATGTGGGGCAGCTGTGGTGGGCTGAAGTATTCCCTAACAGATTGGTGTATATACTGTCTGTGTGTGTGTCTACGTATCTATATCTGTGAGAGAGAGAACATATGTGAAAATATATTCCTACCCCCAGTCCCCCAAAGCACTGAATCACTTAAAAAAAAGAAAGAAAACCACCAACCCAGCCCTCATTGGCCTGCCTGCTGATCTTTGTGGGCACTGCAGTTCGAGGAACAGCCAGAACCGACTTTCTTCCATAGCTGGAGACCCAGCTTTATACAAGGAGTTGCTTTCAGATATCTGTAATCAGAAAAAGCCTTTAATCACTTAGTTTTAGCCTCAGTTTAGGTTTTCAGGCATGCCAATTAGTAGAACCTTGTTTTCTAAAGATACAATCTTTCCTATTTTGAAAGCTTGACAGTTCTAATGCTTTAAAATTATTGAAGCTGACATGTCTCCTCAAGAACTGTTTAATCTGTCAGATCTTTCATTCTTTTATTGTCTCTGTCATATAATGACTTGGAAAAAAAAAAAAAAAGAAAGAAGAAAAAGGAAAAACCCTCCCAATGAGTTATTTCTTTACCTTTCTTTAACTCACCAATTTCTCTGTAGGAATATCTGTAGAAACAGAAGAGCTAATTAAAAATGTCCAATATGCTAAATTATGAGTTATGATGGAGTGTGGAGCAGTTTGCAGGTGGTATTGTTGGTGTGGGCTGCAGGTGACGTTTACTTGTGCTGGATGCTGAGAAGGTGTCGTGCCTGGCACCGTACCTCCAGCCCCATCCCGCTGCGCTGGTGCTCGCTTTGCTGCTGCGGTTGCTGCAGCTTGGCACCGGCCTGCGGGGTCGCTTCCCATGTGCGGTTCTTGGGTTTGTGCCTGACCTGGCTTTCTTTTATTTTTATTTTTTTTTTATTATTATTGTTTTTTTTCTCCAGAGAAAGAAACTGTGGAGTTTTAGTAAAATTAGTAAACCACGAAGACAACTGCCCTATAAATACCTAGTCGTTTGCACCAACTCTAAGCAAGGCTAGAACGCCAGCCTTTGGGTTTAATCATAACCAACCCCGCCATCCCTTCTGGCCGCTGTAAATTGCTACAGGAGCATCAGTAGAGCAGTGGGAAGATTGTAAAATTTAGTGAGATCTGCCAAGATGAAAGAAAATACATGAATGGATGATATCAGCACTATTAGTTTTCTTTTTCTCCTTAAATTAAACCAATTATTGATTGCAGTGGGAGTTTGACTGAATAATGATGTAAAATAAGTGCAAGTAAGAACATCTGGGTTTGGTTTTAACAAGCTCGGGTATCAAGTTGTAGTCTACATGGTGTTTCAAATGCTTAGTCATAGCAAGAAGGCTTTGCTTATTATTCTGTGGAGGGATAGCAACAGAGTATTATGCATTAACAAGCCAGATTCCTAATTAAAAACAAACAAGAGATGCAAAATCACACAATCAAAAGTGTTTAATCTGTGGAGGTTTAATTTTATGATACTCCTAATCCACCACATCTGCATATATAATGACAGGTAAATAACCCATTGTAAATGACTGATGTGAAAATATAAACAAAAGTGAATTTGATACACGAGTTGAAGTGCCTTTTGAGTTATTTTAAACACAAGTCTCCATCTGCCTTCCTTCACTGCGAAGGCACTGGTAGAGTGCAAGATCTCACTGTAGCTGTACATTGCTGTTTACAAAAGCAGTTTGTCACAGCTCACATGTAGTCTGTTCCGTTCATTTTGAGTTTTCCACAGAAACTGAGGTTATGCAGATTGGGCTGTGGTAGGACAGAATCTGTGCCAACCTTCCTGGTAGTCCTCGGGAGGGGGCTGGCAGGTGAGGAGCCTTCCTGAAGGGAAGGAGAAGGGGTGCTGTGCTTCTTGTTTCTTCAAGTAAACTGTCCTCTGGATTTTGTGATGTCTAATCCAAGGCATGTTACCAAGCTTTATGTTGTCCCAGGCTGCTCCCCAATTCGTTTTCTGCTGTCTCGAGCCTTCTACTGAAACTGCAACTAGTGGATATGCATCCTGCACGTACTCGGGAGACTTCCAATCAGCTTGGATGGTCTCTGACTCAGACCTATGATGAATAAGGCATCGCAGAGTTATCTGCTAGATTGTCAGTGGGTATAAATGGGTGTCGTCACTGATTTTTAGCCTCACACCACCTGAGGATAAGCCCTTGTTTGTTCTACAAGAAGCTGTATTCCACATTTACTCATTAGAAAAAACAGGAAATGTGTATTATGGGACAAAATAAAATAGCACAAAAATGGAGAGCAGAATAAACAAAGCAGAGCTGTGTGATGAGCGTGTAGTCAGCTGGGAAATGTAAAATGATAAAGACATTCATGCTAGGAAGAATTCTAATTGCGAAGAGGAGCTGAGCAGAGAGTATAAATAACCAGGCTTTTCCATCTCAGACCTAATAAAATCTTCATCCCCGCTCAGGAGGCCTGTAAGCGTTGTGCTTGTTTTCACTCGGTGGCTTCCACGTTTTCACCGTTGAGAACAAAGGTCAAGAGCGAAGTTCTTTGAGCTAAGCAAGAAAGTTATGGACACTTAATGATCCCAGGTGGATTAGGGAAGGTAAACTTGGTGGTTTTAATCAGCAGTACTGGGACGTGGGCATGGAAGTCTCCTCTGTGTGCACGTCTTTTTTCTTGCTGCAGTGCCAGCATACTGAAAGTGACAATTAAATATTTTATGGACATGGACATTAGACAGGGGAAGTCTATTAAAACTGAAATTCACATCACTTTGTATGTCACTTAATTTTGTAATGGGAGTCACTCTCTGTAGTAATGTGCTGTTACTGAGTTAACTGTACGTACTCATTTTATGTATTGGGGCCTGGGGCAAAGAGGATTGATTCTACTGGAAGTATATAAAACGGGATTTAGGATAGGATCCAGGAGAAGTATCCTAGAAACAACCTGCAGGATAGAAGCTGTCACAATCCAGCAACCTAAAAGTAGTCCGAATCAAAGACCTGAGTTTCTTCCCAAGTAGATTACTGCTTGCTTATTCTTTACAGTTATTAATCACGCTTACAGTAACATGACAAGGCAAAAACAGGACTCTACAACTGTAATCAAACAGATAAGCCCCAGTACTCCCAGAGCAGAGCAGTTCACTGCAGGGTATAATCTCAGAGTGCCAGGAAGCCGTTTCTCAGCAGCTACCTCTCTGTTTTTTCACTGATAGGCTGTGCGAAGCTCCTACCAGGAGAGCAGCGAGGCACTTCGGCACATTTTTCCTGCGCACATGGAGGGAGGCACTTCCAGCCCAGTGCTCGTTCCCTAAAACAATCCCTTGTCGTGCCAGCAGAAACATCTGCAAGCAGACCCACCGGGTCAGTGGCGATCTCCTGGCTCATTGAAAGCGCAATGGCAGGGCAAGGTGCTCTCCTCCCTCCCCACTGCCGACCGCACCGCCGTGCGGGCAGCCCGTGCCTGACCCTGAATATTTGGTGTGGGGAGTGATCTGAGGCCTGCCTTTGCATACAGAAGATCTCTGCAGGGTATAAGGAAGCTGCTGTGTGAAGAAATGTGCAATAGTGGGCAAGAAATAAGTTATTAAGTAGCATGGAAAACCTGCTTAGTTCTCTGCAAGGAAGTTGTGCTTGAGGCTCAGCTACAGCACGGGGACAGCCTTCCAGAAGTCCTCTTCACTGTTTGGCCCCTAGAAGCAGAAGGGGAGTGCAGGGGGGAGCATGAAAGAACTGGTGTCTCCTAGAAGCATGGCAGACCTGGCGCTGCTGCAGTCGCTGCTCGGGGGCGTCCACATGGACGCAAACAGGGCTGTGTCCCACCAGATCGCATGGAGCCACGGAATGGTTCGGGTTGGAAGGGACCGCGAGCTACAAGGTTGGCTGATGCTATCTGGCATTTCTGCGATGAATGCAGGGAGACATATGGAAGTGGCTGTGCTGAAAGAAGATGATGTGCTGGACCATAACGGTCAAGCTGACTGTGCTGTTTGGATTTGTAACCCTACTGAATGTTAATTAATTGTGCAGCAGCTGTAATCTTCTGAAGACAGAAGTTGCTTGTCAGGGTCATCATCTTTACGGTGATACAGCTTGCTGGTGTTGGGTTACGTCCGTGAAGCCCTCTGAGTCATGGTCAAACAATTGTGTTTGTGGCACTTACAACACGTGTGGTATGAAGGGTTAATAGTTGCATTAGAGTAAATCAGTCCAATCTGTCTTCATCATGCTTGATCAGGCAGTTATGAATGCAGATGCCAGGTCCTCACATTTATGAGAAACAGTTGTAAGCTCTGTAGTGACCAAAGCAATTCATTTAACAACATAGATACCTCAGGAACGCAGTTACAGGTACAAGAAAATAGCTGGGCAACAGACTTAATGGCTGCTGTATGTTCTTTCATCTTTTTATTTTCTCTATTCTAACCTGAAATGTGATGTATTGTTTAAAACTGGTTCTAGAATCAGTGCGTTTCCAGCTCTAACTTACGACCAGCTATACCATCAGTGTTGCACCTGCAGCCCACCTGCACCACCAGCCTACTCAGAAGAATGGCGTTAAGGTTGCCAGCAGAGGTAGATCAAGGTGTCTGTGCAGTATCCAGTTACACCTCTGATGTGCTGTGTACATCATATGGTAATTTTTCATTTCCAGGCTTTTCTGGGCCATTCGTCCTTATGGTCACCTGCAGTGAAGCCTCATGTTACTCCGCCACCTTGGCTTTCAGTAGCTGTACTATTGCTTAATTCCTATTTGTGCTTCAGCTTCCCAAGATGTCTTACTCGTCATAGCTTCTAAACTTTTTGTTTGTTTGTTTGTTTCCTTTTCACCCTAATTTCCCGTTTTCATCCTGCTGTAGGGCAGGTGGTTCCTGCTATTCCAACTATTTAGCTTTGAGCTCCAGACTGAGAGCAATGCACACTGAGCAGTTCAGTCCTAGTTGTCCCTCCTTGCCACTTAGCCGAAGCTTCTGATTTTACTCTTGGTCCTTGTTTTGGAAAGACTTAATCGACATGAAGATCATCCCTCCCATACTGAAGGAAGAACCTGAATTTACATCACGATATCGATCAGTGTTTGGTTATCCTGATTGCTGCTATTGAGTGCATTTATTTGCAGTCAAAAGAAAATAAAAGTGTCAGAGTTCTGCTGCTACTCTACTTAATGCAAGTTGTCACACTCTGTAGGAATACCGAGGGGAAGGAAGTCTGTATGACAGGGTTATTGCTTTGCCATGGGCCGGCTGGCCCTGGCCCCTCGCACTGCACACTCAGTCGTACCGCCTGCCCTAAGCAGCTATCAGTTCAAGAAGGAGAAGAGCAGCAGTGATAAAATGCACTTGTAAAGGTCAGAGAAAGTTATGTGCCTAAGTAACAGAGGCAGGGTGAGCAAGCCCCCTCAAAAGGAGTAGAAACCAGGAGGTTTGCTGCTAGTTTAAAACAAACAAGCAAGCAAACAAAAAAACAATCCAAAAAAAAACAACGAAAAATCAGATCTGCAATTTGTTATTTACAGTTCAGCACTGTGAAATCAATTACTGAGATGCAATTTAATTACGACAGGTTAACACTTAATCTAAGGCTCTAAACCCATAACACGTAATTTGAGTTTACTAATCATTGTAATGCTAATGGCTATTTGACATCTGTTCAGTAAAATCGGGCAATCCATTTTGATGCCAATTTACTCAGTAACTCCCCCCAGCCCACCCCCCCAGTTGACTAAGGACGGTGCTCTCACGGTGAAAAATTGGACAATAGTGATGGAGAATACTGCTCCTTGCCTAATTCTTTTTGCTGTTAACGTTTCAGATAAATCTGGCCTGGGATACACTTAACCTTTTTACACAGTCATATTCAGTAATTTTTCTTAACAGAGTCGAGTGCTTCTCCCAGCTGCCTTGTTGACCTGGTGGGTGACTTTAGGCAAGTTTTTTGCTTTTAAGTTATTGAGCAAAGACTTTCATCTTTGAATCTAGTTGTGTCCTTGTTCTTTATGTAATATTAACTGTGCGAAGGACCTCCCAGATCAAGCTGGATTTTGGGAACTGTTTGCTCAGCCTCATTGTTATTCTGCTTTTGTCTCGCATCACCCCCGAGGTAGCTGCGCTTTAATAGAAGCAGCAGTGAGGAAGAACGCGGGAAGTTGAAGTCTGGCAGTGCCACAGCTGGGAGAGCCGAGGGAACAGGCTGTCATGCAAAGGGCACGCTGCTGGAAGGGTGTTACGACCCTCTCTGCGCTGCTGCCTTGTGCAAGCCGTGCAGCCTCACGGGGTGCAGCCCTGCTGAGGGCTTACCTGGGGTGGGCATCGGGGGCCTCGCGGGTCACCGTGGCGTGCCTCACTGGAGCTCAGGGCCAGAGCCTTTGGGCTTAAGTGATTATTCCTGCTCCAGCATGTGTTCGTGTCCAGCACCAGTTGCATCTCACTTGTGAAAGAAAATGAGCAGCTGTTTTTATCATTTCTTAAAACTTGGTTCTGTGGATTTTAACAGCGCTTGTTATTGAAATCCTTCTTTCTTTCTGAATTGTTCTTTTCTGAGAGCTAAGAATGCTTACTGCATTTCTACCTAAGTCTTCTAAAATATTTTGCTATTGAGCACTTACAAATTGAGCTTGAGCACTTACAGACGTTCTTTCTTCCTCTTGGGACACTACTGCAGAGAAACCCAAACATGGTCCTCAATAAAAGATTCTTGTCTGTGTGTTTAAGCTACTTATTTCTGAATCAAGTGGCATGTAAACCTTATGTGTAGAGAAAACCATGAACTCAACTTGTGCCCATTTTTTCTTTAAAATGAGAAGGAAAACATCATGAGAGACTTGTATGATGACAGCTGACTTCCAGAGATTTAAAGAAGTGACTGCATTTGTTTTCTAGTTTATTGAGTCTAAGATGAAAATCTGCATGTGGCTTGTGGAGGTAGAACTCTGATGCAAAAATCATTAATTTCCCCTGTGCCAGGTAGTGAGGTCTGGGCACCAGACTGCTGTTCCCTGGTGAGAATGAGCCACGCTGTGAGTTCCTGTGGGTGCCGCACCCAGTGTTGTTAGCTTTTGCAGCACGAGTTGAGCCATGTGTGTTTTAACCTCATTCTTAGGTTTTTCCAAAACTGTAGGGTGAGTAAAGGCTATACATGACTCAAAAATTCCTTGCACCAGTGACATTTCCGTGAACAGTTAAATGTTAGAAATACAGATAAAGTTTCTCCAGACTCTTTTGATGGATCTTCAACAGGGCCAGCTCACAAAGCTCTACCTTTGGGAGAGTGGACTAGATTGTTGCTCAACATCATCCAAAGGTGCTTTTGTTTTTGACTTGCCTTTTTAGGTAACTTCTTCAAAGCTAGAGAGATTTCATTGTCTTTTCCCAGTACTAATATGATTTAAAACATATGAGAGTGGCTTTTCATTTAAATGCAAGAATAATTAAATGCCTTTAAGGAAGGCAGAAAAATAGCAGAGCCTAGATTTGGGAAGCATTTGCCTACCTTTGTGTGTAAGGATTCTTCATAATCCTAATAATGTTTTCTTTGTTCAGTGAAATCCCATTTCATTAGCAGCGCAGTCTTCAAAGATGTTCTTGTAGGAATTTCAGCAGAGCTGCCTCTCTAGACGAACCACACATGGAGCTCGGTGTTAGTTTTTGCTGCCATGAACATCAGATGGGCAGTCAGTACTTTTTTCTTCTCCCTTTTCAAGTATCTTGCTCTGCACCATGATCCAAATTTTTGCGGTAATTTTAGAGTCACAGATCACAAAATTAAGTCTTCACACAAAAATAATGGTTATTAGTAAACTTGATTCTAAGTGTGATTTAGCTCTACCACTCTGCAGAGCCATAGGAACAAGCTGACAAGCCTCCCTGAGGGTGACCATGTGAACGCTGGTCCCCTTTACTGCTCCCGGGGTAACTTGCTGCTTTCTGACCCACCAGAATTTCCTTGTATTCACGTTAATGGAACCCCCAGTGTCAGCGGTGGTGTTTGAGTGAGTGGGGACTTAGAACTGGCTATCTTCCTAGCTCCAGAAAGTTTTTATACTGCAATTTCAGAACGGGCATTTGTAGTTACACCATAACAGAAGGTAGGATGTGGAAAGGGTTCAACTGCTCTGTTTGGGATAGAAAATATATTTTGTGATGCATTCAGAAAACACTCCAAGGGTAGAGGACCAAGTTGTATTTGATTTTCTCATTCTCTGTAATAATCATTGTTGTTGTCTTGCAAAGCTCCAGCTTTGAAGTGCACTGCATAAAAATTCTGCAATACCAGCAACTGTTTCTCTTTAGTTATTTTCCAAGTGATTTGATTTCCTCAATAGCATTAACTATATGGAGGTCTAACAAGTTGTAATTAATGTATTCAGACATTTTCTTTTGTGAAAGACTAGAATGTGAGTGACAGCAAGAAGGGAAAAAAGCAGAATAAAATGGGATGCTCGAGAAGATTATCATAACATAAAAACTAACAACTTTTGGGCTCCCGAATAACGTACTGTATTACACTGAAAAGCAACGAAAAAGCCATTTCTTATTAAGACAAATGTGGCTTTGAGATTTTTTGAGGAGGGGAAGGTTTTCAAAAGCCTTTTTAATGTTGGAAAGATTTGAATATTAAAGTTCACAGATAGTTTGTCACATGCCCCCTGTGTATGTAAAGCAGAATGTGCGTGATAGGAACCCTGAGCAGTTACTGACATTCAGTTCCCCGTTCTGCACTTTGTTCAAAGCATGTTTGTCAGGTCTGGCCTTTCAGGGCATTGCTTCCATATTTTTTGAATCACAGCATCATAGGATATTCTGAGTTGGAAGGGACCCACAAGGATCATCGCGTCCAGCTCTGGCTCCATGCAGGACCGAAAAATCAAACCGTATGTCTGAGAGCGTTGTCCAAATGCCATCCAGGTCTGGATCTGAAGATGCACATGGAAATTCAAGAGCATAATTAGAGAAGAGTCCTTTACATGTGAAGAACTATTTTCGTCTGTTTTTGAACTGCTTGTTTGAAATCAGAGTGGGAAACACGTAGGCAGTTATGCTTTTATGAATAAAGGGCTTGTCAGGAGGCAAAACGATTTGGAGGGGGGTGCTGGATAACCAGCGAGCTGAGCCTGCCGCCTGTCCCCCCATGGGGATGCCATCCCCACAAGGTCACCTGCACGCTTGCCCCTTCATGTGTATTTCTGAGCCAATAAAATTCCCATTTGCTCTGGTGCATTTTGTAATCCACGGCTTCCAGGCCAGAGATTGATTATCTGTATTCCTAGATAAAATCGAAGCACAGTACTTACAACAGTTTTCTACTCAATTATTTCCCCCAGACAGCGTAAATGGTGCTTTGAAACCCCAGATTAACTCAGTAGTGGCTGAAAGACACGTATCTGTTCTCCTTGTGGCCTTGCTAAATTTCTAAGGCATTTCTGGTGCAGTTTCTTTAACGTCCATGAAGCAGAAGGCTGATATTTGAAGACCCGGGCTGTGCATGGTATCTGACCCCAGGAACCTGAGGCCAGGCACGAGCAGCTCCTGGGCTCAGAGCCCTCATCAGCAGGCACGGGGTGGTGGGAGCTGCTGGACTGGAGCCTGGCCTGATGTAAGCTAAGAGCTTTGTTTTCCAGGGAGGTCAGCCAGTTCCCAACAAACTTCATAAGCTGTTTAATGACAGTTTGCATGTGCTGCAGCAACGAGGATGGGCTTGTGTTTTTTGGCACACTGGAACTGCTTTCTTTCCATTTCACTTATGCAAGAACCAAAACAAATACATTTTATCTGAGCTTTTCTCATTTTTTTTCCTCAGCTGTTGAGCATCCGTAGGTTTCTTTGTTTTCCAAGTAGTTTGGTTTTGTGGACTCTGCAGATGCCGATGCCGTGCAGCAGGTCACCGGGAGGAGTAAGCTCCAGCACGGCGGTGTCGGTGCTCTTGTTCCCTGCTGCTGCCATCTCTTGTGCGCCTCTGGTGTTAAACCAACACTGAGAGAAACCCGAGCAGTGTCGTTTTATTGCAGCGTGTCTCTGTGTGACGCTCCAAACAGCCTGGCTAATGACTGTTCCTGACTTTGCTTATGTCTGTCTCATTTTTCCAGAGGCTTCCGTGCACTTGCCATAGGAATTGCATGCTGCAAACCTAAAGCCCGGTGCTGTAAGAGGCTACCTGTCCTATCTTAGCAGGATCCTACCAGGCTATTCATGGCCAAAATGCATTTGCTGGCTAGCAAATCATGTTCTTGATAAAAAACTGCAATCCTAAAACATGTTGGCTGAAAAGGAAACCGTGACTTTGATCCAGAGATACAGAGCTCCCGGTGGGAGCTGTACCTCCGCAGACATTTCACATTGGATCAAGACCCCACCTCTGAAGTGAGACCCCCGGTGCGCTGTGCCCCACACGGTGCGTGTCCCCGTGGCACCCTGGCTGGCACCGTCCCGTGGAGCGAGGCAGGGCCCTGCTCCAGCCGCCCCGCCGCTACGGCCGTGGGACCGCACGGGAGCAGGGAGCAGGGCAAAGCCACCCGGTGCCAAGTGCTGCCAGCCTGTAAGAGGCTCAGCACCGGTAGTGTTGCTCTCCAGATTTAATCCCAGGCTTGCCAGGTTTCCAAATGTAGGCAGAGCCTCAGGGGATGCGATAGAGCCTCCCTTGCTGCAGCTTAGCTGAGAGCACTTTTTTTTTTTTTTTTTTTTTTTTTTTTAATTTTTTTTGGTCCGCTCATATAAATCAGTTCTAGCAGGATGGACTGTTGCCATTTTTCAAGGAGCTACAATTCAGCCACTTAAATGGGTGGAAATGAAATTCCTGAGGATGTCAGGGAGCAAGAATGAAGTCAAAGGAGGAGGATAGAGATGAGGATTTGAGTAGGACATTTTGTTAGTGTTTGTTCTAATACCTCAAGTTGGGACTGGATAATATTTTTGTACAGAATGTTTTCAACTGAAATCATTTAATTCCAGCAAGATTTGAAAAATATGCATTCATTTTGAGTTATAGAGCAGATGGAAGCTTTAAAAATATAGTATTTTTCTTGGATTTGTTAACATTTTGTTCAGAAGATTTTAATTGTCATTTTCTCCTGAAAACTTTCTATATTACGTTGATAGGTGTAAGTCTTAACATTGCTAAGAGATAAAAATATATATTTAATCCAAAAATGATATTTCAACTTTTTAATGCATGAGTATGTTAGCATTTATTTTAGTTTGTTTTGTTTTGTTTTTCCCCACTTCTCCGAATGATCAGTGATTCCGAAATACCACTTCTTTGCACTTTTTTACTTGAAGCCAGTGCAACATGGGTGAGTTCTTCGGGTTCTTTGAAGACAGTTTCACAATCCAGAAAATTGAGATGCTGGCCAGGGAAGAAGACATCCTCGATCTGTTTCTTGCTGATACTGAAGTGCAAATTGGAACTGTGACAACAGAGTCCAGTATCAGTTATAAAAAATTGCAGTTGTGTATAGTGCGGGATGGGTTCATAGCTCACAAATAGACCGCAGGTTGTATATTAGAAAAATAATTGGAAAAGAAATCTACAGCCAGATCCTACAGTTCTGGTCAGTTACGCACAGTTATACTGTAATTTCAGTGGAGTTATTCTAGCTATTCTGATTTACAAGTACAAGTGAGATTAGAAGACTGAAAATGGGTATGATAGAATCAAAAGAGCTGCTAAAATATGTGAGTTATGAAGGAGACCAAAATATCCTGAAAGACATTATAGTACAGGATGATTACATGTCTCCTTTGGTGATTTTTTTCATACTGAATTTTGGACCATTTTCTTTTTTCCTTGGAGTGCCATAGGACAGGTTAAAGTGGAATAGCTGCATAATTTTGCAATCTCATGCTAAAGCAGCTGCATCTGTAACTCATTTAATGGAAGTTTTAACTTTTTTTTTTCCTTTTACAGTATCGTATTTCAAACTCAATAAAGATAAGCTTCAAATAATATCTGTATATCATGGAAGATTCAAACCCCTGCAACCGAACCCATATTCCCTAAAGTGCTTTTTATGAGCAGCGTTGTTTTAATCTGCTGGTAGAAGTAAAAACAAACATTTGCCAGTGTTTATATTTGCACCCTTGGGACAAATGATGGAGGAGCTATTTGCTCCAGTCTTTAATCAATTGTGGGTAAACAGCACTAGTATACGTTGATCGTCCATATTTCCTAATTGGTGCTTTTAGCTGTGAAGTCTCCTATCATTCACCAAGGAGATTTACAACTGAGGGAGAAGAGGGGAGCGACAAACACTTACCAGTTGTTCCTCTGATGGATCTGATTCAGCAGTGAGTATGGCAAAAGGGGAGCGTGAGCTACAGCTTATTTGCAGATCAAAATGCAAAATGTGGAAGATTTCTCTTGCTTCACTTGATGAACTGTTCCGCAAATCTATACCTGCACTAACACCAGAGATGCATAAGCAATGCTAATGCTTGTCTTAGCCCAAGCAAACCTATTTATTTTATGCAAGGTAAGTTCTTTGAACTGAGTCAGTCTGCCTCATTCTTACGAGGAAGGGTTTGTAGGGTCCAGAGAGTTTAATTATTTTTTTTTTTCCACTTCTTGCAATGGGTGAAGTGAGGTGTTTGTGCCACCGTGCACGAAGAGCACTCAGTGTGAGTTAGAAGATGAATCTTATTGTAGCAATGCATCCAAAGTTATGCAGGACATTGCAAACTACTGAGCAAAGACGAAGCATGTAAAGAAGAGAGACGATAAAAATGGCTTGTGCTGTTTTTTGTTTATCTCATCTTGTTTGTCTTCACTTGGATTCTCCCGCAAAGCTCTGTAAACCTCAGTTAGACTGCATCAAAGTCCTGTGTTCCTGTGTACAAGTAAATTTGAAGGAAGATGTCCAGGGAAAGTGTTAACACCTCCTAAAAAGCATGAGTTTACCAACAGTTCTGTTGTTTGTTTCCTTTGCTTATCCTGACGCTAACCTCGGGAGCTGCAGAGTGAGCTGACACAGGTGGCAGCCTTGTGCCTGCTCAGGTCGTTTGCCAAGCACGGTGTGGAGCTGGGCATTTGCTGCCGGTGGGTGAAAAGCACAGATTTCTGCTGCTGAGGGCATTTCCTTTCCTCTTCAAACGCTGAAGGGTGGTTTTGTTATCGCAGGTTCACATACTGCCAACTGCAGCTTAAATTACAATGTGCAAAGCAGCACATATTATTCCAGTGTTATAGGCTCTGTTACTACTGATTACAATTTTTAAAGCCTCTTTGAGTGCAGTCCCAGCCCACAGGCAGCTTAAACGCTGAGCTATCCAGTTTTCAGAGCCAAGGACCAAGGCATTGGCTAGATTCAGCTCCCATGCAGTGGTAACCACAACCACCTGCTATTACCTCCGTTTTTCTTTGCAGTCCCTTACCTGTGTGCCGTCTGTATGCGTTGCCCTTCCTAGCAAGTTTCAGTTCTGAGGTTTTGGGATGGTTGATATTTCCTTGTGCCTGTTCAGCCCTGGCCACGGGGTGCCACCGTGCTGTGCACGTGTCCCATGGTGGCAGAGGGGTGCGTGTGGGCCTTGCGGCGGTTTAGCTCACTGCCATCCTCACGTGGGTGGGATATTCTCATACGCAATGGAAACATGTTATTTTGGGTTGTTCTCAGCTCGGAGCAGCAGAACAAAATGATTCACTTTTCATCTTTGCCTGTGACATCTGAGCAGCAGGAACAGGGTGGGGAGGAAGATTCTTTTTCTGTGAGCAATTGAAAGGGATAATGGTATGAAGAATTATATATTCAGCATAGTTACACTCTTCTGCATCTTTAGCGTAAAAAACGAACAATAAATGCTGTAGTCTGGCAAATGTTAAGTATTTGAAGTATGTCTGTGCAAGCTTAGGTGCAGCATATGTAAAGTAGCTATTAGTTTAATAAATGTGTGAAGCTTAATGATGTCTGAGGCTAAAATAATTGCGTTAAGGCAAATAGTATGAAAAATCTGTGAAATCAAGTGCAAGGCTTCTGTATAGCTGTTTTACAAATACATTTTACAAAAGGAAGTCTAAAAAGAGGAATCAGTGCCTCAGAGTAGCCTCTGTAGTGCCTCGTATTCACTGGTTGCTGTGGACAGAGCCTTTATAATCTCCTCTGTGTTGAAAAATGTTTAAATAATCCAGGAGATAAAAAAAAAATAAAACTTTAATTGCATTGCTCTTTTAATCTCCATACCACCTAAATACAAGTGGGACTGGAGTGAGCAATGTCCAGCCACGATTCCCTGTAGGAAGGCACATCTCTTTGCTCTCCCAGCCTTGACCTCACCTCTGGGCTTTCTGTGCCAAAGAATGACCATGGCCATGGGTCCTGTCTGCACCAGCTATCAGTTCTGAGGCTTTACAGTCTTCTGTTCTCCTAATTTTGTACTACTTTATGTATTTATATGAGTCCCAGGAGCCTGGCAACACTCGATAACTTACAGACAAGAGTTTTTGTTGAGTCAGATTTCTGAAGTGCAAGCACGTCTTATCCAGCTCTTTCACCTGTGACAGCGTACACAGATAGCACTGTTTGAGGCAAGCTCTTTAGCACATCTCTCTTCACAATATTCTGCTTTTTCAGCAAGATAGGACACACTTTCCTAAGATTCAGACTTTATGCACTGATTACCTCTCTGATACAGCTTAACTTCTCTGGCATTTAACTTTGAAGCCAAATGAAAGAAAATCCAATAAAGATAAATGAGATGTCTATAAAGGATCCAAGAGAAAATACAGTAGAGTCAGCAATGAATTTGGAAATACAGTGTATTGAGAAACTTGAGGATAATGGTTTCTTGATGAGGTTAGATCTCTTTACGAAGCGTTGGAAGCATTTAAGGTAATGAACTGCTTTAGGAGCAATGCTTTTCAAACTGTCATGGCTGTGATTCCGTACATGCTCCAGTCCAGCTACAGAAGTATTTTGGACTGGATGTATAAAATAGTACTTTGAAAATTACACCAAGTGTTGTGCACTAAGCATCAACAAAGAACAGTTCAGCTTCCTGTATAATTCCTAATGGGAAAATCATTTAATATGCTCTCTCATCAACTAAATCTGTTTCCCTCCTTTAGGTCTCCTGCTGCCAGTGATGACCAGAAGTTTCTTCTGCTCCTGAGAGACAGGTAGACTGTTTGAACTATTTATTCATAATAGGTGGCCAATGGTCTTATCAGCCACTTGTACAGTACCCAGTAATGGTCATCCTCAGACGTGTTCTCTGTATTTTTAATGAACTAATTCTTTCCAGAATGTGTGTTGTCAGTGTTGGCTTTGGTTTGACTGCTTTGGATTTGTTCTAGTAAAGGTGTATTCAGGTGAAGAACCAAAGAGCTGTTTTTAGTTCCTTGCTGGATAATAGACGCTCCATAAGCAGATGACTAATGAATTGGAACTACAGAAATCAGTATGGGTGAACACTGTTATTTCCAGAGATTTGGCTGAATATTTGCAATTGATAGTGGTACACCTATGAGTTAGGGCAAACAAGTTTTACGTACTAAGATCACACCTATTCGCGTTTGTTCCATTTTTTCCTCAGTAGGAATGTATCGATGTTCTCATCACATCCGCTGTGATGAGAATTTCAATAAATATCAAGCTCTTCTGAGCTGTGTATGCAAGGTCAAAATTTTTTGTTGGGCATTTTATTATTGTTTAAAAAAAAAAAAAAAGAAACAAGTAGACTGTACTCATATAAGGCTTATTCAAAGAGGAAATATTTCGTATTTCAAGGTCAACCACTCTTATTGCAGACTGTGACATTTCAGCAATGAGTCACAATACTTAACGATCTCACTGTGTTTACTCTCATATGGCATGTGGCTCGAACAGCTTGCTCCCTGCATGCTATTTTATAATTCTCTGTCCAATCTTCATATAAATATCCCCAATTCTAGGAATTCTTTCTTTCTTTATGAGCCTTTTTTACAATATCTGTTTAATAAGATTTATGCTCGAGCTGTCGTTTCTGATTACGTTACTCTGAGTTTGTAAAGCTTCCTTTCCAGTGGTCAACAGTATGAATCTTTCTGTGAATCTTTGTGGATTTCCTTTTTCTTGTGATGCATAAATGTCTGAAAACTGATCCAAACAGCCATCCTTCTTTGATTGTATATTTTATTTCTGCCAAAAGGTTCAAATGTAATGAAAAAGAAATGTTCAATGAGCGTAACATAGATTTTCCAGAAGAAGCAGGCCTATTTAACTTGTTTTGAAAGATGGATGAACACTATTAATTGTAATATATTCTATATATATCTTCTCACTTGACAATTGTTATTTAAAGATTTTGTTCTAGCTTATTGCTGCACTTATGTTGTAGAGTGGTTTCACACCAACGCATGGATAAGTAACTTAATTATAAGTGGGCTTAAGCCAAATGTAATGGAATAATGTTTTCTTACCAGGAGTCTGCATAGTCTCAGATACGATAATAACCTGGCTGAGTGGTATGTATTCCATATGCCACACTGAAGCAGAATATCCTGAATTTTTGAACTTTTTAGAATTTTGCTTTAGATCATGTTGCAGAAGCCATGAGGTTTGTTGCGATGCAGTTTAAGGTCATGACAGGCGGTGTCTGTGCCAACTGTGGCATTTTTGGGAGCTCTGCCACAGAAGTTATGATGAACATCTGTGTAAATTTGAGCAAAATTATAGATCAAAATTAGAGGGAAATTACAAACAAGGCTGTTCTATTTGTTTATACTGATGAAAAGTTTGTTATTTGTATCTCTAACCAATATAAATGTTTGTTTGCACTTAATATTAGTTTTTGATGGGTTATAAGACTGCTTGTAACTTCTTAGTCGCTCATGCCATTAGAAATTCACCTCTGTGCAAAGGGCTGTCTGTATCTATTAGCACTTCAGAAAGAGGGCCAAAACAGTAGTTGGACGGTTGATGAGGTGGTGTTGAGTATTCCACAAAGCTCGGTTGCGTTCACTGAGTAGGTCTGTACCCAGGAAAAAAAATCTCTGCCTTGTTGGGACTCACTCTGGAGTAATGTGCAATTCAGTGCAAGTAAGGAGCCATAACTTGGGGTTTACATTCATAAAGCGGGACCTCAGGCTCCTTGCTGACACTCTTCTCCACTGGAATCCAATAAAAATCAACAATATAAATCCCAGCTTTCCTGTGGTCACGTGCCAGAGGCAGTACATAGGGTGCTGAGAATAGTGTATGGTGTAGGATTGCCTTTGATCATTTTGCTGTACTTCTGTTTGTCTTTGGTATCCTGTCTTAATTGCTACCTCATTAAATCAAACATTAGTTGGGAGTGGCATAGTGGGAGGAAGTAAAAGACCCAACACCTCTTCTTATCTGCAGGCTGGTGGTATGTAGCTGGTGTTGGGCAAATTCCCAGGAGAAAAGTTCCTGCAGCTGCACATCACCCAGAAGTTTCACCAAAGCCATCATGAACTGATTGCTGGGTTTGAATATGGGACGAGAGAGTCTTTAGAGCTGCTCTGCACAGCTATTCAGAAAAGTCTGCCTAGTCTAGAAGAGTAAAAAGAGATGCTGGTATAAAATATTATAGGGTATTATTTTTAAGATTCTTAATCAGAATAAGTGATAGGTATTGTTCAGCCTGAGCCCTTTGATGCATACTATTGTTAACATTGATTTTAAATCCTTTCAAAAACATCTTCAAAATGTCTATTAAAATATTTAATTGCAAGGTGCTTTTTCTTCTTTTTCTTCTTCATCACTCCCCAATATATTGCTCTTTATCTCAGAAAATGAAGCACTTCTGACTTTGACAGCCCATCCAGGGAAGGGAGACAATCAGACGGTGCAGAAGGGTGAACAGCAGCAAAGCATGCAGAGTCCTGAGACTGGGAGGTTAACTTTTGTGTATTAGAGGATTTGTAGGACTTGGAAAAGAAACTGACTGCTTGTAATTCAGCATTAGTACCTGAAAGCTTCAAGTTATCTTTATTGATTGTAGTTGTTCTCAACGTACCAGCAGAGGGAGAAGGAGTAGAAATATTTACTGGCATCTAACCTGAAGGAGATTCTCCAGACTATGAAGGGTGTTTGAGTACCCAGCTGTCAGTGATTTTTAATGGGAAATAAATACCTTGCCACTCTTTGGGGCTTTCAGAATTTCCCCTCATGCATTTATCCTGGTTTTCCCCTTTCCACACTCACTGGATTGATTCTAAGAGATACGAGTCTCCCGTGCCCAGAGAATTTAATAGCAGGATATTGGCTTCCTTCTCTGATGGAGAAGTGGAGGTAGAAGCTGTCAGCCAGCATAGGCTCTCAGCTGCCACATCATTGCTGAGGATGGGCACCACGGGACGTGTATGCCAGGGAGATGCCTGGTGCATTGCTCACGGCCAGTGAGCAGCTTTGCACCAGTGCTGAGCCCAGCAGCAACTCCTGTCCTCCACCCTGGTACAAAGAGAAGGTCACGGGAGCAAAAAACCCTTATCGCTCACGAGGCAGTTTAACACACAGAGGAGAGGGTCTGTCCTTGGTGTAGTTCTGATTACCAGGGAAGCACTGATGGGGAATTGAAGGCAGATGGGAAATTTGAGTGAGACTGCTGATGAAATGACCAGCAAGAAACCTGGGCAGCAATTTAAGTGTGGTAAACTTTGGAGGCAGACTTCAGCAGGCAGAGAGGAGCTGGGAGGTAGGATCCCTTGGGATGATGATCTAAGGGATAAGAAAAGGCAGTTTCTGATCCTATCAACAGCAGAGCATCCTCCTGCATGGGATGGTAGCAATATAACAGGAGCCATTTTTGAAAGATCAGGAGCTCTTTTAGGAGTTGAAAAGCTGAAGAAGTTGTGCAAAAGTGGGGACAGAGACACTTGACGAGCAATGACGGTGAAGGCAAATAAGGGTAAAATGAAAAGCCTAAGGCAAAAAATGTGTTTCATTGAGCAGGATAAAAAGCAGGAGGAGGTAGTGTTATAAATATGTTGGAAATAAGAAGATAGGAGAGAAAATATAGATATAGAATTTGACAGAGAAGTGGCTACTAACAGAAGTGTCTAAAGTATCCCGATTAACTCGGTTAATTTTGACCAGAGTATAGAGTAAGGAGCCAGAACAGAGAGCAAACAAACAAGAGTTTATTTGGATCTGCTAGATAGGTCAGGGCACAGGATCTGAGGAAATTCTCCTTAGAATTAGAAAGAATTAATCAAACCTATTTTTGAACAAGTAGCAATTATTTTTAACAGCTTGTGGAGCTCAGAGGAGGTCTCAGAACTACCAAAATGCAAATACAGATCCTAAAAATAAACAGAGAAGGAATGCAGTCTAGTGTGTTATTGACTGAAAAGCCTAACGAGCTCTCAGGAAGATTTTCAAATTAATTAATGAAAAAATCAATCCATAACACTTGGAAGAGGTGACTAAAATCAAAACAAAACAACCATTATGGATTTGTCAAAAGCATATTGTATCAGGTTAGGCTAATTAATTGCCCTGGTGGGTAAAGGGGAACAAATAGTTATGGTTCACCTTGACTTCAGGGAGAAAGAAACCCTGCGTTTCCGCAGCATCTGCACAAGAAAGCTGGAGAAGCGTGTCGATGTGTAGATGCACGTACACAGTGCCTCTACGCACATAGCGTGAGTAAAAAGTGCAAAGCTCTTGCCAAAGAGGGAAACTCCACCCGGAGCACGTTCACAGGGGGCCATGGAGAAGCACCGGGTCGCCCTGCTCCATGGGGCGCGCTGCGCTTCGGGGCGCTGACACGTGAACGGGGAGATGTTTCCTGCTCCTTTCTTATTGGGTTGGCTTAACTTAGTAGAACTCTGGACAGGGAGAGATTTCTTTAACATTATTGGAAAGTTAGTGACAAAGATTCACTTTACAAAATGATACCCAAGTAAGCTTCAGAAAGGTCTTCTGCTGTATATAACAGGCAGCGTGAAAATGGGTAAGCACAAAACCAAAACAAACAAAAAAACCCCACCAAAATCCCCAAGCAAAACCGAAGGATCAAAATAAAGCTAGCTAGTCAAATCCCATAATTAACTTTAACCTGTTCTAACTAATGACTCATTACAACTCAAACCTGTCTGTGACTGCAGTATTGTTCCATTTGAAGGCAAAGCCATTTTTTGTAGCCGGTAACACGATGTACAACGACTAGCAACAAAAATTAGCATCTTGGCAGGGTGATGCGAATTCATCCAGAAAATAAAAGGGGTGTCATTGACACCATCTGCTGCACATGAATCAGGACTGAGGAGAGCAGCTGACGCCTGCAGCCATCCATACCGCAGGGCTGCTGGGCGGCGAGGCGGGGGCCAAGCGCACCGAGGGGCTGCCCGGCCGGCTGGGGTGGTGGGGGCATGGCCAGGCTCCGCCACGTGCGTTTCCCAAACGTCTTCCTTCATGCTTGCCTTTTTTCCTTTTCTTGTTTTCACAACCAGGAACTTAGGTGCGTGCTGTAAAAGGTAGAGGTGTTGGCGTGATGCTGCTTTCAGTGCGACCTCCTTGGAGCCAGCGGGAAAAGGGCTGCTCCATGGCTGTTCCTTGCTGCCGGCGCTGGGCATAGAGACAGTGCGAGGGGCTTAACGCCCACCCCGTGGCAGCCTGGAGCCTGCAGAGGAAACAGGATGAGGCCAATGTGGGTATTTGAGTCAGGGCTGGCACGTCGGTGCCGCACGTTGCCGGCTCAGGGGATGCAGAGCGGGAGCGTTGGGCACGCCTTGCCCTCTGAGCTCCACCAGCTTCCTGGCCAAGGTGCCAGGAAATCTCCAATCCCAGCCCAAACCTCCTGAAGGCCAATTTATATTTACCCTTTCTAAGCAAATATTGTCGCAGAATTTGTTTCCCGTCCCTGGCATGTTTGCAAAGAACAAACGTTTTCCCCAGAGTTGTCTCTTCTCTGGCAAAACCAGCCGAGTCCTGTTACACCTCCGTGTTATCTTTAAGGTACTGAGCTAGATTCTGTCAATCTTATTTACATGAAATAAAACTTTACTGCACAGTTGGCTCTTTTAATGTCAACGGGACAGACACAGGGAGAAATAACAAATCGATAGGTCTGCCTCAAAGCCCTGAAGTCAATAGGAATTTTATTTTTACATCATTGCATTTTGGACTGAACCCAGCAGCAGTAGGGATGGGAGGATCTGGGTTTGACAGTTTATATAATGAAATTCTCACAGACACTGAATTCATATGGGTGAAATTGAGCTTGGAGGAAAACAGATGAAGTTCTGGCATTTTAAAATGCAATACCGTTTTCTAATAGTAACTGGCAAGCTGAGTTTTGGGCAGGTTGTGGGAAAAGACGTGCTTTAATGATGGTGCCAGAAGGGGCTCGCACCCCGGTGCAGGTTCCCACAGGCACAAGAGGGGCCCTCCTGACCGAGAAGGAGGTTCTGGGCGTAGCTATCGCCTGTTCCTCAGTCCTGCTCTTCGTGACGTGAGCTGGGGCTGAGAGGCAGTGGGCTGGAGACCTCTTTTTTTCTTCTGTCGGTGTAAGGAACTACAGAAGATAGTTGGAAACCAGGGAGAGGTTTCTCCAGCTCTGAGACAGAAACCCAGCTGCAGAGGGGAGCTTTGCAAAGTGAGAAAAGCCCCGACCAAGAATTGCTTCACCGCGGTTAGGGACTGTCCCTGAAAATGTGCACACCAGCACAGCGCTGCGGGCCGTGCCGTTGTGATTCCCCTCCTTGCTTGTCTCCGTGCCTCCGTTGTGCCAGGCCCGCTCAGCAGGCACGCTGGCCGTCGGGTCTGTCCTTCCCGGCGTGCTCTGACGTCCTGCAGCCTTTGCTAACTGTGGGTGAAGGGTTATTTGAAACTCCGCAAATCTATGAAAAATGGAATTTTGGTCAGTTAACTGATGGAAAAAGCTTTTTATAAAACGTGAAGTCCTTTGTTCTGACATTTTTAGCAGGCAACTTCTTGCCTTGATGCTTTCAAGTGGTGCTTCTCTTTCTAAATACGGCCTTGCGCTTTTGTAGTGAGAGCACGATAACAGTTAACTGACCCGAAAATGAAAGGAGAAAAAATGTGATCTCATGTGGAATGAAACGTTTTATTTGATTGAAACGCTGTTTTCCTTTCTGATGAAGAGCCACGGGGTCGCACTGTGTGTTTGGCATGGAGCAGGCGCCGGCTCAGAGCTGCGGCTCCACCGTGGAGCCCAGCCGAGCCACCCCTCCTTGGCCAGCGCTCCTTGGCGCTGCCGTGCCCGTGCCAGCAGCCGACCCCATGCACCCCGGGAATATTTTTGGCACCCGGTGGACAGATCCGCAGCATTCAGCATGATGCACCAGCAGCAG
The DNA here is from genome assembly GCF_011077185.1 of Oxyura jamaicensis. NCBI lineage: Eukaryota > Metazoa > Chordata > Aves > Anseriformes > Anatidae > Oxyura > Oxyura jamaicensis. The sequence goes on along the minus strand of NC_048904.1, from coordinate 21,018,015 downwards.
CGTGCGGGTTGACCAGGGTCAGGGGCTGCCCCCCAGCTCCTCCCTGGAAGCCCTTCTTGCTTGGTAGGTGCCCTGCGTGCCCGCCTTGCTCCCTGGAGGTCAGGACATTTTCAGGTGGAGAACGGGCGGAGTTGGTACCTCTGGAATGAGATCTGGGCAACACAAATATTCTCATATTTTGTTTTCAAATAATTGCATCTTACACAGGCAAAATTACCTATGATTGAAAGCTAGCAAGACAAACGGTAACTGGAAGTCGGTGTAATTTTTTTAACGGTTCACCGAACCATTTAAAGCAGGTATTGGCTTTTGCATTATCATAAATTGCTATATGTAGTGAGAGAGCCAGGCTGTGGGGTTGGATGATTAATAGTGGAAGACAGAGCTGCTTGAAATTGAAACTTGATACCTGGTAGAATATTTATTTATATACAGTACTGCTGATAATTGATATTATTGTTCCTGTTCATCGTATCTTCCTGAGAAAACTCACGGTGTGTGGAGGTGTGTGCCGCGAGGGCTGGCCTGTTGAGTGCTGAAGCCAGGACAGGGCAGGATGTGTTTGCTTAAACAAATATTTTTGTTCCCAATTTTAGACCTACAGTGTATTTTGAAATTAAGCACACATTCTGATAAACGTATAAAATACGGAAAAGAGAGAAAGATGCAAATATGACCTCCCTCCTTAACTGCCAGTAGGAACATCACACACTTGTATGTTTTAAGCCATCTGAGTTTCAGCTAAGAAGTGCTTAGAGTTTTTTGAATGCATTTCATTTTTAAATGCTTTCACTTGGAAAAATGTAACATTTAATTTACGACTATGTTCTGTAAAATTGACTTTCTTTCCATTTCCTGTGTTTTGAAAGTCGACTGCTTACTTGAGAAAAAACACTTTGATGTCATGGAAATAATGAACAATAATAGACCCTTAAATAAAGAGAATTTTAAAAACTTTAAATTTTGTCCTTGGAATGGCTGATACGCCATTTATTTTTCTTCATTCCTTTTTCAGTGCTACTGAAAGTACAAAGAGAGTAAAGGGGAGAGCCAACAATACCCTGAGAATAAAACTAAAATACTTTTATGGGTATTAATTTATCCGTTTTGTAAAAACAAGCAAGGAAGACCAACATAATTCCATGAAGATTGCCATTAAAGAAAAAAAAAAAAAAAAGAAAAAAGAAAAAAGACCACATTTGGTCATGAAATAAGGCTCGAGGAGGTTTTGGTGTTGGCGTGCAGCAGCGGCTGCCAGTGCCTGGGCTGAGCCGTGGCAGCCAGCACCAGCAGCACCCATGAGCAGCCGGCTTCTCGCCCTGCCAGCCCCGGCACAACGCCACCAGCCCTGCTGCCAGCTCCCACCCACAGCTTTTTGCCCCAGCAGGAGCTGTCGGTTCCCCCTCCTCTGCATGCAGGTGTCTTGGACACGTGGGGACGTCAAGCAGGACGGAAACGAGCACGTCCTCAGGGGGACCAAGTGCACAGTGGCGTCCTGCAGCCCCGTCTGCTCCGCTCCAGCACCGGTCTCACCCACCGGTACTCGTCAAAGGGTGAAGGTGTCCACGTGTAGGGCAAAAGTGTAAAATATAATGAAAATCAGTACGGCTCCATTCTTCCTGTGGGAAGGAGAATTGAATTTCTCAGGCAGGTGGCGGGGAGATGTTGACAAACCATGACGTAATGTGATAAAAGTGACCTTGAAAAAAAAAAAAAAAAAAAAAAAAAAAAAAAGCTGCTTGAAAGAAATGTCTGTGTGCTGAGATTTGCCTCCCAAAAGTTGACCTGCTTCCATCTGCCTGGGCTGTCCGTTCCTCTCCTTTTTTTTTTGTGGTCTTTCTGCTTTCTGCAGACCAGGAACTCTCTGTGTCCAGCCCTGCGGACCTGGGGGGCTGGAAATGAGCAGGGTCTCTGTGGGCATCCTCCAGCTCTGTGCCGCACACCAGGAGCATCCCCTGGCTTCCCAAAACGTTTCTGGTTCTACCAGGGCTCAGGTCAGGTGCTGCCTTTCGTGCTGTCAGACCCCCAGCCTTCCCCAGCTGCTGAATTCCTCGTGGTTTGTACTGGTCCGTGTGCCTCTTAGTTGCATTTATTCCTTAATTATCTTGCAGTACGAAAGCAATGAGTTCGTGCAGTTGCTAATAGGGGCACCATAATATTTACCCTCTTTGGCAAGAGATATATTGCGAAGTCCTCAACGGTATTAATTTTTCACTGTGAGAATATTACATTATGCGAGTTCTGGAATCTGCAATGAATACATTTAAATTCATTACTTATGCACAATCCCCATCAGCCCACTGACTTGATTATTGCTATTATTGTGACACTAATGTTTCTGTCAGATTTCAGTTTACTCAGTTTCAAAATCCAATTTAGGATTAGCATAGACATTTCCTCGCCTGTGATTGAAAGTGACAACTAGTGTGAAAATTGCTTTGAAAATTCCGGTTTTGTGAAAGTTATCTTGCAGCACTTAAAAAAAAGATACCTATACTGCTGTGGAATTATAAAAATCTCTAGATAGTAAAAAAATAATAAAAAAAATGAATGGGTTGATTTTTAGGCCCTGTAGTGTGACTCCGTGGGTGCTGCCCCTCGTGCCGCCCGCCGCCTCGGGTGCATTCTCACGGCGCATCCCTGGGCTCACAGTTTGTGTTCAGGAGTTTCACCTGCAAAAAGTTAACATAAATTTAAATGATTTAGCAACATTTTAGCTTGCTTATTTCAAAACTGGACGTGATATTTTTGCTCTTAGAAGGCGCTTCATTTGGCAGGAAAATGCAGCCAGAGCTCCTTGTATCTACCCGAATTTGCTCTGATTGCAAAATCCGTCCTTTAGGCCAGCCTTGGTGATGCTGGCAGTTCGGTTTCGCTCCAGCACAAACCCACCGACAGACAGACGGGCTTGTGTTACCCGGCATGGCCACGAGCGCCGAGCTGAGCCCCACCAGCTCCCTCCTTTGTGCAAGCTGGAGGCTCCGCATTTCACGAAGAGGAAGGGGTTTCTGCTAAACCTCTTTAATTGTTATAATTCTGAATACATTAATATCCACGAAACAATGTATCTGAGATGATGAATAGGACATTGAAAAATTAATTCTGCATGGAGTTTTTTTTTCTCCAGTAACAAATTGTAGCTGTCATAGGTGCAGCCCCCAAAATATTCTATATTGGTTCCTGTTGTAGTTTATGCTGAAGACATTGAATGCTGATGAAAATGTCATTGTAACAGATTATGTTACTGCTTATTGTCCCAGCTTCTCATAGGAGGAACACATCTTTATGATAACTTAGGAGATGTGAACACTTGAGTGGACCCTTTGCAAGGTCATGTTTATCCCAGAAGAGGAGGTTTCTGTGTAAAAATCCTACAAAAGCTCAGTAACTGATGCAGGTGAAGCAGGACGAAGCTGACCCAGGAAAGGTGTGTGCTGGGCTCACCTCCACCTGCTCCTGGGGAGGCCAGCAGGACTGCTGGAAGAGCTGCGTACATTTGTAACCTCTGCAGTCCCACCCTGGCTTTTCTGAGATGATGCGATCATGAAAGGGAGCACTTGGGACTGCCCAAACCATTCAGCTGAGTTAGAGCTCTGCTGTCGCGGTTAGCTGTTGTTTATTTGGGGAATAATAAATCAATAGAAAAACATCCAGCTCATTAAGAATTCACTACCTTAAATTGAATGCTTGCAACCCGTGTAAGGTATGTAAACTAGGTGACACCTCAGTTGCAAGGTCTGCAAAGCAGAGTCCTTGTGTTTGCTTTCTTTGCAAAGCAGCATGTGTGCATCATCAGCTTTTAACTGATTGAAAATTATTAAATATTTCATACTGAAATTCATGTCCACTTGTCTATTATCTGGTGATCATTGTAGTGTTTTGGCAGTGTCTGTCACATTTTTCCCATATCCTGATTTGCATGACTGTAACTAGACTGACAGTGCAATACTGAAAAAGCCTGCCATGCAATATGTATTTTTATTAATTCATGATACTTTAACTATTACTAGTACTTGGAAATACAGTGCTAAATCTTGATATTGTCATCTAGCATGAACTGGGCAAAAGAAAGGGATTCTTCATGTGCTACAAAGACACTGGTGGTGGCAGGCAGAGGACCCCAATCACCCTCTGCACTGGTTCATCTCAGCCCCCGGGTCTGTCCGTGGCAGCGACCAGGCAGTCTGTATCTCGCTGATGACAGTTCCCATGATTTTTCCAGGCTGTTAGGGTACTTGGTGTTGACCTCAGCTCCTGTAATGATCTGTTCTGTAGTTATAAAGTTCAGCACGGTGATGGTGAGGCTGGAGAGCTTTCTTAAGAGCTTCGATTCTGCCTCTTGCAAATTAAGCTTCAAAATTCTTCTGAATTTCTCAATCATATAATGATCTTTGGCCAGACATTTAAAGAGACTTGATAAAAAGATACAAAGCAATCAAACCCAACAGTGTTTCTTTTAAGTTGTTCCCATGGTATGTACCCCTCCCGCTGAGAGCAAATGCTGATTTATAGCCTGGTTTTGTTCAGTTTCTGGTTCCATGTGTCTTGTTACACTTCTTTACTTTAATTTTTAAAAACTACTGACCTTCAGAAATGCCTTTTCTGTGCAGATTTTGGGTTCAGCCTTCTCATGGATAAAGTAAGACAGACTGAGTTTCTCAAGCCATAAGTCTTGAGTTTTTTTTTTTGTAACTCATTTGCCAAGCCCTTTTCTTTTTTTTTTTGGCCCCTTGTGCACTGGTGGAGGGCTGTCACCCCGTGTCAGCCCTCCACGTCGCGGGGCGGTGTGACGCCCTGAAACACGAGGCAACCCCTTCAGAATAGGATGGCGAGCGGTGAATGTGACAGAGTTTGTTCCAAGCAGGTTGTTGCTTTCAGTTTATCACAGAGGAAGGCCCAGGTTTAATGGACTATGTACCGTAGCAGATAGGAAAACAGAGATACAGGCAAAAGCGTTTTTGCGTTTTAAAAAAAATCTTTGAAGTGGCAGAAATTCAATGGGTTAAAGGGTGTCCAGCATTAATTTTAAATTTTACAATTTGGGGGAAAAGGAGTAAGATTGCAGAAAGTGAATCATGAGGCTAAGACAGCATTATTTTCTTTCTCCATCTGCTTTTTGAGGGAGGACTCGCTGCCTCTGTGTAATTGTGCAGCTCTTCCTCCTATGTGACGAGACTGCCAATGCCTCTGGAATGAATGCGCTCAGCTCTGCAGCATGGACTCAGGAGGTGGTCTGGTGCTTCTCTTCTTCCTGAGAGGGTCTCTGTGCGTTGTTTATTTGAGCTTTTTACTCCGCGAGCCCTGCTCCAAACCTCTCACTGGACTGTTCGTGAGCAGGCTTCCCTCGTGCGGCCGAGGGCCCGACCTCTGTCGGGGCCTTCACTGCTCTGCAGAGCGCCCGCTCCCCTTGCTGCATGCTTTATTGCAGTGCCAGGAAAATCCTAATGCAAACATTAATTGAAAACATATTTGTGGTCATTTAAATAATTCATAAGCTTCTGTCTCAGCTCAAACCCAGGGCAGGGCTTGGCTGGCTGGCCTCATGAAGGAATGGTTTTTGTAACTACGCCGGTGTCTGGGGTCGGTGGGGCAAGTGCTGTGTGTGTATTAACGTGTGGTGCCTGTGCACCAGCTTAGAATCCGTAGAGAAATGCGGTAACATCTGCAGTAGCATCTTTTACGAAGACAGCTAAGCAGTTTTACATCTGGTCAAAATATTTTCAGTGTTTTTAGTTTAAAAAATAAAAATAAAAAAGACTTTTCCAAGAGAATTTCACATTCCTTAGCCAGCAGCTGTGGATTCTCACCGCAGGTTCAAATATGCCTGAGTACGTGGCTTAGAAAAATCTTTGTATGAAAAGCACACGAGATGCCCAAGGAGAGGTCTGCAGAGATGTGAATAATTATGCTCACAATTAGTTGAAAGTGTTGCCATGTGCTTTTTGGCAAGGACATTTCCAGCACAATCTGTGCAGTTCTCTCATCTCAGACGTAAAACACGAAGCCTATAGCTATCCTTCTGTGAGCTGATCGGGAAAATATCGATACTTTGCACTTTGCTTTGGTGACAGCAAGGCTCCAGGGCTTGGAATAGTGTGTGGGTTTCCAGTAGCAAGTTTTTCCATTCTCTGTTGTGTTCACCATACTGTTTTATTTTTGTTTTGTTTTGTTTTGTTTTTTCCCCACTATTCTCTGGGTTGTTTGTTCCTTTCAGTCCTGGATTTATTTTACTTTCAGTTGTAGATCATTGAGAATTTCTCTGGCAGAATTTTAGCAACCTTGAAATTTGGCTGAAACTTTGTTTTCCTTCAGCTTCTCATACTGAGTTCTGTTTGGAGGTCAGTTCTTCCCAGCACAGCAAAAATTGCTTTCCTTAATAGACTTAATTTCCCACATTTGTTTTTTGTTCCACTACTTTTTACTCAAGCTGGACTGATTTGAAGTGTTGTAATTGTGTCTCTGCACATACAGATTTGAAGTACTGAATAACAAAATCGATTAGGAAATTATATTCTCTCTGAAACACGTACAGTTCTCTGAGTGTTTCTGTTTCACAGAAAACAAAGTTTTCTTATGGCATACCTGTAGCAGATGGTCCAAAGTACAAAGCAGGGAATGCCCAGCTAAATCTAAATCCCAGATAACCCCGATGAATCATCTAGTCCATCTCCAACTGAGCAAGGTCAAGGAATCCTTTTTCCTAAGGGAGCAGCATCCTTCTCAGGTAGCCTGCACTGACATCGATGAAAGTAGAGCTCTGAAGGCAGAGGTGGGGATGGGGGAAGGAGAGCAAGGATCAGTGAGCTGGGAAAGGTATGGAAGCTCTGACAGAGATACAGCTTCAAGTCCCCATGAAAGGCCGGAATTCCCCACACCCCTGACTACTGCACCCAGAAGAGTAAGAGACAGTTTTGCACAGTGAAGCTTTTTATGAGATTTTTAATTCTTCTGGGCCAGAAAACAGTTCAATCCCAGCTTTGTTATGATAAATTGTCACTGTCATAGCCTATAACTAATCAAATATGATTTCTAATTAGGAATTTTCTGAGGTAACTGTTAGAGGTGAAGCTGAATCCCTTGAAGTGACAGGCAGAATTTGTCACTAAAGATCTTCCCTAGCATTTGTAGGATGCCCACATATACGTGTTTACTTCAAGAAGCATGCCTGAATGCAGCAATTTAGCAAGCAATGTGTTAGGCTGTATTTTCAGGAATAAAAGGGCATTTCTTTTACTTTCCATCAGAAGTTGACTTATGTTCTTACCTTCTTTAAAGTGCCTCTAATGTTCTTTAATTTTATTGATACAGACCTAATGAATGGTGCATGATTTGTGTGGAAGAGAAGAATAATCTCCATCCCTTTCTCTTCGTCTGATTCAGTGTTATGTTGCTTTAGTGACAGATCATTAAACCACTTGTGCAGATGCTGCAGAAGCAAAGAAACAAAATAAATCCCCAAAGCACTGCACTGTCTAACGAGAAGCAACAAATGGGTACAGAGAGCAAGCCAAGGACCAGGGGACACTGCAGGCCAGCGTAATAAACCATAGCATCAGCAGTAATCTCATTATTGGGATTTTTTAAAAATATGTACTTTACCAATGCAAATATTTGACATTGGCTTCTCTGCCTGTTTTTCAGTTGTTTGAATTCAGTAAGTGCTGTGCACAAAATCATTGATTTTTATTTGCATAGCAGGCGTGGCAAGGAGAGCAGCTTGACGGCTGTTTGTGGAGAAAGGAAGAGCCACCAAGGTACCTGAATGTAAAGGTGCAGAACACTAAAACAAAGGTTGCATCTGCGCTCCCATGGTTTGAGCTGACATTTCCAGTCATTCCAAATCATATGACAAGCTGCACAGACCTCCATCATGGAGTGCATATGACACATCAGTTACATTTCACGGGATGCCCAAGCCATGTTCCTTCTATTCCTTCAGGCGTTGTACCTTCAGGTCAGCTTGGCTTGTCAAAATTGTCAACAAAGAACACAGGGTGGTGTGAGCAAAGTTAAAATGTTTGTGTTGCCTAACTGACAAACATCCTGTTTCTTTATCTAACTGATGTTCAAAAGAATAACAGGTCTTTCAAAACATGTCAAAGCGGTGATGCCAGAGGGTCCAGACTGCACAGCTTGCTGCTACCTTGAGGCTGATCTTAGTAAGTGATATTAAAAAAAAAAAAAAGAAATAAAGCATTTTTCATTGGTATGATATACAAGCACTTGTACTGGCAGAGATTTTTCCAAGCAGTTTTTGAGAACCATATGTTCTCAGCATTTCTGCTCCTGACATTACCCGGGGCGGATGCTTCCTTTCCAGCTTCTCTGGCAAGCTGTGTGAAGTTACCACATCAACAAACATGGAGGGATGTTAAATGTTACTTGTGGAGCTGTCTCTCACAGCACTCTGTGACTCTTACTTTTAATCTCATATTATTGTTTGATCAAGTGTCACAGGGGATGTGCAAGGAGTCCTGGCCAGCAAAATTGCTAATTCAGTTACCACACTTTTGAAGTCCAGATAAGTTAGGCCAGGCTTGGTGCAGAGACCTGTGTGATGGCAATTAGTGTTTTATCTAGCCTGTTGATTCGACCAAAAGTCTGGCATCAGGATTTGGACAGGAGCAGCTCTTTAATTTGCAAACAGATGCCTCCACCAGCTGCTTTCTGTGCGCAGACGTCACGACGATGATGGAGAGGTCACAGAAATGGTGCAAGTGTCAGGCTGCTCAAGAGCTTTCAGGCACTGTTGAACACCAGTGGGTGCATTTTGTGTGTGTGTTCTCCCACCACCCGGGGTTCTGCGAGGGGCCTGATGAGGTGTGGGTGGGTTCTAGCCACGAACATGGCCACGAGTGGCAGTGGGTGCCAGGGAGGCTCTGGCAGCAGCACCAGGACAGCGAGCACGGGGCTGGGGCGCCCTACAGGGCTGCAGAAGTAATAAAGAGACTCTTAAAACTTAAGCTTCATCACTGACGGTCAGAATTGGGACGGAAAATAGGTCTGTGAGGCCAATAAAACTGACTTCCATTACTCATATTAAATTCAAATATCCTGTTTTGCTGACACAACAGTAAGATGCGTTTTTAGGAATTATCTAGCTCCTCAGTCTTGGTTTTAAGTGAGTTTAGGTGAAATGAAGATTTAAATTAGTTATCCCTTTCTACATTACTGATTATGCTTCCGTTTTAAAATTTACTTATACTTAATGATATATTTTCATCTGATGAATTTTATAATTGGTTATTTTTTTTCTTTTAAATCAAACTGTTCTATTTTCATAGTCTAAATACAGCCATTAGCAAGTCTTCACATCCTGAAGTACAGCTAGTTAATGGCACTTCTATTTACAGATTGAAATATTACTTCAAATGTAAATCCATCTGCCTTGTAAAACCTTCTCAATGAGTTTTGCTAAGCATCACTTTCAGCTTTTGTAACTACAAACGTAGCAGTTAATTCCTTCCAGATCTTTCCACAGAGATGTCGATACAATAGCAATCACACAGTTTTGCATATTGTGAAATGATTACAATTTTGGCCCATCTCTCTGAAAGATTTTCTTTTATAGTCACTATGAATAATCTCCGAAGTCTGTACTTTAAATAAAAGAGGTCATTTTGCTTTACTGCCAACAGAAACAGGAGTATGATTTCCATGTCTAAATAAACAAATCTGTTACGTGTAATGTCTCCTGTCAAAAAACGCCTTGCCTATTCTGATTTTCAGCTAGCATTTTCAGGCAAATTTACTGACAAATTGAGAGCTCAGTCCTGAAAGGGTGTTGGGATTTGAAGCCTCCGCTGAGATTTGCTGGACGCCTGAAGACCTGAAAGCTGAAGAAGAAAAGTGCCTTTCTGTATTCAGACTAGCAGCCAGCCTCTGTGAAGCCCTCCTCTGTTGGAGAACGTGTAATGGCCAGCCCCCGCCATGGCGCGCGGGGCATGGCGGAGAGCGGCCTGGTGCTTGGGCAGCGCGGAGGCCGGGATGCGAGGGCTGGGCGTGAGGAGGACGCGGGGCTCCCTCCGCCGCATGCCGCGTATGCACTGAGGAGCGGCGGCCGTGCCGCTCCTCCTGCACCATGGTGAAAGGCCTGCTCGTGGCTGCGAGGGGGTCCTGAAGGCCTGCGGCCACGTGGGGAACAGGCGCAGGGCAGGTGCCGGCAGGACGGCGTGCTGCAGCGAGGGGGGGAATGCATTTGGTGTAGTTTTCTGCAGATGTGCCACTTTGGCGCTTCACTTCTCACTCAGAGATAAACAAGGAGATTCTGAAGTATATTAAAGGGCTGTTTACGTGGTAGATATTATAAATAGTACAACATTTGGCAACGTGTGTCTCCTTGATAGCTTGCTTGCCTGGATTTAGAAATATGGGATAACTGCAGAGCTCATTTTTCATATCCATTTATTCGCTCTTTTTCTTTCCCATTGTAACATTTCTTTATTGAAAGAATACAAGCAAAAATAAAAACTCCTGCTAAGTCAAGGTCACGTTCAGCCACCGCTTTCAGCAGCTGCGTGTTACCACAGGGGGGGTCAGCTGGTGAAGCAAGCTGCCTGCCTTGTCTGGAAGTCACCCAGAAGTAGGAAGCAACTATTTTACATGCCTATTCCCTTACGTCTGTGCAGATACCCAGGAATATTCACACAGTTTTGTTGTTTGCCAACCTAGAAGCTCTGTTTTCATTTAAAACAAACTAGGAAGCCTCTGTTGCAGTGTTTTCATGTAGAGATGGCACTTTTCCAGGTTTCATTGTCATGCAGTGTATAGTATTGAAAAGGCAAAAAGAGGAGTATGAAGAAATTTCCCAGTGAAATAGAAAAAAATAAAATAAAATAAAATAATAATAATAAAAAAAAACCTTTTATTCCCATCAGTTTTGATTGAAGGTGGGAGGTAGTGGAAGCAACACAGTAAAAGCTAATTCAAAATATTGCTGCAGAGGATAACGCCCACCCTCATTTTCCTGTGGAGGTAATATATCCTCTTCAAATAAATAAATATTTCTAAAGCTTTAACTCAGCTTATGGGTGGACAGCAAACTAATCGGAGTGGAAGTCTTGCTGAGCCGAACAGTCTGGAGAAAACCTAAAGCGAATGAGAGCGGTCCTTTACAAGTAAGCTGTGGTTGATTCGAAAAATGTCAGCTGGTTTGGCAAAAACGAGTCGGAAGACAAAACTCCCTATTTATTCTTCAAATATTGACTTTGGAGAGTATCCCCCAAGTGCTTGTCTTGGCAGAGGGCAGTGGATTGGCATGGGCCTGCTGTCATCTCTGGGCTGATCTGGTTGGGGCAGAACTTACATTTCCTAGGAGGTAAAGAAGGAAATCTGGTATTCTTCCATAAAAAGACATCTAGGAAGTAATGAAGATGTGACACTTATTTTCATATTTTTTTTTTTCTCTAACGATTTAAGGAATTCAGCTGCAGCTTCCCATCTAAGTGAAACAAACGATTTGTAGACAATAGGGTAACAAACAGAAAAATAACATCCCTTTTTGTCTACTGCGTCCTTCCTCTCTTCTCGACTAAATGACAGTCTTGTTGTGTTGCCTATTACAACATATAGCTTGTCTATCTTGAAATTTAATGCTATCAGAAGGGTGACCAACAACTCCTTTTAAGTGCTCAGTTACTTGCGGTTAAATGTAATCAGACTGGCTATATGCTTTACACCAAAAAACTGCTTTGGGGAAGTTCCCCCAGAGCAAGTACCAGGAAAGGGGATGCAAAGCTGCTCTGTGGCATCAGCGGGGGCACACGGATGCTGCACAGCCGCGGTTTGCATCGGAGCAGGGGCTGTGCTGCTGCTCATCACTGCTCCTTGCTGCTCATCGCTGCTTATTGCTGGTCATTGCTGCAGCAGCAGCAAAGATCGTGACCTGCCAGTGTGTTTGTGCTGAGCTGGCACCGTGTCCCTGCCATGAAAACTCCTGTTCAGTAGACGAGGTGGAGGAAGGGTGGCAGAAAGACAAATAATATTGCTTTCATTTCCTAGGTGGGATGCAGGAAACTGGGTACAGAGCTTCAGTTCCAGCAAAGCAGAGCATTTATGCCTCTGTTTAGTATTAGTTGATACAGTACTCCTGCTGTTGCCTTAAGCAGATAATTGAAAACATTTATTGCTTTACCATGGTCTCATGGATCTTTTGCCAGAGGCGTGAAGAAAACCCAGCCCATGCAAATATTCCTGTGTAATCAGCTGTGGGGTGATGCGTGTCCCCCAGTGCTGCTGCAGCCACTTACCTCGGAGAGCTGGTGGGCAGGAGGCACCCACAGATGGGGCAGGTGGAAATGCCCCACGCTGGAAATGTCCCTCGTCCTGGGGGTGAAGGTGAGGCAAGGTGGCTCCCTGCCCCCTGTCTTTCTCCACCAGGGCTGTGGCTGAGAGCCCTTGCCCCGGAGAGCTGACCCTAATTAGCAGATAAAAGGTGCGGTTATGGGGAGCCTTCAGCACAAATGGTCCCTGAGAATGTACGGGCACAGACTGGCACAATCCATCACTACAGGCGTGACATTATTAATGAGGAATATGAACAACATGCTAGCACATCGTGATTGATAAGACAATAAAAATCATTACAGCTTCTGAGGCCTTGCTGCTGTTGTTAATAATAGTCAAGCAATTCTCTGTAAACTGCTCTCTGTGGGTTACGGGAGCTTGCCCTCTGCTGCAATGCACAGCCAGTGCACGGGTGCTTATTTCTTTGCATACTTAGGAGGTGACAAGCGAGCAAGGAGCTGAACTGCTTTAATTCAGAGAGGAGGAAAGTACAATAAGTGTGTGGGGCTGGGATAATTTCCTGTGCAGTTATCAGCTGGAACCAGCTTTGTTTTGAAAAGACGCACGGTGCCTGGTCGGCAGAGCTCGTGCTGAAGAGCCGGGCTGCTGCGTTTGGACACGCTTCGCACCGCAGCGGCTGCGGGCTGCGTGTGGGTGCTGCTGCTGACTGGGAGCATCCCAGCCCTCTCCAAAGTTAGGGGCACAGTTCAGAGCTTTTCTCTGCCACAGTTTAAATAATTTAAAGTCCAGCAGCAATAGTAATCATTGAAAATTTAGTCATAATAATGGTACTCAGTGTGTGCTGTTGCTATTTCTGTTGCACCTACTTGAAACTATTTCTGCAAAACCTACAATCGTTTGTTTTCTTTTTTAATAAAAGAGTATGCTAATTGCATATTTTTTTGAAATGATTTTACATAAAAAGACTGTACTTGCTGTACGAGCTATTCCTGAGGATCAATATGTTGTTCTGAACATTTATTTTTCCATAAGTACCTTCAGACCTCCAAGAACATGAAAGCAAGAAGAGGTCAGTAAGGCTGTTTGCTAGATTTCATGGTTCCAACAAGCCAGGTGTGTTTTAATGTCCTAGTTGCTGGTTGTAGTTTAACCAGCTCCGCTCTTCCCTCACCAAAGGCTCTAAAATCTGGGCCCTTCCTAGCAGAAGGCACAGAATCTGGGAAAGAGTACTTGCTTTCTCCTAACCATCGAAACTCTTGTTTTCCCTGCGGTACTTGAGCCCCCTGAATCCCCAGCAATGTGTTCTTCCAGCTAAACATATGGTTGCTATAACTACAGCCAAGGTGCTTCTGACATCCTCTTCGATATGGCATATGTGCCTGATCTGGCAATGAGCTTTTTACATAAATTCCTACCTCCACCATTATATTTTATCTTTCTGTGTGCTGTTAAAAATTACAGTGGCTTATTGGTTACCTGCCGCACGAACTATATATATATTTTCTTTTAATTTGGGATCGGATGAAAAAGGACTAAGTCAGGGGATAAATGAATAAATTAGGGAATAAATCAGGCATTATGAGCTAGAAGTAAATGAATAATATATTAGAGAATAAATCAGACATTAAGACATCAGCAGTGCTCTGTCATCTTTGTATGGAAAAACGTGGAATGAATGTTGTTGGATTCTTTGGGTAACAGTCCAAAGAAAAAAGCCACGCTTACAAACACCAAATCCTGCTGCGCTTCGTACGTACTTTAAAGACCTGAAAATGAAAAACAAACAAACAAACAAAACAAAACAGAAAAAAACTTTGATTTTCACAAAAGAGAGGGAAGATTGCTAACAATAGTGAGCCCAGTTCGAGCTGTACACTGGGCTCCGGAAGGGCTTTCCTTGGGCTCGCTGTTCTGACATACCCTATTTTTACCTGCCAGTAAAAGTGCTAGGAACATTTTCAAAACAAACAATCCAACAACACACAAATGGCAGTTGCTCGTCTGATCAGGCACCAAGGACACCATGATAGCAATATTTACATGAATTCTCAGCATATGAATAATTTTGAGGTACTTACGGATTTTCATAGAGTTAATTCAGCAGCAGCATTATTTGTTCCAGCACTTTGTTTATGGCTGGCTCAGATTTCTGGATTGGATTCACACCAGGTCCTAGGAATTTGTAAAAGTATTGGCAAATCAGAGACATCTTTCAAATTTGAATGTTTGTACAGCCAAATCCTCGTACTTTGGTATTCACTGCTGTCCTGTTTGAAAGGTTTTGTTCTCCAGTCTGTATCGTGAGACTCATGCAGCCAATAATGCAGCGAGCGCAGAGCAGCAAGCAGAGATGGAGAGGGACTGACAGCCCCCCTGAGCCATGCACTGCCTGAGCGTGGGCACGGACGTGGATGTAGACAGGGCTGTGGACATGGGCCATTCAGCATAAACTGGTGGAGGAACGTGGGCATCGGTGGCTTTTGGGAGACATTTGTGCGTGAGAAATGAATGAAAAGGGAGATAGATCCGCAGTAAATATTGTCAGTCGGCAGCCTAACTGTTGTGGACCCACCCGTGCCAGGTTCTGCTGGCTGCCTGTGAGCGTGCGGAGCTGTCTCACCTCCTGCACCGTTCTGGTTGCCTTGGAGCACTGGCCACTGTTCCACCTTTAATGGCTGGACCTTGCCCAGGGTCAGACGTTTGATACAGGCTGATATGTGCTCAGAAAGCAAGAGAGCGAGCCTTACAGCCAGTGGTCCCTCTGACACTTCTGCAAACCATCCCCGCTCTTGCCTGGGTCATTTTGCGGGTGCCTTCGCCTTGCAGGGAGTGTCTCCGTGCTTGCCCA
Source organism: Oxyura jamaicensis (assembly GCF_011077185.1). Taxonomy (NCBI): domain Eukaryota; kingdom Metazoa; phylum Chordata; class Aves; order Anseriformes; family Anatidae; genus Oxyura; species Oxyura jamaicensis. The sequence continues at coordinate 21,002,921 of NC_048904.1, read as the reverse complement.
GCTGTGGGAAAGCCGACTGCATTAAGGAGTACCCAGGGAAAAGACATTTCAGAAGAAGCTGTGGCATGTCTCTTCACTGTATTTGTGCTGTCCAGGAGACATTTTTAGTCAGGATACACTTTCTTCAGTAGACTAAACCAGTCAGAGGACCATTGTATGTTTTGCATAAATTCAGTTGCTGGCAGTGTATTTCTGCTCATGTTCAAACAGAAGCACAAGACGATCTAACACTTTAACCATAACATCTTGGAGGAAAAGGCCCTTAAAAACAAATCTTCCAGAGGTTTCAGCTAGGTAAATAATGTTAGCTTTAGAAACGCTAACTGAATATATAACATGGCATCAACTAACTTAGGAGGAAATGATGTTAGGCCAAGCAGGTGGGTTCCTTTCATCCTTTTTCCATTTTTCTCCCTTGTTAAACATGATTTTCTGGATAGATTCATTATTTTTTTCTCCATCACTTATTATTTCTAATGGCCTTGTACACACTCTTTGTCGGAAGGACATGGAAATGCAGACCCCTTTCTTCAAGCTCGAGCTGGATATGAGTGCCGCTCCGTGTGGGACTCTCCTCATTTGTTTGGCTCTGTTTTCAGATGCAGACAAGCTCCAGCCGGCTCGGAGGCAGAACAGAGCCGAAGCTCGGTCTTGCAGGCCATCCTGGGATGTCACATAGAGGGATGGGAGTCTGCATCTGCACATAGATACGGTACGAATGAATAGCTTGTTAGTATGTGAAATCCTCAGAAATAAAGATGTCAGCGTGGAGTAACACCTACTAGAAATGATTATTGTGACAGGAGAGTCATTTGACAGCATTCCACACTGCTCAGCACACCTCGTGTCTACAGACTCGCTGTTTGTTCATGCACACATTCGGAGTTAAGCTGTCAAAATTGTCAGACTCTGGAAAGCAGGCAGTGGTAAACCTTTTTAATGCTCGACGAAGCATGCAATCAGAATTATACGACATGAATACTGTCTTTCTTGGGATATGTAAATAAATGCATAAAGAATGCCTTTATGTGTAATTCAGTTGTTCCTAATATTTGTTTGTGTGGAGGATAATAAAGCGTAATCATTGTTAAATTCATAAATGGAAGTTAATCCCTGGTATCTGTCATAAATATGGAAAGATTTTGAAAGCTCTGAAAGCTCTGAAAGATCTGAATCCAAGGCTTGATTGTAAGTGTGTCCTGCCTGGAAGGGGAAGGAAATCTTCCCTAAGGGCTGCGAGCTGGTCTGCAGGTTCGGTGCTGGGTTGGACAAGGTGGCAGGAGCCTGAGCAGGGGATCACACTTTGCTCAGCAGGGCTTGGGGATTTTCTGGAGAGGTCGATGTGAAAGGTTTTCCTCTCCAAAGGTGGGTGTTAGGGGAAGTATTGTTCTGTATCCAGATCATCTGCCTGAGGTGGGAATGGGTTCTTAGGGCTTTCAATCAGTTCGCTTGCTCCCATGGCACTCATTCAGAAAAATGCAACAATTGCTGAAATTAAACTTGAAAAATAAGCATGCAAACAGTACTCTTCTCACGGGTACTTTGAATTTGCTTATTGTCAGTGGAGTGTCTCTTCTTAAGCATTTTCAAGTTATGGAGCTTCCTTCAAAGAAAGCCTCCATTGGGCCTTCCATGAACCGCAAGAAAACCTGGCCCTAGCAGAGACACACACATACATCACTGTTCCATTTGCAGCGGAGATTTTGTCATATGTCTTTTCTTAGTCTTTAATAAAAAATACTTCCGTAAGCTGAACTGTAATATTTTCAACTGTTTCATTTACTGGTTTTAATTGCTAACCCACAAATATCCAGATGGTCATAGATATGAAGTGAACCAACTGGAGCAATTAGAAACCCCAGATACCCCGCAGACTCCTGTTCAGAATAAATACCAACCCTCCGAGGTTCAAAGCAGGTGGCTCATTTCCTTTTCATCATTTTTCATTTTTGTTTACCTCTGTTTTCTCAGATACTGGCCAGGAGTAAAATTGGAAAAGCTTGAAATACCATCAGGAAATATGAAAAAAATGGATTGTTAAGACTTGCCCTCTACTTGCATGAATCTCGCCAGTAACTCGCATGGACAAATAACTAAATACACTGAATGTGTATCAGCCCTTTTGGACGTTTTGTGTCAAATTCTGGACACAAATTCTGGAAGGTAAGGGAAGTTGTTGGAAGCTTAGCAGCTGAGCTACTGTCACAAAATCTGCCCTCTTGTTCTCGTAGTAAAAGTCTGTGAATGTTAACATAACTTCGTGCAGTTGTTAAATCTGAGCAAATAATGCTTTGAGCAAATGCTTAATGATTCAGTGAAGTCCATGAAGGCAAAAATCTGCTAGTAGTTTACTGAAATCAATTACCTGTCAGTTGGTTTCTCTTAAATTTACATTTACAAATACTACATTTAAAACTGTGATGCAGATGTTCCTGAAGGAATTAAATGAGCTAGAATTTTCTACACCAGCCAGAGGAGAAACCTCATATTGTGCAAAATTAGCATAGGAAGGGTGATCTTTTCTTCAAATTAATTACATTTTTATCAGTTAAATGCAGATGATTGAATGTATACACTACCAGTTAGCTTTCCCTCTGAACTTTTCCTTGCCCTCCCAAGTACTGAGGCCAACAATTTCCACGGTGCAGTTAAACCAAATCTTGCTATAATGAACATGGCATCATGCAACAACCGGTGCCTCGTGTGGTCAGCTTGCTGGGGTTTCCCGTGTAGACAGTGGGACAGTTTTGTGATGAGAAAATCAGAATTTGCATTGTTTTGTTGGAAGAGATGTGGGTTTTCTTATCTTCCTCCTGAGTGCACTTTTTTTTTTTAATACTTTAGATCAGCCAACAGGTTGTTGGCTGATTTTATGGTTACAGTAATAAAGGCAAAATTACGTGATCACAAAAGTTTGGGTTAAGTCTGCTAGAAACTGGCAACTGGCAAAAAAAAAATAAAAATAAATAAAAAAGAAAGAAAAGAAAAAGGAAAATAGTGGAAAATACTGAAAGTGTGAATTTAACCCACTTTGGTATCTACAGCCTCTAAAATACTGTATATTGTAACAACAGCAAGAACTATAATAAAACTGTATACCTGTTTACATGAGCTCATTGTGGAATCCCCAAGAATGTTAGAAACAGCAAATAATATACATGCCATTGGGTCACAGTTATTATTGTTATTATCATCATCCTCGTTACCATTCTTCTGGTAAGTATTAGGCCTTGTCCTGACTTTCAGCGCTGGCCTCTTGTTTTCTTCCTGTGTCTTTATCCCTGGCAGTAGATTAGCGCCTGCTTTTAGCATGGGGACATCTCTTTTTTTTTTTTTTTTTCCAACACAACTTTAAGATCTAGCAGAGCGTTTCAGATGCATACTTCTCACTGAAATTATATGATCCATTGAAGATTAAGTGACATGCCTAAATACTAGTATAACACTAGTATAATGCTTTAGCAATTACCGTTCTTGCAAAACTTCACTGTGTCAGTCCAGAGGGTAACAGCAAATTGTACTCCAGGGTGAGACATTGAAGAGTAATGGAGGCAACAGACACAGGCAAGCCATGAATGCCCATATTAATATTTTTATTCCCACTTAATTCTGTAAGTAATCTTACTTGCTTGGAGATACTTCTCAGCCAATATGTTAATACTTAGTGCAGAAGAGTGACTTCACCTTTAGTAGATAGTTTAAAACTCATTTGGCTGTGGCCCTGAGGTTAAGAGCCCTGCTCCAATGAAACAGTATGAGGAGCGAAGGGCCTGAGGTGCGCTACCTTGCCTTGTCATGAAGAAACTTTTATCATTACCGTTTTCTGTGGGAAGCACAGCCAGCAGAATTGCAAATTCTGGTACGTTAATGTCGGTTTCTGGAGTCTGCCACCAAGAGACGCTGAGCTTGCTGAACTCTGCCCCAGGAGCACGTGGGTGTTACGGTTATCTGGGCTCCCCCGGGTGGCTGCGCTCGTGGAAGAGAAATCTGCCGAGGATTACTAAATACACAGAAACCACGTTTGTTGATGAGGAAGGGCTCTTCGCACTGGGTGCTTTGCGGGGGCTTTGGAGGCTGCTGCAGCCGGGCTGCTGTCCCTGCGCACCCGCTCTGCAGTGCCAAAGTCTGCACGTCTTAAAGGAAATTTCCTTTTGCTGCATTTTTTTTTTTTTTTAATTATATAAATGGACATTATGGGCTCATGAATCTGGAGTGGTAAAACAGGTTCTGTACAATTTATGTCATCTTAGGTGATGAACAGCACCTCAGGAAGTGAGTTGGGAACTCAAGTCGTTTTTTAGGCATTAAATGAAGGCTTACCTGGCTAAATATCACTCATAAATGTTATTTAACCTTTGGAAAAGCATTTTACAGGTCTCAGCTAAGAAGAAGCACAAAGAGTTTTTGCCTTGTTTCTCTACCCCCTGTTGCACTGTGATTTGGGCTATAAAGGAGTAAGCCCAGTTTAGGCAAAACTAATATGGACTTTTCAGAGATAGTACATTAATCTCCTGACACTTATATAGACATCTCAAAAGCCCTGGAAAATTGAAGTCCATGAAGAAAGAGAAGCTGTATTCAATTAATCTGAACTTGAGTTTTAGTGCCAGCTGAGCTGGGATGCCGTTACAGCTTCCCCTCCATCCGGAGAGGCAGCTCGCTGCCGGGAGGAGCGGGCTCTGCCCTGCCGGCTGACGCAGAGGAGGTGACAGGAGCATCCGTCAGCAGTTCTTCGGAGGCAGCCCGAAGTCGGCTTCTTTGCTGCCTTTGTCTCACTCAAGGACATCTTTTTCCTGAATCAGCCGATGCGGTGCCGCCATCCGCACTGCCGCCGCTCAGCTCTGCTAATGGACAGTGTTGACTCCAAGAATAGCTCAGAAGGAATTTGCCAAGCTTTGTGTTCCTTTTCTCCCAGCCCCGTGGGTTCCTCTTTTCAGAGGTGGGTTAGTGTGACCCTCGTTGCTCGTGGGAGGGCATCCGTGCACTGAGCTGCCCGCTGTCCTACAGCCAGGACAGGATGGTCAGCAGTCCCCTGGCATGGAGCCGGCTCGGCTCAGGGGCCGTGCATCCCGCGGGGCACAGCAGTGCTGAGCCTGCCCAGCCCTTCCCTGGGAAAAGAAGATCGAGGCACCAGCCGGGAGCAATGTCGCCTCCAGTGTCAGGGCTGCCAGCAGGAATTACAGGGGAAATTGCCTGGCCTCTTTTGTAAACAGGCTGAGACTGTCTGTTAGCAGCTATTCCTCTGGACTTTAGTAATTCTTAAATTAACTCAGTTTTACTGAATTTGTAGTTCTGATTCAATGCATTCAAAAGCGGTTGCTAAGATGACTTGGGCATCCCTTGTTTCCTGAAAACCATGAACAGGAGAAAAGTGGGAATCTGCAAATGGGTCCTGTGTGGTGTCCTCCCATGTAATCTTTGTGCATCCACATTTTAGAGGAAAAGACAGTAAAAAGCACTAGCTATATTCCACACCCTTCACAAGATTTTTTTTCCACTCTTTATAGCCTAAATGAAACGACAAGAACCTGTCAAGTTGTTGGGAAGTGAAGCAGTGGGGAGAATTTGCGTGTCACCCCTGCTGAAAGCCTTCCTGAACTCAGTTGCGTACATTTTTACCAGCAAAAGCTTTTGCATCTCCTCGGATTCCAACTTGTTCCATGTAACATTGCATCTCCCTGTGTTCAACTGTAGCCTAATGCGACACGACATAACACAGTATGATGCATTCTAAGTGATTAAATGCAACACAAGGTCATAAATTCAAAGTGACACTTCAGAAGTACAATTTGTTGTATTCCTTTAAAACACAGACCTGATCATGAACAATGCTTGAGCCAACATACTGTTATGCTTGCTGTTATCTATATGTTCCCAGGGCTCTGCTTATCCCTGAGACTTCTGTAATGTTTGTCCATTTGGCAGGATAAAACATCCAATTAAAATCCACCTAACAAGGGGACTTTGTGTGGCTGAAACAGCATCCCCATCATGAAGGCCTTTGTCCGGTACAGTGCTCTGACTTTTGTAATCACACACTGCCATCCTTACAGTCCCTTTCAAGTGCGTACTCAGTGATCTTGGCAGTGTGTGACACAGGTCATTAGTATAATGCCATCCTAAAACAGAGTGATTTCTGGTTTTAGTTGCACTTCAGAGTAAAGAAGATGGTAGGTTGGAAACAGTCTTCGTCACAGCTAAAGGTTATGTCTTCCCTCAGTATTACTGCCAGCCTTCTCTCCTATGCAACGCAAATGTATTATTTTCCCTCTTGCTTGTGCCTCGTGCTGCAGATCACGTATCTTTCACCTCCCTTATTAACACTGGTCCCCTTCCCTGGGCGAGGGCTGCAGCTGCTGGCTGCTGCGTCGCTCAGGGCGAGGACGAGCACTGTTCAGGACCTCTGCCCTGGCCTCTCGGCGCTGCCAGGGGCCAGACAAGCTCCTAATGGAAAAGTTGGGCCCTTCCAACGTTGTGTTAAAATTGAGGCTTTCTGGGCCATTAGTGCAGAAAAAAAAGTAAAAGTAAAAGCTGCTTATATATTTCATTTGGAAAAGCTTAACATCTTACTACTGGCCTTTGTTTTTTGGTGAACAATTGTTCTCTTAATTTTCCTCAAATCTGTTACTTTTCTGAGTCTTCCCCCAAGGAATTTATTTCAGAATCGTTACTCCCAAGGAGAGGTGCTTCTGGGACACAGGCCAAGAAACGGGAGGCAGATCAGAGAGCAGAAGTCCCCGAACAGTGCTCTGCATGCATCAAAGGCATTAACTCGACTCCTGACTGCTCTTCACAGCACCTGTACAGGATTGGCATGGGCAGCTTTTGTTCCCTCTCCCGTCTCCCTCTCCCTTTTGTTCCCTTCCTTTCTGCTGCTCTTTGCACCTGATCAAGTCGCCCCCTCCTTGGTGCGTGGCCTGCCTCGTACTACGTCTTTTCTAGGCCTCCTGGAAGAAAGGCGCTTTTATGGCAACGTAAGCGTAAGAAGTCAGCATAGCATAATGTAAGCTAAGCATGAGAAGAAGAACCTGGTTATATAACTGCACAGTGACAGGCTTAGCTCCCAGCCTAAGATCATTAAAAAAGGAGGTAATTAAGCACAGGAACAGCCTGGCCGGACAGCGACGTTTGTAGGCGTGTGGCTGGGGCCCGCAGCAGCCCACGGGGCCGAGTCCCTTGGGGCTAGGCCAAAGCTGCAGGTAGAAGGACCGACCAGTTGTGATAATGCTCTTCGTGGTGAACTGAAACACGGTCTGTCTCTGGCTAAAAGAATACCTAAATGAAAGCAGGAATGTCACTTTACATTAGCTTAAGCACGGGCACAGCCGAACCTTTTACTTCAGATAAGAGCCATGTGCCAGGTTTGCTCCAAACACATTTGGGTTTAAAACAGTGTCTGCCATTTTGATATGTGGTGTAAGAACATGCCTTTGCTATATTCCTTGGATGGAAATTTTCTTATTTAGTTCATCCTGTTCCCAACCCACCCCCAGTGGAATAGATGTCAGCCTTTATCCTCTGGTAACTCTTCTGCTTCTCACTCGGATGAGTCTGCAGAAAAGCTGTGTTACCCGGGGGAGAGCCACCGTCGTGTAAGCCCATGGAAAGAATCTACTTGAAAACAGAGTCGCGGAGATAAGCACAGCTGAAAGAAGCTAGGGAAACTCAAAATCAAGCCTGTTGCTTTGCTGTTTATCTTGCTTCTTGTACATAAACACCGCGGGGAATCCTAGAGCAGGAGCGGATCTGTAAGTGATCTGATACTGTCTCTGTGATTTCACACACATAGCTGAGTGGAGATGGCTCGTTGTGGATTGCCAGCCTGTTACTGATTAAACTTCTCTGCCTTTTAAGGCCAGGTTAAGAAGAACGACCTTTAAATTAAAATGGCATTGGACCTGTTAAACCTGAATAGGGTAAGACTAGCCATTACCATCAGGCAGTATTGTAAACCCACCAGGCTATCAATCGATGCAGTTTTGCCCTGTACTATGTCAGCCTCAATTCCCAGAGGGCAGGGGTAGACAGATCCCTCAGCCTGCTTTCCTGCCAGGATCTGTTGTTGGCAGCAGGATCTCTTCATCTTCATTTAAAAGCAAATTCCAGCTGGGACTCTAACCATTATACATTGTCTAGCTGTGACACCACGGTGCCTCTGCTTCACGTGGCAGTGCCTGGCAGCTGTCCTGTCCTGTCCTCCTCCTTTTACTTTAGTCAAAAAGGACCGGACATAGCCAAGCATCTCCGTGCATCAGAGAAGTGGAGAGAAGAGTCAGGAAGGCCAGTCACGTTTCAACGGGAGAAGGTGAATGCCTAACCAAGCTGCTTATTATTTCCTTATGGTGAAGATGCTTGTTACGATGAAGAAAGACTGAGAAGATGCCATTTCCCTCCCCCGCTTTATGCCTACATTGTGCAAATTCGTTACCAAGATGTGTAAAGAAATAATGATAATTGTCAAAAATTAGCCCAGTGTGAGAGCTCTCCTGCAGCGATGCATTTGAAGTAACTGAAAGAAATGGAAGAGTAGGAGTTCACTGCAGCTCCAGAAGGCTGGATTTCTGAGTGCATCTGTGCAGGGACGGGATTTAATTAGGTGGCTGCATGGTGAAATGAATTGGAAGAGATGTGATGTGTAGGAGTTTTGTCAGCGGTCCTCAGCACGCGAGGCACCAAGCTGCCCTCGTGCCCGGTTGAGGAGGAGGAAGAGGTTGCAGGGGCTCCTTTTACCCTGTTCAAGTACAAAGTGCTGGATTTGGAAATCTGATTTTAAATACTGTAAGCCCTGAATCCTGGCTCACAGGGGAAAAAAAAAAAAATAGCAAAAGAGAAAAAAAGAAAGAGGAATAACCATTCCGTGGGGTGTCTGCTGTGCAGTTATCACATCCCTCTTCAGGGGTCAGTCTTCCTCCACGCTGTTCCTGCAACACGGCGCCTCCCCGGCCAGCAGTGGTCACACGAGGAGGCTTCTTCCCTGCTGCGTCTGGGTCAAGGGCACCCACAGAGCCAGGAGAGAGTGGGGCAGGAGCCGGTGGGGAACACCTGGTGTATCACGTCTCTGGACAGCGCTCTGGGTGCCTGAGCGCTCAGTCTGTGCTCCAGCCTTCTTAACAAAGAAATAACAGGAATTCCTTCCAGGCCCCAAATGGGCTCCCTAATTGCAAAGTCTGTGAGTGAGAAGGTGGAGCAGAGAGAGGTGCCCTGACCTGCAGGGCAGGCGTGCTCGGGGTGCTCCCACACGCCGTAGCTGAGACGAGGACGTCCGTGGCTCTGTCCGCACCAAAGCTTCCCTTGGCAGGCTGGGAGGAGGGCAGGGGATGCAGCTTGGGCATGCCAGCTCCTGTGAATAGTCCTGGGGGAACAATTCGTCTTTCAAACCATCTCCTTCTTCCACCTTCTCATCGAGCTCCAGCTCTACACACCCATCTTTGCAGCAACCCTGCCTTCAAGCTGGGCTCCGATCCCTTGGCTCAGCCGCTTGGACAGGCAGCCAGCACCGGGCTGCTCTGCGCAAATCTGAATGCAAGGAGAGGCACTGTTGTCCTTCCCGGGTGGGGAAATCCTTTTTTTTTTTTTTTTTTTTTTTTTTTTTTCTTGTGCAAAAATCTTTAATGCTGCCTGTGTTCCTGAATATTTCTGAATACCTTCCTGGCTTCTGCTGTATGGCCAAAAAGCCAGGGTTAATGTGTGGAGGCTGTCAGCGAGGACTGGTGGGGAGCAGACGTGGGCCGTGAGGTCCTGCCCCTGCCGGCTCTGTCTGTGCCCTGTCCGTCGCTCCACCGATGCGTGGTCACCACCAGCTCCTGCTGCAGCTCCTCTGAGATGTTGGCACGTCTCTCTCCTCTCCAGCAGCAGAGTCAATGTGGCACTGATGCAGGGCTTGCAGCTGCAAATGCTTTTTGAAATGCCCGTGTGGCACCCTGGTCCTGTGTGGCACCCTGGTCCCTTGCCCTTCTTACTGTGGGCTCGCCACCCCCTTTGTCACCGGGGGGGGAGATCTGGCAGAGTGACCAGGCTCAGTCCCCCCTCGCAGCCCATGGTGTCCCCGATCCCTGCCTTCCTCTGCTGCCCTTCCCCACGGGCAGCAGTTGCTCCATGCGTGCAGGTGGCAGGAAGGCGTGCTCTGAGATGCTGAGCTCCTGCCACAAGTTAGCGGGATGTATAGCAGCACTTTAATCTTGTTTAGGATGTAGATTACCCCACTTCATTTTAAGTAAGGGGAGGAATGAAGCAATTTACGTGTGTTTGTATGTTTATCATGAATTATGCAAAAATGAGAACATCTCTCTGAACCTGTGGAGCGCACTACCTGGATTTTGTTCGGTAATTCACTGCAATTCGCAGTGAGTTAGGGGAGGGAAGTGCTGCACAGCCCCTCTGTAAAGTACGTGATCGTTTGAAATAGATTCTTCTCCTTCTCTCAAGTATATCAATTTTCCTTTTCAAATACATCTTATCTAATTCTGGGACCAGGCAATCCATCTGATTATCTGGTTTCTGCTGGACTTTTTCACCACCCGAATCCCGGAGCTGCTCTTTTTTAAATAGGGGAGCAGCCTGTACATTAGGCATGCCAAGTTTTTCACACAAAGTCTTGGCAGAATCTCTTTGCTTAAAAATATTTCAATGTGTTTGCACTTATTAAAACAAACAAGTACTGTGAAATCTTTGTTTAGTTAAGTTATGAATTATTTGCTTATTTTGTTCCCTCTTTGTGCAGCTGCCGATATTACATATTCATAGTGCGGCTCAGACCCGCTTCTGTCACTCAAATAAGTGGTGCTGGTAAATTTAATTAAAGGAGTTAATATTGTTTTTGCTGTGATCGGACATGGCTATTCCACCTAAACGGCCAGGAGGATGCCGGTGCCCAGGCTCATGTCGGGAGGCTGCAGGAGGAGCGTGGTGAGCGCTGTCTGGCCGTGTGCCCACGGTGCCCACCACCAGGGAAGTACGGCCGTTCTGGGCACTGCACCCGCAAAGGGTGTCCTGCTTTTACTGCCTTGGTAAATGAAAAACAGGTAAATATTGTCCTGGTACTCATTTGCTTAATGATTTCTTTCAGCAGTTTGCTGACACAGTGCAATAAATAGGCTGTGGCAGTGAAACCCATTACAGAGAAGTATAATCTCTAATCCCAGTTAATGGGCTGTTTGTGGCATATCAGATGTGATTCTGCTTCATTTCTGAGGGTTGTAATAGCGGTAAATAATTTGTTGGATTTATGCAGGCATCCTGGGTAAACCTGCACTTGGAGTGTCCCCTGCAAACAACATCACAGATAAGGAATCCAGCTGTGGCTGGCTGGCTGGGTTTGCCTTGGGAGCTCACTGGCTCCGGGCTGGGCTGCTCTCATTTGGCCTTGTAATGATGTGTACCAGAGTGGTGATCACACTGGACTAGGACGTAAATGCTAAGGCGAGGATCTGAACCACCTTGGAGCAGGGAACAGAATCTGGAATTCTCTATGCACAGGAGAAAAACTTCACTCTCATGTGTTCCGTATCTGCTGCGGGCAGCAAACACACAGTTCTCCCCCAGGAACACAGCTCGAGGAGCTGGACACTTTCTTAGCAAGTCCACCTGTGTACTTAATGGCTTGTGGGGTTGTCTCCAACCACACGTCCCTTGGACACAGGTATTTTTTTTCAAAATTGGGTAAGTGGTTTAGCAGGAACAAAAGCAACCTAAAGCAAAGTTCATTTAAATTCACAAGCAAAAAGAAAACACACCTTAAAGTCATAAAATCTAACCACAAAAGACCTTCTAGCTTTATACCAGTATAATTGAGAACGTGTAATAATCCAGTGACAGAGTGACTAAAATAATACACATTTAAAACAAAGGAGAGCGAATGAGAGAAAAGAAAAAAAAATATGATGAGATTAGAGACTTTACAGTCATTGCCTGTTGCTTTTGTTGCTGTGGTTGTTTTCCTCCTAGTACCATTAAATTATGTTTACACTGGATTATTGTATGGAAAAAGGTATCATAAAGTTTTATGATGAGAGTCTTTGAGAGGATAACTATTTGCAGGAGGCTGCTGTTGACTCTTGGAACAATTCATTTCCTTCTGGTTGTCTAAGAGGACCCGCTGCTTGCTTGCCGTTTGTAGGAGGATATCAGGGAGGTCGTTCCAGGGAGGACAGGCAAGGTGATACCGCCAGGACTGACAACCTCTTGTTCTGGGTGAGAGCATTATTCATGTGCACCTTACAACTTGACCCCATCAAAGTGAAATAGCTGTAAATTATTATAAAGATTGATCTCTCTGTGAGTTCTACTGATCACTTGCCCAGAAGATGTAGGCATTATCACAGTCAGGCCCCAAAATGTCCCTGCGAGCTATTGTAAAAGCTGTTGTAAAAAATAGCGGGCAGTTCTCCATCAGTCATCCACGGCCAATAACACATTTCTTATCACAGGACTCTATTTACTGGTCAGCTCAGGCTTCCCTGTGAACGATCAGAGTGTCCTGCAAGGTCGCGCTGGGGTAATTGAGAATTACTGCTCAACAAAGCCATGCACTCCACTGCGCCTTGAAGGTGGGGATTGCTCTTTAAACCATACATCATCACGATCAATCATACGATAAAATGCATGACAGGCAGCTTCCTAATGCCCTTGAGATTATCAACAACGGGAGATTGATTTGGCTTCCCTTGTTCTAATGGCTCTTCTCTTCCAGTCTTGCAGCAGAGGGTAGGGATGCACCTTCTGACAAACCTCCGGTGGTGTCACTTGATGGGACATGAAATGCAGATTTGAGGGACTGTATGCCTGCAGCACTTGGAAGAGCTGAAAGTCAAAGACTTCGGAAGCCATAAGTTATATCTCCAAGGTAGGAACAGCCACTTTTGGATGAGAGAGGAAGGAGTGCCTCCTTCAATAATAAATACAAAATTCGAAGGCTTTCAATAAAAAATTGAAGATCTGAAACACTGAACAAGTGGGAGTATTTTCTGTAGGCAGCATCTCTCTTGCAAGGATGCAATCAAGCTCAATTACAATTGCTTCCATTATAGGGGGTCTTTTGGTCTGATCCTTGTCACAGGAGCTGAAGCCAGTGCATCTTTAGTGGTATAGCTGGGAGAGGAATGGGGCCTTCATGCTGCAAAGCCATGGAAACCGACTGTGTCTGTTTAAATGTGCAACAGATCACAGAGTGTAAAGGATCAGAAATGAAAGAATTTTCTGAAAGCCAGCTTGTTAAATCTCATTCCCTGGGTCAGAGTGCAGATAATGGAGAAGAGCAGCATCACCTGCCCCCCAGAAAAATGCATCATTTGAATTGGTCCCATCATTTCCAGATTTCCCCCATAAAAGCCATTTCCACAGACACAAAATTTCTTCTAAGTTCTTTGCGGTGATGAGTTCCCCAGAATATCACACAATAAGCTTTCAAGAATGACACCTTTAAAAAAAAAGTAAAATAAAATCCCCCTTGCAATTGCAAAGACTATGAATTTAATTTACCAATGCAAACAAGAGCAGCCTGCCAGGTTGCCAACACAGGTACCTAATTTGTTGACACGGAGATCTCAGGCAGTGTTTTATTTTGTTCCATGCATCTGCATTCGTTTGCAATCTGATCAGGTCTCCAGCCACTTCTGTAGCAGGCAGAGCTGCTTTGTGCCCTTCCCGTTCCTCTTACAGCAGAGTGCAGCTGGGATATTTTAATCTATATTTGTGACTTTTTCTAATGCTTGAATCTGTGGACCTTCAGGGCATGTTGAGAAGGGTGATGTTTTCACCAGCATTTGGGGTGGCAGCAGGTGGGGGTGAGGCAGGATGGTTGGAATGAGGGACCCTCTGCACCTGGAACCTGGGTGGCTTCGTGTGCGACTTCCATGGGCTTCCCCATGCCTGGAAGCTGGGCTGGAAGCTGCCTGGAAGCTGGCCACAGTTTCATGCAGGAATGCCCGACAATTTCTATTTTTTTTTTTTTTTTTTTTTTTTTTTTTTTTTTTTTTTTTTTTTTTTTTTTTTTTTTTTTTTCTCATAGTAAGAAGAACAATACAGGTGTGATGGGATTCTTAATTATTTGTACTGTCAAACACAAGCTGAACAAGCACCCACATGCCTTGAGCTGATAGCTGTGAGGGAAAATGACAGGCAGAACCTGGTTTCCAGCATTTTTCCCTTTTGAGCTTTACCACTGTAAGAAAATGCCATTTTGCGTGGCAAGCTGGAGAGATCACGCCAGGTTCAGCACTGCAGCCCTGCAACAAGACCCGCACTGGCTCTGAGCGAGTCCCGCACTCTGCTGGTGTGGACGTGGGAGGTGCAGCACACGTGGGTCATTCAGTCTCATATTCACTGCCAGCGCAAGTTTACCTTCAACAATCAATTTATCATACTCAGAAAATCATTTTGTGTGTGTCCAGATGACGCAATGGATGTGGCCATTCTGTCTCAGCAGGAATCTGGTTTGGCATTGGAACATTGTCATCTTAAATTTCGCCTCCTGACCCGTGAATCGTTTGTGTCACAGCAATGCTTTATTCTTTCCTCTGATTCTCTCTCATACATATCCTTTGGGTGGCCTCTTTAAAGTCATTGCTCACCTATGCCATACAACATTTACTCCTTTTAATCTTCCTTCATGAGACAATGTCCCAGTCACTTCATCGTTTTGTTTCTTGTCTCTGAATTCTCTTCAATTTGTCAGAATGAATGGCTTCTAGCAATTGGTGATGATGAGAGGATAGAGGGTGTATGCAATGTGACAGTTATTTACTCCACAGAGAAAACATCTTTGTTTTCCTTTTCAGAGAAATGGGGCTTTACATTTTCATCCCATTAGAGGCACAGCTATCTCACACACTTACAATACATTACGCAGAAATGCTTTCTCTTGCAATAGTTTGCTTTGCCTTTATTCTTATGTTGCATCTGCTCTGTGCCAGGTGGCAGGAAAGGTACCAAGTGTGTGTGTATTTTTTATGCTTTAGAAGGTTTCGTTTTTCCACAGCCGGGGTTTGGGGCCACTATTTACTACCTTGCTAAAAACCATCAGTTTGTTGTCACCTTTCAGTTCTAGGTACCTATCTACTGAAAGCATTTTCCAAATTAAATCTCACATTGAAAAAAAGTCTCATTGACTGTCAGAGTCTAAGCACAACATAAATGTGCATCCAGAGAAGGACTCTCGCAGTGTAAGCACTCATTAGCTGCAGAGAGGTGAAGAAGAAGAAGAAGGTGTTAGACCTGAAGCAGTTTGAAGTCACCGCAGGGTCAGGCTGACCTACACGGAGCTGTGTGCTCTGCGCAGGGGGCAGCTCAGCCTCACGGCTTTCTCCCCAAGCTGCGCTGGTGTTTGCACCTTGTGAGAAGAGAGGAGGAACTGAATTTGGGAGACGTTTTCATTCAAAGCTGTGCACCTGGGCTGGTTGTAGATTCAGGCCTCTTGCAAAGAGCATTATCCAGCTGTCTGTTACTGAATGTTGGACTCTTTTTGGCAGGCACGTGGGCTGGAAAGTGGCTGCTTATACCACTCTTCACTCTGCTGCCTTTTGAATAAGGAGTGAAACTGCTTCTTGCCATCAGCACACACGTTTCTTAGCATCTGCATCTGTGTTTATCAACACCAGTTGTTACGTAGATGGAAGGAACTTTGAATGTCTTTTTTTTTTTTTTTTTTTTAATGTTTTCCAAAGTAAATTGCATTTGGAGTTTTACATAGGAGAAGTACAAGTACTTACGGTGCCTTTTAGATAATGGCTTTAGAGATGCAGCTTTAGAGTTTTGCTCACATTTGCCATGTTTCCCTTTGAGTTACCTGTCTGGTAGCCCTAAGGTTTTCTGCCGCACACCCTCCTGCTGTCGGACAGCGATCACCCTTTGATGGCATTACTCCCCATTTGCCCACTGCTCCTAGGGTATGTTCAGTCCCCAGTGCTCCTGCTGCTGGGTGGAGCAGTTGGAACAAGGCTTTGGCCTGAATATATCTGAATATATCACAGTTCTCTTGATTATTTGGCTGAAGAATTTATTCTGGCTTGACTCCTTCTTTTGGGCTCTCTTTTCATAGCTCAGTGAAGCAAAATCCATTCGTTGCATTGATGCTTACGCTAGATCTTGGTGATTTTCCAGGTGTTCATTAAAATATATCCAATACATTTTAAGAAAGCCTCCATTTTGCTCTTTCTGCTCCTTTTCTGACGATGATGTCAGGCTGGAATATTTAGGATTTTCAAGTTTCCTGCCACAAAATAGGAGTGAACTAATCAGAGGGACAGACAGGATAATTATAGCAGAGAGAGCGCTTCTATTTATTCCCAAGCATCTTGTTAATCAGCAATAATGGAAAAGGAAATAGCAAGAAATTACATGGCAGTTAAACAACTTTTTGGTAAAATATATATTTTTAAATTAATCTAAGTGGTTTTGAATCATGAGAATGTAAAATGTAAATTAATTTAATCCATTAAAAAATGAAACTTGAAGCCTACTTCCCGTCATATTTTCGGGAGTGAAAGTAATGAAATGTTTGGTGGTGGGTAGGCATGTTATTATTAGAGACTAATTTCTCCAAGGTGGAATAATATTCACCCAAACATTTCATTATTTGGGGTTACGGTCTGTTTTTTATGGAGCGGTTGGAAACGGGGAGGAAACGCCGGGCAGTTTATAATGAGGCTGAAGCGAATAGGAAGGGCTGCATGGCACTGGGGCTGCATGACACCAGGGCTGTGTGACACCAGGGCTGTGTGACACCAGGCCCTGTGACACCACAGCCATGTGACATGAGGCCGTGTGACACCAGGCCATGTGACACCACAGCCATACGACACCACAGCTATATGACACCAGGCCGTGTGACACCACAGCCATATGACACCAGGCTGTGTGACACCAGGACCTGTGACACCACAGCAATATGACACCATGGCCATATGACACCAGGCCGTGTGACACCACAGCCATATGACACCAGGCCGTGTGACACCAGGCCGTGTGACACGACAGCCATATGACACCAGGCTGTGTGACACCAGGCCCTGTGACACCACAGCCATATTACACCAGGCTGTGTGACACCACTGCCATATGACACCAGGCTGTGTGACACCAGGCCCTGTGACACCACAGCCATATGACACCAGGCTGTGTGACACCATGGCCATATGACACCAGGCTGTGTGACACCAGGCCCTGTGACACCACAGCCATATGATACCAGGCTGTGTGACACCACAGCCATATGACACCAGGCTGTGTGACACCAGGACATGTGACACGAGGCTGTGTGACACCAGGCCCTGTGACACGACAGCCATATTACACCAGGCTGTGTGACACCACTGCCATATGACACCAGGCTGTGTGACACCATGGCCATATGACACCAGGCTGTGTGACACCAGGCCGTGTGACACCACAGCCATATGACACCAGGCTGTGTGACACCAGGACATGTGACACCACAGCAATATGACACCAAGGCCATATGACACCACAGCCATATGACACCAGGCCATGTGACACCAGGCCTTGTGACACGACAGCCATATGACACCAGGCTGTGTGACACCACAGCCATATGACACAAGGCTGTGTGACACCAGGCCCTGTGACACCACAGCAATATGATACCAGGCCCTGTGACACGACAGCCATATGACACCAGGCCGTGTGACACCAGGCCGTGTGACACGACAGCCATATTAGACCAGGCTGTGTGACACCACAGCCATATTACACCAGGCTGTGTGACACTAGGCTGTGTGACACCACAGCAATATGACACCATGGCCATATGACACCACAGCCATATAACACCAGGCCATGTGACACCAGGCCGTGTGACACGACAGCCATATGACACCAGGCTGTGCGACACCACAGCCATATGACACCAGGCTGTGTGACACCACAGCCATATGACACCAGGCTGTGTGACACCAGGCCCTGTGACACCACAGCCATATGATACCAGGCTGTGTGACACCACAGCCATATGATACCAGGCCGTGTGACACCACAGCCATATGACACCAGGACCTGTGACACCACAGCAATATGACACCATGGCCATATGACACCACAGCCATATGACACCACAGCCATATGACACCACAGCCATACGACACTACAGCTATATGACACCAGGCCGTGTGACACCACAGCCATATGACACCAGGCTGTGTGACACCAGGAACTGTGACACCACAGCAATATGTGACACCACAGCCATATGACACCATGGCTGTGACTGCAGGGCCATGCAAGTGCGTGTGCGGCCGCCAATTGCTTCTCTGCAACCCTGTCCCTGCACCGCCCTCTTGCAGCGCCTCTTCCACTGCCGCTTTACTCCAACAAATCCTCCCCTCCCTGTGTGGGATTTGTTAACAGAACAAAAATTCACATCCACCACTACGTTGCTGCAAGCAGCACAAGCAGAGAGCCGATGCCAGGCAGAGCAGCACGGCAGTTCGGTCAGGCCTTGGTCTGTGGAGCACGTCTCACGTGCGAGGAGCTGTCCGAGCTGCCGACAAGGAGCAATCCGATTGCCTCTGCCAATTCTATTACTCTGCCCAGCCCTGCGTATTTCCAGGGTAGCAACAGCATTATTGATGTTACTTTGTGAAACAGCAAATGTTGCAGCCCTTTTCCTCTGCATCAGCCCTATCCCAGTGCCTAGCCTGGCTGTACACCAGTGGCTTTCACTATCCTGGGACGGGAAGCAAAGAGCAGAGTCCATCAGTACTGCAAAACTGCATTTTTATTTATTTATTTTTTATTTATTTTTTTTTTTTTGGAATGGCTATTTATCACCCTGTTCTGCACTGATCTCCATCATGGGCATGTTCCCTTTTAGGATCAAGACCTGAGTCTTTAGCAAGGGGTAGAAAGCAATAGGGTTTGTCTTTTTTGAGTCTGTTTGTCCATTTTGAGTCTGTTTAAGGAGGTTTATGTTTATGAGCATATATGGTTTCCTGATTGAGGAGGAAAAAAAAAAAAAAAAAAAAAAAAGGCACTGTTAAAAATCAAACTTTTATCCCCTTGAGTCACATAGAGGCAGGCACTAACAAGCATCTTATGAGCTGAAAATTGAATCTCATAGCACTTCAGCCAAGCAGTCTTGGAAAATTAAGATTACAGCTGGAAATATGAGAAATTGAAATTAAAGCTTCTATATGTCTATGCTTTATATATTAGCCCTGGTGACCAAAAAGATTTGTTTTCATACTGCAGAGAAATAACTGTGAAGGTCGGGTTTAAAAGACCAGTGGAAGGGAAGTCCCAACCCCATGCTGGCAGCACTCCAGCACACAACCGCTGTCTTTGGAGGAGAGGGAAGGGGAACGCGGGGTTCTGGCAGCTGCGGCTCGGCGAGGCCGCATGTCCCAGGCCCCAGCAGCAGGCAGGTGGGAGTGGAGGGGTTGATGCAGCTGGGCACGAACTATGCAGGGAGAAGTCACCAACACCCAAGTGGCCCCAGAGCGGGTTGTTTGATAGTGTCATGGCAAGCAATTGTTTTCCTGCAGTTTTCTCAAGATTTTGGTGCCATTCCTGAGTTTCTTCAATGTGGGAAATTTGCTTTTCTATTTTATATAAATGCTACAGACTTCACTTGATCTACCATGACTTGAGAAGTATGATATGCTAATCATCTGGCTAATGACTGCCTATTTATGTGGAGCTTCTTTCAAAGCTGTTGTATTATTTTACAGGAAGAAAATAGTGTTGATTTTCCTGCTGCAGCCAGAGCCGGGGCATGTGTTTGCTTTGACTCATTGTGTGACAGAAAGAAGTCCAAGTAGCTGTTGATACCTTTTGCAACCTGCTCTCTCCAACCACACAGACATCTTCAGAACATAGCTATTCAAATATTCATGATTTCATCTTTAATTTCTTGTGGTGCAGCGTTATCTAGAGTAACAACTTCTATAAGGATAACCTTTTAAAGTTCAGTAGAAAAAGAAGGATGCTTACAAAGGTTCTGAATAAAACCTAGCACTTGCTCTTATTTATTTGTATCGAGATGGACTGTAGCGTAACGCACATGTTTTCTAAAAAGGCATGCCTGAATGTCCTTGCGATGAAAAAAGCCTGTTTATTTACCCAAGACGCAGACCAACATGTAACTATTTGGCATTTAAATGCTTGCATCTGTAGTCTTTTGTTTTGGAAAGGGCAGCAAATTAAAATTCCACCAGCAGACATCCAGAGCAGGTCTGTGGGGAGATCGGGGCCACATAGCTGAGCACCTGTAAGAGCAATTCAATGAGCTAATGAGTGATGGATTACTCATAGGACAAATGTTCCTATTTCAGCAACTGAAGTTGCTCACACACAAAGGAAGACACAGAGAATCTGCTTAGAAATGCACAGCGAGAGAGGCCCTGGTCAGAGAAGGGGCAGCGGTACCCTGGGGCTGCGGCACGGCCTGCGGAACTGGCCTGGTCTGGGCCCATGCCCTGGGGGTACGTCCACCAGAGGGCTGCCCCCGAACTTTACATTTTCTCCTTCCATGATGATGGCTTAGGCTTGCATCACTTGAGCTTGCTCGAACAGGGAGATGTTTTGACTAAAGTTTCGGGAAATGTGGTAAAACCAGTCATGACCTGTGGACAGGAGCGTGCTCAATCTAGGGTGATACAATTGCAGTCGTGACAGAGAAACAAAGAAGGAATATTCAGATAATTTATGTCCTTCTTTCCTTCAGAGAGCACTGTTCGTGTCCAGAGCATCAATTTACAGTGTGTGTCAAGGAATGAATGGAAATTAAGTTCAAACACTGTAAAACTCCTAGAGTTCAAATGGATTTAGAAAGGTGGAGCTCATCATTGTTCACCGCTCTCTTACACATCCATTTATTATTCAGGAAACCAAACAAACTTTGGTCCCTTTGTGGCTCTTTCATTAAACCTTTTTTCTTTCTTCTTCTTCTTCTTTTTTTTTTTTTTTTTTTTTTTCTTTCCACCCCCCCCCCCCCTTTTTTTTAAAAAAAAATTTCCATTGAAATCTAGCAATCCAAAGTATTCTCATATTGAAGGTATGAAAACGAAACTGTTTTACTAAACTGGTGTTCTTTAAAGAGCCTTAAAATTTTGTAAAGACTGTTGGCAATTCCTGTATCAAAAATAATATAAGGCAATGATATCCGTCAGTCCCACACACAGGATTCCTCATTTTCCTGCTGGGCTCTCCCATTTCTGGTTTGTCTGTATATACCTACAAGAATAATCGTACCACTATTTGATGGTCCCACGAATTCATAACAGATAACAAAATCCGTGGAACAACAGTAGGGCATATTCACCCGGCAAGTCAATGCTTTTGGGTGGCAGCCAGGCCTGGTGGGCAGCCGCAGGGTAGCGTGGCGGGGCTGGAGGTAGAGCAGTCCTGCTTGCTTTGCGTTGCTGGTCATAGCGCGCGGGCACTGCTCTTGCTGAGGTGTGCCTGTCCTCATTCCGACTGATCTGGGTTGTACAATTTTATTTCAGTTAGAAGTGTGTTTTCCAAAGATAAAGTGAAACTTATGAAGCTTAATGTCCATGTCAAATATAAAATTTTCCTTTTGACATATTTCATCTCAATGCCACCACAGAAAGTATTGGATGATCCACTTCTAGATGAATATTAATGAAGTAAATTATCTCCGAAAAATTCCTACTGTGCTCAGACTGCAGGAACTAACACGCCTCATTAGATGCCTGTTGATTAGAAATGTTAAAGTGGCTTTTCTTTCTTTGAATTGTAATTAAAACTAATTTGAGAGACCTAACGCCCACACCCGTAACTGGCTCCAGTGGCTCAGTTAAGCTGGAGGAGCACCACTTTGCCGCGCACGGGGCCGTTTGCCTGGGGCAACCATGTCGGGCAGCCGGACCCGCAGGGGCAGCGCCGCATGTGGTGCCCTGCTTCAGAATGCTCCCTGGAGCTGAGCTCCTGCTGCCAGTCCAGCCACGGTGGATGTGGGCCAAATGCAGGCAGAGGACGCCCCAAAATGCCATTTTCTTTATATCTCGCTTACTGCAGCTTTCTCATGCCAGCGGTGT
This sequence comes from Oxyura jamaicensis, assembly GCF_011077185.1. Classification (NCBI taxonomy): domain Eukaryota; kingdom Metazoa; phylum Chordata; class Aves; order Anseriformes; family Anatidae; genus Oxyura; species Oxyura jamaicensis. Next base: position 20,980,911 of record NC_048904.1, on the reverse strand, counting down.
GTCTTGTTCGCTTGTTACTCCATGTCCTCTCTGAATTCTACAACTCATACCCTCCTGTTGCCTTTGCAAAAATGGCTAGAATTGTGTTTTCCTTATAAGCCTTCCTGAAGTCAGGAAGCATTGCCCATTTGGTTAATTCAGGGAGGGGAGGGAAGAAATGTGCTGAATGCAATCCTGCTTTTGCAACCCAGCAAGCAGCAGCAGGAGAGCGTTGTGATAGGAGAGCATTGCCCGTCATTGTCACCAGATGTGCAACACAGGGAGATTATAATCCTCTGGATCACAGGCACACCAGGGACTGGAGGGTTAGCAAAAGTACTTAATCACTGGTTCCTATAGGATTAATAGGCAAGGCGAGGGATAACATTTGTAATAGATTATATCTTTCGAGAGTGGAATCTAGGCAGATTAAGTACTGTGTTCCTTACAGTTATTTTTGTTCTCCATATGTATATTTGGGTCAGAAAGATTTCTAATACTGTAATGGAAATGCATTATAGGATAGAGAAAGCTTTTGTTGTCACTGGTGAGATGAGAAAACAAGTAAGCTTGCTCTATGCCCCATTAAGTACAGGAAGTTAAATTCCATCACTACTCAAAATAAGTCAGAGCAGGTGGGTAACTAAAGCAGAGGACACAGCTCAGGAATTCTTGGGTGTCCAAACCTTGCAATTGCATGCTTTGCCTTTTGCACACGTAGTCCTGTGCAGGTTGGAGCCATGGAGCCCCAAAGGCTTTTCCCTCCTGGAGCCACTGGGAGCCTAAGGGGTTGAACGCATCTTCCCGCAGGGCCTCTGTAAGGACTGGCTTGCAGGGGCTGTAACTTTGCAAGCGGCTTGTCACAGCGCTGGCAGATGGCCACGTCTGTCCTCACAACACAGTGTAATTGCTGCACGTGTCCTCGTTCTCCTCCCAAAAGCTGCAGCTCCTTTCACTTCTGTGCCTGCAGGGATGATCTTCCAGGGTCTGAGAGAGTGTTTCAGAGCCCTCACCAGGAGCAGGAGTAACTTGGACACCAGCTCCTTTTGTTTCATCGAGCCTAGTGAATAAAGCAACAGTTCAAGGCAGTAACTGATCATGCGCACCTGGCTGGGATTCAGATGCTTAACGGCAATAACTTAAAGGAATGTCATGCGGCATGCACTAAATGGGGATGCCAAACTTGTTGCATTTGCAAGCCAAAACACTTATGCATTTAGTGCAGCCTTGGCCAGTGGCCACAGCCAGCAGATGTCTAGCTGGGTCCTGCGCACTCCTGGAGGAACAGTGCATGAAGATAAAAGAACAGATTTTCTTCAAGCAAAATGAAACAGTAGGAGTCATCTCTCCTCAATGAGCTGTTTATAAAGGGCTTATATGGCAAACTCGTGCTCAGTGATTTATTCCTCTTTCCCCTCCCTTTTCTTGCCTCTTTTCTGTACTTCCAGCATCTACTGCATGTCTAAATCAAATAATTGTCCTGATTTAGACATAAGGAAGTTCTCAGCTGTGTGAGGCCCCAGTGTGACATCCGGATTCCCAGAACGGGATGACAATCCCTGTAGCCACAGCATACAAAACACAGATTTGGGAATAAGCCGTCTGCAGGAGTTTCAACGTGCTGATTGACTCGTACCACCCAGCGCCCGATCAGGTCTGCACTACTGCTCCTGGCTCTCTTCTGTAACCCAGAAATTGACTGTGCTGGCTTTTAAATCACTTGTGGATCCTCAAGCAAAATCGTACGTGTGCAGGGCTCCAGTTCTTCCCCACCGCCATGGTGCCCCCACCAGGTATTTGGTGAACCAAATGCCTGGTGTCTCTTAGGATCTGTCTGTATGCATCTTCCCCAGTCCCACCCATGATGTGGAGAGCTGTTGTTGCTGGGTCCGGATCAGTCACTTGGATGTAAGATAATCACCAGAAGGCACTGAGGTTCTTCCTGCTTTTTGTAGGCTTTCACAGTGGAGAGTGATGGAAGGGAGGCAGGAGCGTTATGGCTGGAAGCTCTTTAGATTAGAGTGCATATTAGAAAAGTGATATACAGCAGAACTGGGAGATAAGGATAAAGCTGAATGGAGTAATTAGCAGGAGGAAAGAGAGAGGTATCAGGCTCTGCTCAGAGCTGACCTCTACCTTAAGGAGTTGAGAAAGACTGCAGATGAGCAGCATGGAGATGGCCGGAGAGCCGTGGGTCAGCCTGCCACCATACTGGCTCCAAAAGATGTCCTGGCTTTTCTGACTGAGGCTTTGGCTTTCTATCACTCACAGACAAGGACTGTGGCAAGAAGTACTGCTTCAGGACAGATAATAAGTAGTTTCCATGGCACTTGATATAGCACAGAGTATATTCCTTCAGGTCCTCGTGAACTACGTACCGAGCAGCTGCTGGGTCCTTTGAACCCATGGTCCATCTAGTTAATTACTGGCATCTGCCAGTCCACGATCTCCAAGCTCCTGGGGAAATGGAGGGATGCTTGAGGCAGGTGGAGAGTAATTCTGCAGCAGTGGGATTCACAAGGAGCTATTCTTCCAGGCATGGCCTGGATCTGGCATTGTACCAAGTCGCTGAGTTGAACCTTGATTGCACCACAGGAGAAAAGGGAGTGCTCTCTGCCTCCAGGCCCTTGCTCTAAGAGTGTTGAGGAAAAGCAGAAAGAATGGTTATGCATCACAAATCTCTTTGTATGAGGGATCTGCTGGAGTTGTATCCCTAACAGATAGATCTTCCCGATAGCTCTCCTGAAAGCATGGAGGCAGAGCTCCTTGCAGCCAGGGAACAGGCCACCAGGCAGCCTCGTGGAGAATTTGCAGGCGTAGCGCTTGGGCTCTTGCACAAGTGGGACAAGGGCAGTGTAACTTGGGACTGGCCTATTGCTGGACACGCTGATGTGAAGAACCCAGAAAGGACCTAACAGTCAAGCAGAGTCCTGAGCAGTCCTGTTCCTCCAGGGACCCCATACCCACATCACTCACAGACTCCGGCTGGCAGCGGTGCGCAGCCTCTCTGCTGTGCCTCCCCACCAGCTGGCCTCTGCCCTGGCTGCAGCCCTCGGCAGTGCTTTCATAAACGCAGACGTCTCAGCAAGTAGTACTGATTGCTTGCAGAGCTAGAAATCTGTTTTCAAAAGAAATGGACATTTCTGAAGGTATTGATGGCTTTGTCCTGCAGTACGGTTGGGATACCGCTGGAATATTGCTTTTGTGCAAATCCCTCATTTGCTTTTTCTCCTGCGTTGCAAGAGCAGCCAGCTGCAGGCGTGCTGGTGGTCAATAGTAAGTGATGGAAGATGGTCGTGCAGTAATCCCGAATGCTGCCTTGGTAGCACCGTCCTGGTGCACAGGCAGAAAGGAAGGAAGCGTTAGGCACAGCGTGGCTCCAGGAGAGCAGGGAGCTGGAGGCCGTCATGCAGCAGAGCCCGGTCTCTTAACCCAGACCCCTCTGCCCTTTCACTGCAGAGAGCTGATATTCAGGTGTTCAGGATGACTGGGCGCTTCTAGGATTTAGTAACCCCCTTTCCTCTAGGAATACTTTCCTAAGTACAGTTTACCTGAAATTCTTTCTTGCCACCCCTCCACAACAAAATCTGGGAGCTACATCTTTACCAAGCTGTAAACAGCCATTGGGAAAACCAAGAGACACAGCCTGCCCGCGGCATGCACAGGAGTTGGTGATGTTCTCTCTCCAGCCTCAGCTTCCCCTGACACGGCTGTCCCGCACATACAGGACGTGTAGGAGCATGTGGGTGCCCAGATGGCGAATTTGTACTCGAGTGAATAAACCCATTACGCAAGGCAAGTCAAGCAGATCATTAACAATGACCCAAACGTATAAATCCAGAGTGCTTTCAAGTCCTGCTAAGCATACTCTGTCTTACAGGACGTTGTGCTGTTGTGTACTTCTTTAATAAGCAGAAGCAAATAAAATAACAATATTTCAGCAGCTCAGTAGTGGCCAATGTGAGAACACCCCAGGGCTGCTGCCCAGCTACCAGCAGCGCTGAGCAGCCGCTCGTTTGTGCTGGGCACGTGCAGGGCCCACTGGGAGTGGAGGCAATGCCTGCTGCAACATTCCCCGTCTCCGTGTTAGCTAGTGAGGGCTGAGCAGTGCTTAGAGGAACATCTGACAGCTTCACCCAGCCCCGAGCAGCGTGGGCAGGCCGAGGGCAGGGGTTTTCTGTGGCAAGGAGAAACTGCAAGGGATCGGGCTGAAGTGCACAGCCTGGGGAGAAGTTAATGCACATCCCACATCCGAACTGGCCCCGTTCATTATCACTGAGCCAAAAGAGCTCAGCTGAGCACTGACTGTATTAGTGAGGGTTGGTGAGAGAGCTGTTCCTTACTATCATCCCCCATATAAATACCACTGTAACATGTATTGATTCTTTTGAAATTGCAGCTGTCACCTTATGCACCCGTAGCATTTATTACTCTTCCATGGGAAAGATTTTCTGCCAGTTCTCCCCATTATCAACTTCATGTCATTAACAGTAATATCTCCCCATAATGCCAAGGTATAGAAAAATTCTGCGGAGGCCACTCAGAAACCTTTCCATCATGGAGAAACGGACCCAAACCCACAGCTCCTACTGTGCATGGTCAACTGCTCTTCTGTTTCACGTGTATGACTCATACTTTGACCATTATTCACTGAGATGTGTCTGGTTGTTTGGACACCCTCAGTTTTCCTGGCTTTCAGCTGTCTCAGCTGCCTGTATTAACTCTGCTTGTAACCCAGCCCACGCCGCAGAGGCTGTCAGTGTGAAGAATAATTCCAGAACAAAAAGGACATTTCTGTTTCTCCAGCATTACAATCCAGGAATTGTGGCTGGATCTTACTTTAGCCAAATGGACTCATACAGCTTGTCTATTCCTTTCTGCACCATATTTGCAATCTAAAGTCCATAAATAATTAATCAAACACACATAAAAATCCTTAGGACGCTGAAGAGTTCTGCAAAATGCTGGCAGGCTTAGATCAGAGCCAGGTTGTTAAAATGCCTCTAACAGGGCATCGCCGAGCGTGGCGACTGACAGGGGGGTATTTTTAGAGCAACAAGTCGTATGGGTTTGGTAATATACTTCGGCTCGATGTGTGGCTCCGCCGTGGGATGAGGAAGTAGCACCCGTTCATCCTTCAGGTGTATTCCTCCCATTTCCCTGGTGCACAACTGTTTCTGATGACACGGTTTCAAGGCAATGCCATCTCCCCAAAGAACACAAAGGGTTAAGTGCCATGGTGTAATGGCAACGTAAAATTGTTTCTGCAGCCTGTGTGACGCAGGGAGGGTGGATATTATTCACTGTCAGCTGGGTCCCAGACAGTACTATATTGAATTGCCTCTAAGACTTAGTATTGGGGTTAATTATTTAGATACCTTAATTTTCAATACATCTCTGTCTTTTGCCTGCAGTATCAGAAATCTAAACCTCCTATTCAAGGGACAGAACTGTAAGACACCCTCAGCAAAATTTAAACGCAATCACTGTCATGAGAAGGAGAGGTGATTTACAATGACTTGTGATGCCTAGAATGTAAACTGAATATTTATAAAACATTGATAAGTTCTCCTGGATGCACAAAAACTCTCACCAGCTGCTTTTGTCTCTGTTAGTTGAATTGTAGCATACATCCCAGCTGATAAGATTAATTTTGTTCCGTGCCGGCACCACGCGCGGGGTGACAGCCCACTCGCAGCCGGGCCGGAGCGAAGCCGAGCTGGGCTCGCCTGCGGTGGGCGATAGCAGGTACTGGAGGTCCTCACGAGGAGTGTGGCTGCCGGCCGTGAGATCGGGGACGACTGTTGGCTGATAGTTCATTCAGCCGTGGCGCTGGTCACGCCGTTACCCCACCCGGGGCAGCAGTGCTAATTGCAGGCTCCAAGGATGCCCCGCCAACCCCATTGCTATGGGGGCAAGAAGGGTCTGGCAGCAGTGCTTACCTTCTCCAGGAGAATTGGCAGGTGTCCCTGCCCATGGCACGGGGTTGGAGCTGGGTGGGTTTTGGGGTCCCTTCCAGCCCAAGGTGAGTCTATGAACACCCCAACAAAACGCGGTAGGCTAGAGAGGGCTAGCAAAGTAAACATTGAGGCTCAAAACGATTTTGCTGCCCCCATGAATTTTTAGACATGGCACACATGCTTGTCGGTTATTTCATGGCTAAACCTCATATCCTGAGGTCTTTCCGAAATTCCAGTCCCCAAAGCCCTTAAGGGGCAGCTGCACACAGGGCTGGGCCATCGCACACGTCTGCAGCGAGGATGCACGGCGCGGCAGGACGTGGGGCACAACACGTCTGATCTGCTGTGGAAAACTCCACCAGCTCCTCCTGGTAATGTCTGCTCCTGCCTGAAACGAGTAAGATTCTGGTGTAAAAAACGGTGACTAATAGATGTTATAAAACACGACAGAAACGAGCAGCACTGCCTTAATGGGCACATCAGGAGATGATTATGGTTATCAGTAATATCTTGGCCTCCATTAGAAGCTATTAAATTTAAAAAGCCACCAGTTACTGTCAGCCCACGTAAGCAGAGTGGGAATGGGAGCCGGGAAGCCCGGCCCCTCCGTGACTTCTCGTCCCCAGGCCCCAGCTCCTGCCCTGCTTCTGCTCACCCGCGGCTTCTCCACCTCTTCCCTCAGGGCCTCCTAGCATCCCCAGCCACGCGGTCCTGGACACAGCAGCGGCTTGCACGAGCTCACGCTGCTGTCCTTCAAGATGTACACAGCAGATTTATTGCTGTAACACATCTCTGCAGCTGGTGCTCCACCTGAAGCGATGCCGTTATTTACATTTCCCCCACATCGTTAGGAATACCCCCGGGGTGCCTTTTGACGCTGCAGGCCATCGGAGCACAAAGCTGGGATGTGCTGCTGCAGGCGAGGAGGTGACCTGGCTACAGCGAACACCGGGGGGGTACGAGCATGGCCCCAGCTCTGCCGCCCGTGCTCCAGCTGCTGCTGTCCACACGCTCCTGCAGGGTGCTGGCTCCCTCCTGCCCCTCGCTGCAGGGCCCGGCTCTCGGTGTGAGCTCCATGGCCTCCAGCGGAGCCTCCGCCGTCCTGCTGAGCTTCAGCTGCGTGTTCAGCAAGGCAGCAAATGGCTTGCACTTACCTGCGTCTTTGGAAAGCTGTCGTCATCTGGGACTCATAAATTCAAGGGGCAACTCCTTCTTAGTATACGTGTGCACTCTAGCAAAATGACAAGAATGATTTTCTGTTGTAATTTTGTTTAATAAATAATCACAGCAATGGAAGAATTTGCTTCGCTCAGTCTACTGACATGAATTAAAACATTCAATTACAACTGTGGGGGCAGTTTAAATATTTACTTATTCTTTAGGGGATTATAAATTAACCCTAAGGACCTCCATAAACCTTGTTCAAGACATTGACAGAAACTTGAATTCAGACCTTAATTAATCTAGGGAAAAAAGAGCACAAGGCCCAAGAGACATCAGATACAGCAGAGCTGCAAGGGCCTTGCTCGCTTACCAGCCGTGTACGGATGCGCCCTGCCCGAAATAATCCAGATTTATGGAAAGCAAGTTGTAGGGATAATTAAAACCACTGCACCTAACGTGTTTCATGAGGGTCCCTGAGGCGTGAGGCTTGGCTGTGGCAGTGTCAGTCGGACTTTGTGGGCGCCTCCACTTGTGCCAGCGCCAATCTGGGTTCGTGCCGAGGGTGGGAATGGGTCGGGCACCTCTGCGAAGCCGCTTTTACTCCTCCCAAGGGGGAAATAGGAATGGAACCGTCCTTATCCAGTACATTCATCACCATCCTCTAGGGAATTAAATTCATTTTGCTGGAGTTTAGTAAATTAACTAGAGAGAGCGTTGATAAGGAAACAACACAAACCAGAAGGTTTGGTTCCCATGGAGAAGAAAATGGAAGGGCAGTTTGCGGTTCGACCAGGCCACTGAAAGTGCTCGTTTTTTGCCCAGTACCCTGCCATTGGATTCAGGCTGCAGCTCGGTGCCTGCTGCCTGCAAAGGGTTGGCCACCGGGACGCTGTCCCCCAGCTTCGCTGAAGGCGGCCAAGCACCCGCGTGTGTGAGCCTCGGCTGAGAGCTGGGCTGCGTCCTGTAGAGCCATCCCACAAGTAGTGTGTTTATTGTTCCATCTTGAAAAAAAGAAAAAAAAAAAAAAAAAGGCAATACAAAGCTCACTGTCTGTGTCTGAGGTCACAGTCTTTTAGCTTATTGCACTCCAGGGAAACTTTTGTTGTTGTCAGGTGCAAGCAGACATTTATTAATTGAGCAATTTCTCCTGACCTTGATGGAAACCATCACTAACAGTCAAATAAATAGATTAGCATCATAATTTTTCAAGGGTAGGCTTAGAAATTAATTGCATTTATCTGATTTTGTCTGTTTTTCCATGGCAGTGCTTTGAAATTTTTTAATGTTTTCTTTCCTATTTGCACAGATGCATATATCATACTGAGGACAATGCTACACCTAATTTACTTCAGCAAATGAGACCAATTAAAAATAACTCAGTAAAAATGATACTGAATCTTCAATTACTTCGGGAAGATGAGGAGCGGGGCATTCCGTAATTGACTTGTTCATCTTCTCGTCCTCTAAAACTCCAGTGTGAATGTTAGCCAGGGCTGCTCCCTAGCAGGCTGCTGTTAGTACTGACTGCTATTTCCCCTCTATGGCCAGTATTGGTGACGTATTCCTGGTTTAGTTTTCTGGTCGTTGTGTGTGTATACCAGAGGATGTGAGAGGTGGACGATGGGAGTATTTATATATATATATTTTTTCATCAAAATTGTTCTTTTCTTCCAGCTCTGCTGTGTGTGGTGTGCTCTATTAGAGCTTGTGCTTTATTCCGATATCTCCTGCTGACGCCAGCATACGTAGGTCAAGGTGGGTTACTATGCTCTAGAACAAATAGTCAATATAATGAAGTATTGTACTGTCAGTACAGGTCTGGAAATCGTGGCTGCACTGTGCACTATGTCTGTTGGGCATTATTTGTAGGTAATACCATATTTCAGTAAGTAACAAAAATAACAAGCCACAAAAATGATCAAAGCTCCTGCCTTCTGCAGATACCTGCCGCTCAGAAATAAGATGCTGCCAAACTTGCTGCGGTAAATTCATTTCTACCAGAAAAATGAGCAGCTCTAGTATCACTAATTACAAGGATTTTACAGAGAATGCACATCTCTAATTAAGGCCGTATTACACATGCTATGCATTCACAGCTAAACTCATTTTGATGAATAGGGAACAGCTGTTCCTGATAATGCCAAGATATGGATCTTCCTCCTTTTAATGCTGAGAGGCAGCCTCAGTTGGGCTTTGGAAGGGTGTCAGTGCTAAGACAGAAGAGTTGTGTTAGTGCTTTCGAACTTTCTAGACATAAATGAGGCCAAGCCTTGCATTAGTGCAGTGATGGAGCATGAAGCTCTGCTGGGCTGGGTGCTGGTCCCAGCTCTGCAGCCTGGTGAGTGTGGGCTTTTGGGGGGGTTGATCACCTAGGCTCTGCTGTGTCTGGTGTGTTTTATCGGCCAAGGCGTGCTTTTGGCTGGGGGACAGCTCTCTTCTGTGAGCGTGTCTGCAGCCATGTGTCTCAGCTGTGGGGGAAGACCTTGAAGGCTGCATATTTGGAGATGATCTAGCAGATAGGGTTTGGTTTTGGGAGCCTCCTCTCCGTGAAGTGGTCAGTATGTGACGGACCGGTCAGTTAGCATTTCTGTTGCCTCATCGTGGCCCATGGCTGCTGTTAGTACGCTTGCCAAATGGGACTCTCATTGTAGCAGGCAGTGCAAGGTGATCACTTTGTTCTGTAAAACTGCCAGGTCTGTCTACATCGCATAAAATGCAGAGCAGCGAATTTCAGATTGGATTATAAAAAGCTTTTCAGGAAAAGTTTCTTCAGCTCAGAGAGGGGGATAGAAGCAGGTCTAGAGCTATGAATAAATGTTGTTTGGGGACTTTGATTCCTGAAGATTTATTTTCTTAATACCGTTGAGTAGCATTTAAACTACCTCCAGCTCCTAGGAGCTTAGAGAACAGCTATTTTTCTGTTTTATTTTAGCCTCTAGCCCTCCAGCCTCGGTCACAGACAAGAGAAGTGGGACTCGCACATCCTCTTCTCTTGCGTAGCACTGGAGGGGGAGCGCAGTGCCCGCGGAGCTGCAGCGTGGGTCCCTGCGAGGGCGGCATGCGGGGGTGATGCACGGCGATGTGACGTGCTGCTCGTGGCCGTGGGGTGGAGGGGAGTGCTGAGTTCGGGGGTCCCACGGTGGCTGTGCTATGTGTAAAGGGCTGAGCTGGGCGGAACCGTGGCTTTCTGCTTCTCTGCTCCGAGCAGTCGGGATCTGCTAAGGGACGAAGGTCGTGGAGGGAGGAAAACTGGTTAAGGATGGGAATTTCTGCACCGAACATCCAACAGAGATGAGCAAGAGGAGGAAGAGAAGAAAACCACTGGCTTTTTCAGCGGGGGGGACCTCATTTACTGGCAACCTTGTCTAAGGTCAGAGAAAACAAATGTGTTTTTGCTTTGAGAAGTCTCTGCAGCAGAAGCTGCCTTGGGACACTGCTTGCTTTTCTTAAAAAAGTAAACGTATACAGCAATATATATATATCTAGGAAGCAGTGAGGAAAACGTTGTATGTGTGACTTCACAAATAATGAGGCATGAGACTAAAATAGGTTGAAGTGAGATCTTATTTGGGTCTAACGTGGGGAATTCCAGGTTCTTGCCTTGGAGAGCAAAAAATTAAAAATGGCTCAGGCAGCGTGAGCTGATGAGTGATTCCCTCAGGAAACAGAATGCAAAATCATATTTATTGCTGCTGGTAGAAAAGCTGAGGCTTTCTCTGTATGAACACTTCATCTCCAGAGGTAAGAGGAGCCAGAGCACGCCTGCACCTCGGTAAGCGAGAGAAGGGATCTGTACCTGAGACGGGCGAGAGGGCAACAGAAGCCTGGCCATGGCTTGCTTTGGAGAAGCAGTGCCAGGGAGATTAATTCAATCATTTAGGGCTATTAAGTAGAAATTAGGCTTTCATGGATGCTGTTGCTTTGGTGCTCGGTGGAGTTTTGCCACTGGCGGATAAGCGGCACGCACCTTGCCAGGGGCTGAGATGACGGCCGCAGGCACCGCTGCAGTGTGCGGTCACCGTGCTGGGGCTGTGCCAGGGCTGTGTGTCCTGTCCTGTCCGCTGCTCTCCTAGAAGTCCATCCTCATCCACGTGCCCACACAGCCCCTGCCTGCCCAAGGCATCACCCCGCTTTTTGGGAGGCGGGCGGCAGAGACAAGCCCGGCAGGAGGGGGCTGCTGGCGGGAGGTGCTCGCACCCAGGGCTTTCCCCTTTTGTTGCCAGGACACTCACTGTAACTGTGGTTCTGTAAGCGGTGAAAACACTGCAGGGGACTAACGTGTCACCTGGGTTTGAATCAGATTCTCGTTACCTGGCGGATTTATGCATGTAATTTATGGGTGAGTGCGAGTGTCAGCTCGGATTTTGCCCTCTCTGTAGCGCTGTTATTGAAGCTGGGTGTCTCAGATAAGCTAAACAAAGCAATGAGAACTTTTCCTGGGATAATGTAATACCAGAAAATATTTATGAAGTGTTATAATTAAAAACAAAGCATTTATATGACAAAGTTTTATTCTGCTTTACAGTTTTAATTAAATTATATTCAGTGGGCCACGCATCATCTCCGGGATAGAATTGGTTGCTAACGGAATATTTTCGGCTCTTTGGGGAATAGAGCTATTTCATAACTGAAACATTAGGAAACCTCTGTGCAGATTTATTGGTTACGAAGTGCTTATTAGCAGCAGTCAGGTCTGGTAAAGCTGATGCCTTGTTTGTCCTGTTGGTGTGCTCCGATAGAGGTGCTTTATCCTGGCATCTTCCACGCTCCCGAAACAAGACTAACACCCACCTCAGAAAGGGGAGCTGGGAGAAGGGGTGGGGAAGAGGGAAGCAGAGGCAGGACAAGCATTTTCTGTTGCAAACAGTAGATCCTAATGTGTGTTGGCCAAAAAAAGAAAGGAGCATAACTGAATTTTTCAACATACAACAGCACAGAAAATCATCTGCCATTAGGGATACCACAGCCTACGAGTCTTTAATGTTCAGCAGGAAAGAAAAAAACTGGATGTGGAGCTAGCATAGCATATGAGGGCTGCTGAGTTTGCCTGGCAATAATCCATGTTCAGTGTAATCTGTGTTTGCTGGGAGCCAGTGCGTTTTGACAACTTGACAGGCACAAAAAAACCCTCGATTTCTTGAACTTTAGGTAGGTGTTTTCCCTCACCTGTATTTTTCCTTCTAGAACCTAGGAGGAAAAATAATTGGATAGATGGGGGGAAAGAAAGAAGTCTTCAAATGTGATATTATTGTAGCGTACTCTGGCAGTACAGGCACTGTGTTCAGTTTTTAAATCCTGAAGCGCATGAATAAAGCATAACACTGCAAAGCTCACATGTGCTGGAAATAGATAGTCTCCTGGCAAAGAGCAAGTGGGGCGGTATCTATACAGGCTGCCCAAAGCTTTATCTTCTGCAGTGTTAGACTATAACCTTCAATTGCCTCTACAAATTTCTGGTAGCTTTTGGTCAATACCATGTTTTCCTCCTGGTATTTATTCTTTCTAAAGATTTGGCTAGATGCTGGAGATGATAAAGCCATCCTATCTCCTTGCTGGTTTGCAGGGAGCTTCTTGTCCCTGGTGCTTGTCGCAAAGCCTCGGGGCTCCAGCCGGGGGCTGCGGAGGGGCTGGTGGCTGGGGGTCCCTGCAGGGTGGCACTCCCTGGGCTCCTGCTCCCTGCTGGGCTTTGGTCCCTGTGGCCTGGCCGTCAGCTTCTACAACAGTGTCCTTAGCATTCGGGCACTTGTGCAGAGTGGGCTACATTCAGATCGGCACAGCCTGAGTCCTTTTCTCCTGCCACTTCTCTAGTTGCTGCACATAAGGTCAGGGATGGCAAAAAAATGACTTGGCTAATAAGTTGCAATAAGGAAACGCTGTTGTATTGATCTAAGCACTCGGAGTAGACTAAACAACCAATATGTTCATTACATTTCTTCCAGGCCGCTTCCAAATCACACTTATTAAAGCTGCATCTCCAGCACTGGTCCCACTATTAAGTTGTGCTTGTGGATATCAGTAGCAAAGGGCCTAAGGCTTGTGTTTATGCAGGCAGGAAAAGGAGTTCCAGTTAAGTGGCAAATGGGATGAGGAATACATGTTATGGTGCACTTAAGATGCATTCCATTTTAATGTATGTAGGCTGTTCAAAGGGAGGATTAGGTTCCTACTTCGCCCCTCCATCTTCACTCTCCCTCACCCCTTTTTTTCCCCTTTTTCCCCCCCTTGCTCCCCAGGGCACCGTGGCGATGCTGGCCTCCTGCTTCTGCAGCCAGAAACCCCTCGTGGCTGCGGAGCGGGGGAAGCCCCCCAGGGCCCTGGGGCAGCACAGGACGAGGCCAGGGACAGAGCTTGGGGTGGTGACCTGATCCACATGCATCTTGGGGACGTTATGCACAACAAGGCATTGCAAGGAGGTGTGCGCATGAACAGTAGGTTAAGGCCACTGCTGGAACCGGGTGACTTTAAACAGTTTAAAATCAGAGTTAATCCTGCAAATGCCCACATGAAATAAAGCTGATGCTTGGTGCCCATGGACAAGAAGACTTCTAATCCCTTTCAGGTGCTGAGCCATGGTGGTGTCTGGGGTCTTGTGGGGGCTGACCAGGTCTAGGGAGATGCAAAATATCCATGAAATGTCAGTATCCATTCTGGTCTTAAACAGAGACGGATCTGCTCAAGTCCCTGGTTCCCCGTTCTCACAGCAGCGTCGCCTCAGCTGCTTGGTCCATCCCTGCCATGCGCTGGGGGTCCTCATTCTTCCCTGCTCCCCTGCTGCCACCCTTCAAAGCACAACCCAGTCCTGTGGCAGGTTTAGCTCAAGGCTGAGGATTATGTGGGAAAATCATAGGCAATGTGTTTTAAGTGCTGCTTAAATGCTGAGCAGCATCTAGCAGTGACCGGGAGGGGTCAGATGCAGCAGGAACCCGAAGGAACTGAAGGTTGTCTTTAAAACGCTTCCCAGCCTTTTATTCCTGCGAGCAGGAACTCAGGATTTGACCCTCAGTTCTGGAGGCACTTCTGATATGTTTTACTACAAAGGTACTCAACTTCAGATATGGTAGCAAGCATTTGGATATAGCTGTGAAAGTCAAGCTTAATTACAGCCAATTTTCACTGTTTATGAAGTTCCTGGGAATCTCCTGATACTCTAAAGCCATCTGCAATCAAGGGAATCAGATTTATAGGTAGAACTATAACTGCTGTTGTTTTTTCAGTCTTCAGAAGAACTAATCTTCCTTTCTGTCCTCAAGCAATTTTCTTGAAATGGTGGCGGAAACCCACCCAACATACCAATGAAGCTGTAATGGCAGAGGTAGGCTTAGGGATATATCTTCCTGTGCAGCCGGGCCTGGTGCCTCAGCCGTGGGCATCACCTCTCATGGCCTTGGCTGACATACAGCCCTCCCTGGAAATAGACTGAAAAGTGGCACTCGGAGGAGATCGATACTGGAGCAAGACTCTCTGGGAACACGTCTTGAAAGCTTTACCGTAGCGATGTCTGACTCCCCAGAGGTTTGGTAATTCAGGGTTCAGCAACGACAGAAGTACAAATGCCAAGGGAGGATGGGGTTGGGGCATTCTCCGGTTCACTTAGCTTTCCATGTATGCCTACATTTACTTTTCTTTTAATAATGCTTTAAAACTTTGTGCTGAAAATGTACTACTTGGTGTTACTGCCAGGTTTCTGGTATTTCTTATTTTGGATACAATAAACACCAGAACAGAGAAATAAGGGGGAAGGGGGAGCACCAGTGTTTATAGCATTACATGCTTGCTTCGGTCTGGTAAGAAAACTGCATTTTCTCTAACACTGAAGGAATATTCTGTTTCTTTTATTTTAACCCTTTCCTAGTAAAGATCTGAGCATCAGGCAGATTAAGCTGTTACTGCCTTGAACTCTAAAGCCAGTACATTTTCCCCTGTGCCATGCCCGACCAGCGCTGCTTCAAAGCACTGTGTTACAGTCACGGGGATGTGTTTTCAGCTCATGATGTCTGCGCTGCCGTGCCACCTGGGCAGTGCCCAGGGGATCCTAACCATTCATTGTAAAACCCGCTGATGGGCACTGCTCTCGCTGAACTCCAGGGGGGTTGTGTAGCCATCTGGCACCTCTTCAGAGGGCAGGAGGAAGTACTACTTTTACCTCTTTATTTTCTCCTAAAGAAAAATGACTGGCAGTCGCATTTCACACGGTCTCTGTTCTGCTGAGTGGAACAAGGCAGAAACATGACAGAAGGAGCTCCGACCGGAGCCCTACACCTGTGCGGACTTCAGGGGTCACTCTGCTTGTGCTTTGCTGCCTACACCGAGATTTACGGGTTCAGCTGCCCAGCAGGGTGAGGGGTGTTTTGTTGTTAACTTTCAGGCACAGCCCCTACATCTTTCTGAAAAAGGAAAGCATGAGATGAAACATCAATACAATCTAGGGAATGTCAATACCTGTCTGTGAGGAGGGCTCTAAATGCTTTGGAGCTGTCTTTGGACATTACAGTTATCCATTGCCAAGCTTTCCAGTGACCTTCATCGTTCCCAACCTTCATTAAATATTAAAGGTTAAAAGAAAGCAAGAATCGGCTTGAACTTGATCCTGTTGCATCCCCGCTCACACTGAAGTACGAGGAGCCTCTCCCCTCCTGCTGCAGTGTGTGCTTCGGGCGGCACAGAGCGCCCAGCAGGGGTGTGCGATGCCGGGCGCTGCTACCTGCGGATGCGATACAGGCTGTGCAGTGCCTGGCTCTGGTCGGGGCTGTGCAGAGACCAGCGCTGGGGCAGCTGATGGCCTGCCGTGGACATCAGGGAGCTGCAATCAGCGGGCCTCTTCTCCCCGGAGCCTTTCTCAAGTGCAGCGGAGAAACCGGGCCATTATTAAATAATGCTCCGTGGCTGATTGTAATGACAGAAACGATACTTGTGGTCTCTAGGTGGATCTGATCATCAGTCATCTCCAGTTATTAAGCTGCTAAGAGATATGAGAATAAGAGTGCCTTTAGTTCTTTCCATTTATAAGCCCAATTACTAAACCGTTTCAGCCCAAGCACAATGCTTGTCAAGTTTAAGTGAGAATAAATATTGCAGAAAAGTAAAAGATGGCCAGTGACAAAAATACCAGCCCCCTAGCAGGGCTGAAATTCTGCGTGTGCTTGGCGAGGGCAGGGCAGGTGTCAGCAGGTACCCGTGGGCGACCCGCACCCAGCGCTGCTGCTCAGCACCCCGGGGACTCCCCCCGCAGCCCGGGGGGCGCGTGGCTCCCCATCCCCTCTGTGTGCTCACCTCCTCTGGGGATTTCTCTGACAGGTATTTCGGTATCTCTTTGTCCCTGTCTTCAGAACAGGTGGCTGTAAAACAGTCCACGTCCAGCATACCCAAGACATTCCCTAAGGTGTCAAGACAAACACTGCACTGCAGCTGTCAGGTGTTTTTCTCTCTTTCCCTCTTTTTTTTTTTTTTTTTTAATATATATTTTTCACCATGGTTTGCCATCTATTTAATTTTTGGAAAAAAAAAAAAAGGCTTTCAACAGTACTACTTTGTCTGGGTGAGGAAGACAGAAAAAGAAAGAATCAAGAATGAAATGAGGAACGTTCTAGTTGATCTGGACTTCTGATTAAGTAATCAAAGAGGTTGTGGCAGTAGCAGGGAAGGCACAAACCTGATCTGTATGGAAAAATGGGATTTAGCAGCTACTACAGGTAATGTGGGGTTATACATTAAGCCAGCCATCACGCTAATGAAAAGGAAGTGCACTTTCATGTCCTCTGGTACAGCCATGCTCAGCATAGCAAATGTGGTCTTTAACTGCAGTCTTTAATCATTTCAGCTCTGATGTGCTCCTCCAAAGGATGATTTAAATCAGCTAAAATATAGATATGCACCTGCAGGTCCAAACCCAGTGGGTGTGGGGCTGCTGACCCCCTCGCTCCTAGCTGGACAGGTCCGTGGGAGAGCTGTGCCACGATGGCACGTGTCCTTCCAGCCCCCAGAACCAAACCCAGCGACTCTAATCAGGAAAGCACAGAACTGCAGAGGGAAAATCCAGCCCTCGGCCTGCAGATCCGCTGCTGATGTTGCTGTAGGGAGCATTTGCTGAGCCAGTTTCAAGTAGGTCCCTCTGTCTTCAGGTGATGCCTTCGGCCACCATTGGGCTGTATTTGCCAGCAGATTAATTGCATCTGCAGGGTGAAATGCTGCCTTTGGTGCAGGAGCTGGGTCTGGTTGCCGTATGTGTTAATGTGGGAAGGTAAAGCAGTCCTCTGCCACGGGACCTGAAACAGTTAAATATACGCGGTGCTTGGTTTTCATCCCCCTTATGTTTCTCTGTCTTACCCAACTGCAACTGTCACCCCGCTAATTAATGGAGGGTAACTGCTACCTCGAATTAGGATCAGCTTCTGATTGCATAACGCCCCAATCAGCATAATTACTTGGTGGAGCAAAGATTAATGGGAGTGGAAGTAGAGATTTGCTGTGAAAGTGATGTTTGGGGTGCCCTGGCTCGCCGGCTGTCCCTGGGCAGGGGTATGGTGTGCCCCGGGTTCCCGCAGCGTTCGGTGAGCTTGGCAGGAGCAGGAATGTGTGTGGGTGCAGTGGCACTGGGGGGGGACACCCAGGGCTTGTCTCGTGCTCAGCACACACCTTCAGCATCCAGCCCCCTCTGTGAGCCTGCTGTCTGAGTAAAGCGAGGCACTGCGGTGCTTGCATCTGTTCTCGGGGTAGATCTGAAGGCAGTGTGTGCCTTTGCTGTCATGGCATTAGAACGGCGACTACTGTAGTCCGTTTTCTAAGCTCCTCAAGTGTTTGCCTAGAATGAGTACGGGTAGAGGTGTCCGTGGTTCGCTGTACTGCTGCCACCTCGCACAAAGCGTGCTTGCTTGCCCTGCTGGCTGCCTTGTGGTTGATGAAGCCAGCGGACGGGGCGCTGCCGTGGGGCTGCTGCGCCTGCGGTGAGCAGCAGCAGTGGGTCTTGCTCGCTGGGATGTGTTTGTAGAGCTGTGGAGATCTGGGGCTCTCCCAGGGATGGGAGGTGCAGCCAAATAAAAGTGAAGACAAGTTTGCAGAAATGGCTCTGAATTAGAGCTCACAGACAAAGAACGGAAATTACTTGCTCCCTGTATGCCACACAGGTTTCTCTACTTCCCTTTCTTCTCTGAAGTTCATAGTGAAAGAAACTTATTTTTTTTTTTCTCTCCCTAACTTATACAAGAAACACTCAAAAAGTAAAATAGCAAATGGAGTAGAACAGGAAAATGAGACTAGATTATTTGTAGCCTCATAAGAAGCCTAGCAAAGCAAAGTAATAGGTAGGGAAACATCATGAGTGGGAGAGATGAAGGCACAGTAAATATCCACAACTTCTCAGTGGTTCGGCAGCTATTTCCATTAGTTTCTGTGTTATTAGTCCCAGCCCTTCTGTATTTTCTTGCTTGCTCTCTCCCCCTCTCTCCCCAGTGTAGTATGAACAAAAGCAATTGTTATTGCCTTTTTCTCAGGGAGTCAAACTCTCTGCAAAGAGTAAACAATTTTTCCATCAGTGGTGCTCACTGTTTGATGTCCAATACCAGTAAATAGTGATTCTGGTAATCTGACATATTGTTTCCTGGGGTTGTGCTTTCATATTCTGCTGGTTTCTAATATTATGCTCAGGAGTAACACTGTGTCCTTGCTGCCTGCTACAACCGGTTTTGCTTATTGCAATAATGCTTGACACATCTTAGGTGTACGCGGGTCTCAGTCTGCTTAGTGGCAGACTAACTATGTCCCGTGGAAGTAATAGACCCGGAGCAGACACGTGTTGAGAGCAGCTGGGTTACGGCTCGCGTGGCTCTGGCGGGGCGGTTGGCGTCCTACAGACAAGTTGCTAAACAAGGCTGCTGAGATTTAAACAGCTTGCAATCCAAATCCAACACTGCTCCAGCTTTTCGTGGCTTTGTAAATAGTGCTGAATATAAAACATAGAGACGGGAAGGAAAGATGGGAAGGTGCCCGTGTGCTGCAGTAGCGATGTCAGGACAACACCGGCACCTCTGCGGTCTCATTTCCCCAGCTGTTTGCTCGCTGTGTCCTTCCCGTGTCTGAGGTGCTCTCTGGAGCCTTTGGGTATGGACAGGCACAGTGTGGGTCAAGACTAAAGTATTTCCTTTGTGCTGTGAACTGTTAAATGCCCTTTTTCTATTAGTTTTGATTAGCGTACTTCAGACTGTTGATGGCCGTGATGCTTGGTATCAGAACCAGCCTCGTTCAGGCTGTAAGTGCTAACACTGGGTGCCGTGGGTAATGTTATAACTCAGTGACATTCGTTCTGCTCCCTTTTGTTCAATGCTGAGCGGGAGCTGCTGCTGGAGGTGCCCTCCTCTGGGGCGGTGTGAACACAAGGTCTCACCTGCATCGTGTAATTAAAAACCGCACAGCCCTTCTCACACCGTGTTAGAGATGTTAATTGGGGTGTTCTGGCCGAGGTCCAGCTGGCTGCTGGAGGTGCTGGCTGCCGGAGCTTCCCCTGGTGCCTGGCTCTGCCTCTCCTCTGCACAGTGCCACGAAGCTTGGAGGTGCTGGCTTCGGCACATAGCGGAGCTGCTCGTGTCCCCCTCTGCGACAGCGGCCTCGCAGAGCTGGGTAAGCACACAGCACTTCCCACACTGCGGGCTTTCCTGGGAAAGCATTGCTGTTTTTTCCTCTACTGCCTACCTCGCTCTGGTGTTAGTACCAGCTGCGCGGGATCCTGAGGTCAAGGGACCTGGTGATGTGCGAGGCATCGTCCTGAAATGGGTAAGTCTGCAGGTACAGCACGGCGAGTGGGGTCCTGTGCTGGAAACCTCGCGGGTCAGCCTCCTGAAAGGAGTGAATGGCACAACTCAGTCCTTCCACTTGCTACGTGGAGATCTTTAACGGCCACCTCTTTCTTTCTGAACATTTGGACTGCACCCAAGCCAGCTTTCTAAACTTGTCTCTAAAAGCTCAAGGAACAAACATTTATTTGTGTCAGAAATGTTGAAGTTAAATAAATATGACACATCTCTACAAGGTGGAGCATTAAGGAAAACACCAGGTATTGCTGTGTTTGCCATCTGTCTACCCTTGCCCCTTCCGTGGTGAGCCTCGTGCACTGCACCTGTAGCACCTTGATCCAGTGGTCAAATCTGCTTGCAATATATAAAATAAAAGCAAAATATAATTGCAAAGCCTTTGCTTTTATTGGTATTTTTCTTGTGTATCGCTTTATGCCTGCATTTTTTATGTTCAGTTGAAGGTTAATTACAGCTACCATCTACATGACAAAAGCTCTGAAGCCTGTACAAATTTTCTAGGCCTGATTATTATATTTTAAATACATATTTTGGTGTTGTAGTGTTTCCCTCCATACAAATATCTTCTAATTTTCCTCCAAGTGTTCAAACAGATTGGAAGCGACAGCCAAATTTTACAAGGAACCGGTATTACATCACCTTTTTCTGACTTTATTTTAGGCTGTGCACAAACAAACTTTGCAGCCATGTGATGCCTTTTGCTTTCGATCATGTTTCCCAGATGAAGGAGGTCTCGGCCGTGAAGAGGGCCATTTGTCCGGCACCGCTGTATTGATCCCTGCCCCGCAGTTACACATGAGGAATTTCCTTGCTTTTGAGAATCGACTGAACTGAACTGGGCCACATTTGTGAAGCCCCTTCTGCTGGAGAGCAAGTGCCTGGAGTGCTTTTTGTCTTCACTTGTCGATTCATAAGCAAAGGTCATCATTATTTAAGGTCTCTTGATGCTTATGAAGCTCCTGGGAGAGCCTGCTGGATGTCAGCCGGGAGCAGGCAGAAATCTGGGCTGTTCCGTGCTCGTGGGATGGGGAGTGCACGAACCCCCCAAGAGGGAGCACCCTGCTGGCCGGGAGGCCATGGGGTGTGCTGGCTGGCCTTTGGCTAGGACATTAGCCTCAATGAGTCCCAAACGTGAGCAAAAAGTCGTGGTTTAGCTCAAACATTTAGACCATGTCAACTTGCTCTTCTTTTCCGAAACTTTTTAATTGTTGTGGAGCTGTATCTGTTGGCTCACCTGGTGACTTCTGGTGGAACAAGTGTTATTTCTGGGGTTTTCTCATCTTCATTTGAAAGTGAGAGGTGAAAACATGAGATTTCAATTTCACAGTATCCTTTGCTTTTGAGGTCATCCAGTTAGCGTGCCAGCGTTGCTCTGTGCCCAGTGGCACCCAGCAGAGGTCGGCTGCCTGGCTCAAAGTGTCCCGTGTCCTGCGTCCCGTCTGGTAATGCCAGCGGAAACTTTCAGCCGGCAAGTAGCTGAATTTTGGCAGAACCTGGAGCTGGCGAGCAGCTCTGTGCCGGCTGTCCCAGACTGTGCCTGCCCATCGGCTCCTCCCTTGCAAAGATGCCGAGCGGTAAGTAGCTTCAATTTTTATTTCATTTCTGAAGCGCGGTTTCCAGATTTTATTGGGAAATAACAAATTTGCCCCTTCCTTTCATTACCAGATCAGCAGTCTGAGTAACTCAGCTGGGTCTCTTTTGCAGTAATGAAACCTCCCATTTTTCTCATGTTTTTTCTTCCTATTTCAATATTGTTGTCTTTGTTTTTTGAGGCAGTAACTTTTATGGAACAACAAACAGAACCACAGTGACACATTAAAATGGAAGCAGGTGAACGCTGATCTGTGAAGCAGAAGCAGAAACAAGCTGTTTTTATCTTTTAGCATACAAACAAACGTTTCAGGCAATTGGTCACTAACCTGAGTTTTAGTCTTACTTTAAGCTTTGTGAGAACACGTAGAATTCATTCATCTGATCAGAATGGTTATAATGGCTATCTCTATGCTTTGTTAGAACTGGCACAATAAAACTAGCAGGATCCAGACAGAAAAGCAAGAGATTTTCTCCTTTGAAGGCATGTACGTGGTAGTGAAAGCTCAGTATTTCAGACCAGTAAATAATGGCAAAGAACTGAACGATAGCAGAAAAAAGGAGTATTGTCATCTCTCTTGTGAAGCCAAACAAATAACCTGTGTGTCACCCCATTCAGCTCCCAAACAAGCAATATCCCTTCATCTATAATCAGCCTTTAAAAGTCGTTCCCAGCTAATTTCATGCCATGACCCTGTTGTGAACTACTTCTGAGTGAGGCCCGGGAATGGCTAGCAGCTCTGCCCTTCCTGCCCATGACATCTACGTGGAAGGCTTGCCCAGAGCCAAGTGTGGAGCCACCCCTGGGGACATGCACGTCTCCAGCTGTGCCTCAGGTGGAGGGAGCAGCACATGGAAAAGTCTACGGGCAGCACCGGCACAATTTGTCTGAACAGGAGCGTGCGGAGCCTGCACAGGCAAGCCTGAATCCGTTCAGAAGTTGGAGCGTACACCAGAGGTGTTAGATGGGTTTATCCCAAAGCTGTAAAGATCCTCTCCTTAATTACAGAGCAGTCAAGGCAGGAGCAATGAAGATGTGCTTCTGCCCTTGGAAGGTGTTTCGCGGGAGGACAGCTCCTGCGGAAGAGCTCTTTTCACGTGGCAGGCACCAGACGTGGCAGGCTGAGCCAGATGGCTTAGCAGCACGGGAGATTCATCTTTGGGATGAAATACCAAGCTATGGATTTCTGTTTTCTAAGCAGGGCTGTATGTGCCTCTGGAAGACATGCGTGTGACCCAGCTTCAGGTTAGCGGGTTAAACAGAGACGAGTGGCATCCTGCAGCTGGTGCTGCACAAACAGCCAGGAAGTTGTATCGACCACGCGATGATCTACCCTCAGAAGTCTGGCACGTACTACTTTTTCAGGGTAAATAGACTGGTCTCTCTCCATTTTTGGCTCCAGCCTGGGTAGCCTGCCTTCGAGAGACTCAGCACTCCCTCACTGAGGGGAAAAAGCCTAAAACCACTACCTGGTGAAGATTGCCATAACAGTAGTGTTACAACTGTTTTGACAGTGATTGCAGGGAGATGGTGATATTTGAGAACATGAGTCAAATTTCCCAAATTCTGTGAATATCTTTCCATGAAATTTTATCTGGCTTGATAATGGGTGATTATTTTCTTAGCAGGTATCTTTGCTTCAGGAAGAAATTGGTTTTGTAAAATGCATCTACTGAATATATCTCATTCCCAAAGCATAGCAGTAAGAGTGCTTTGAAGCAAAGGTAGAAAATAACTCCGTGAGCAGAACTGGACGTGCACGTGGAGAGGTCTGAGGAAACAAAAAGCCAGCTCAGATGTACTGCTGGATGAATCCATTTCCATCTTGTGTAATTATTTTGGTGTAATTGTATTAAACGGATTTGGAAAAATATACTGCTGGCCCTGTAGAAAGTGGCTGCTAGGAGGTGGATTTGTGGTTTGCTCCCCTCTGGTCCTGGCCCAGCCACAAGCAGCAGCTGGGGCATGGCATGGGGCTCCCGCTGGGCTCCCCCAGTGACCCTGTGCAGTTACCTTGGGTTCTCGTGCAGCCCACCAAACCATGCCTGGTCGTTTTCTTTTGTCATCAGCTCGGAGGAAAGCATTTAGCATTTTAATATCTCATTAAATTCTTAAACTCTAACAAAATTAATGCCAGCGAACACTGCAAGTAATGAAACTGCCAGAAGAGACGTGGAGTTATTTAAAAAAGCAGCAGCAATAGATTAGATTTAGCTGTCCTTCCATAAAATAAAAAGCAATGAATCACAGCAACAGAAGGCAGCAAGGGAGCGGGCACAAGGCCCCGTGTCCTGCCCCACGTCCCCGTGCTGCTGGTGGCTGCCTCGTGCTGCTGGCTCTTGCCATGGGCACTGGGAGGTGTCTGGTCCCTGTGGACAGGTCGCTTTATTTCAACAGCAAAAGAAAATAAAATATTAACAGCATGGAAACCACTTAAGTACTTCAGGTAATTACTAAATATTCCAGTGCTTTCAAATAAGTTAAATGAAATGCGTGCTTAATGTGTACCAAAAGAAAAGCAAGTGCCAGGCGTTGCGCAAGTTATGAATAAAACATTTTTGTTACAGTACCAGGTAATTTAGTTAGCATAGGTAGCAAGTGCTCGGGACCGAACAAACATTTTGGTCCTTCACAGATGTGCTCAGCACATCAGCACCCAGCAGCGTTGGATTGGCGCTGCAGAGCCCTGGGGGCTGCGGTGTGAGAAATGGACGGGAGCAGGAGACGAGCCCGTGGTTTTCCAACAACCTCTTTCAAAGCGGTTCAAGTATTTTAATATTATTATAAATATTTAAATGTGCTAAATGAAAGAGTGCGTGGGTGTTGGTTCGTTGAGCAGTTTCGGAAGGGGAATAATGAGACAAATGACCTCTGTGAAGTAAAGCAGCAGCCCCAGAGGCTTTGCAGCACAGGGTTCAGCCTTTGATGGTTGCTACTAACCGAAGGAGCGAGCGCTGGGGTCGGGGCTGATCCTCAGGAACACAGAGCCCTTGGATTTTTGAAAGCACGTTTGATTGTTTCAAAGGCAGCCCTTGAAACAAAAAGAAGGCCCCCTCTGCCCCCTCCCCTACCTACACGGGTGTTTTCCAGTGCTGGAGGTGCCGCCAGCTGCAGGTGAGGAGTGAGGCAGCCTGCGAGCGCTGTCCGAGTGGGGCATGATGGTGGGACAGGTCCCGGGGTTTTGTGGGGGCTTTGGGCACTTGGTGCTGGGCACAGCTACTGCTAGCCACTGCTAAGGGTGCCTGACCTTTTCCCTCTGCGCCCACCTGGCTGGACATGTAAGCGCTCAGCATCCAGCAACAGCGAGAAGGAGCAGCTCTGCTGCAGCCCCGCTATCGTCCCCTGATCCCTTACACTCGGGGTGCTACTTGTGCCATTTCTAAATGGGCTCTGTGTCCTGCTCAGACGTAACTCAGCAGCAGTTTGTCATAACTTTATCATATGTTAGGCCAAGAAAGTATATTGTATCTTGCCATGGAGTATCTTTATAAGCCTTAGTGGCTGTTTGGTGTCCCCCTGTTGTTTTATTTCATTTCAGCGGCGATATGCACAGGGCAGGTATAAGGAGGAGGCAGCACAAAGCTGTCATATAATCTTTAAACAGGAAATATTTCTTAACTAATAATTTGATTCCTCCTGGAGTTGTAAAGCAGTAACAAAAATTAAGACAAAGTTCTGGTTAATTTAGGCATAAATAATGATGCTCTGAGTGAAGTGCTGCATGCAGCATCTGCTGGGGCTCCATGGCATCCGGGCAGGCAACGGAGCCGTTTAGCACCCGGTGTAGGCACTGTGGCCTGTTCCTTTTTCTTTAAGTGTACTTAAAGTAATTTTAAGACTTCCCCTTTTCCTAACTTGCTGCTGAGTGCATCTTCTCTGCTGCTCGTTTAAAGCGGTCTTCCCAACCCCAAATTTCTAGATTTATATGTAAATGCACTGCAGATCAATTAAAAGATTAAATCCAACTTAAATGTGGGAATATAGAAGGAATATGCTCAATAAAATGTCATTCTCATATGCTGATCATTGTTTACAGTGATCAGCAATCAATTAGATATTTTTTTAAATTCCCCAATAATAACTTTTCACTTTGTGGTTATCTTTTGTCTGTAAATTGTAACTATAAAATATTTGTATATTGCAGAAGAGGAGCTCTGTGCAGAAGATCTATTATGATCAAAGAGGCAGTCTCCCGAGCTGTGCTGGCAATAGAGCCCAGCGTGACCCAGCGGCGTGCGGTGACAAGTGGCTGGTGGCCCTGCAGGGCTGGCTGTCCCCATGCCTGCCCCAGCCCCCTGCCTGCCGGGGGTGTCTGGAGCTGTGGCCTGCAGCTGATGGGGGCAGTCACTGCTGGAGGACTCTTTATCTCTGTGCCAGGTGATCCCAGCTGGGTGCCGAGCCAGCGCTGGTCGGTAAGCTCGCGCTGTTCCGGTGGATGCGATGTGTTTAATGTACGTTTACAAGTAAGTAACACGAGGGTGTTCAGCAGAAGTGACGGTCAAAGTTAACTGCACAGCACGCTGCTGGAGGTGACCCACTGCGTCTCTCACCATAACACAATCTTGACTTCATGTATTAACATAATTATCCTAAACAATACACTCTGAGCCTGTGGACTTCGCAGCTATTAGGATGCTTGGCATTGCCTTTGCTTTTCAGGGCTGTTTTTGGTTTGTCCTGTATTGAAATAACATTGGAAATCATAATAAAAAAAAAAAAATCAATATCTCATCACAGTGTAATCGCACAAGCTACCTTTCCTTCTGATGAGCAGTCCTATGGGCAAGATAAACCTTTCATTAACCTTGGATTTTACATGTGCTCCGCGTTTCAGAATTTAACTTCAGCTGAGAGATGCATATGCAACCTCATCTTGGCTCTTTTGTAAGGCCAGGGAGGTGTAACAGCTCAGCACAAGGGGTCAGCTCATCAGCCTGCGACAGCAGCATTAGGAAAAAGTCCTCCCAGGTTGACTGCTGCCATGGAAGCCCACATATTTTAAAAATAATGTCGGCATAAGTGTCTACCATATTTGAAAATAAGATGTTGGCTCTCTGGGTAATTAGGAGACCTTTTTTTTTTTTTTTAAAAAAAAAAAAAAAGGTGCATAAGCCTACTTCCCAGGATGGTAAAGAGCCGGCCTCAAGGAACAGGTGAGGGGGATCTGTGGACAGAGCTCATGCTCGCCTCTTCATGTAGGAAATCGATGGTGAAGAGACAGACAGGGAGTAAATTAAAAATAAGCAGCAGAAAAGAAAAGGCTGGTAAGCCTTTCCTAGGAGGACAGAGAAGAAAAAAGGAACTCATGTGGCCACTACTTAATTTAGATGTGCTTAGGGACTCCTCTTGTATACGTTTAGGTTTTCTTTGACTGTTTGCTGTGTAATTTTTTTAAGGTTCTTGCCAAGTTGCCATAGCAACTTCTGGATTGCAAACAGCATGTTATAAACTCCTTCCTGAAGAAACATAAGTACACTAGGATTTTGTTATTTATTTATTTTTTACACATTGAGACCCTTTGCTAGCTCTGACTGTCCCCCCAGCGGGGATGCCAGGCAGCCCACCACCTCCCGTGGGGAAGCTCCCCGCTGCGTGGGGACACGCAGCCCTGGGAGAGGGAGCAGGATGGGTTTTGTGCTGTGCACCTGAGCCTGATGAAGCAGGACAGTCAGAGCGCCTAGCAAAAGGAAATGTGGTTGCTGAAATAGCATTTGATGGACATTTGGGGGAATCAGAGGCTTATGTAGACTTCCTGCTGCAGTGCAGGGAGCAGAGGTGGCAGCAGATGCCTGCACTCCACAGCCAATTCTCAGCTGCTTTGAGCGATGTTTCTGGGCCTGAGCAAAAGCGGTATGCCTGCAGCACTTGTGATTGAAACTGTGACATCTTCAGAAATTGCATTTCCAGGGGTATTCCTGAGAGGGGCGGAGGGCAGGAGGCCAGCGGCCGGTCCTGCTGGCACGCAGCCTGAGGGCAGCCAGCTGAGACCTTCTTTTTCTTCTGCAATACCTGCCTGTCAGATCTGAAGTGTCCCTTTGCTGGTCGTGGTCATGAGGAGTAGTGTGGCAGAGCTGACCTCATCCCCTGAACTTCAGAGGAAAGCAAAGAAACCAATTACTAATGCATGGCGGTGGGACAGCTTCAGAATGGCTCTGTCTCCTGCAGGGAGCCACCAGGGCTGCAGGAAGGACCCCGGCTGATGTTGCTGGAGCTTGGGTAGGGCTGGATTGCTAAATCCCTTCTCTATCCCCTGTAAAATAGTCAGATACAAAGGGGGGGCATGTCCACAATGTCTGAATCTTCATCTGATAGCAGCTGCAGAAACAACCCCACCAAGTCCCCCAAACCACAGCTGTTTCGATGTTAGACTCTGAGTGCAAGACATGCTCTGTCTAATGCAGTGTCCAGGTCTGCTGCCCGCTGAAATGACTAGCAATGTTCCCATTCGCTTCAAAGGTATGGAGTGAGGCTTTTTGATCCCCACTTTGGGGTTTTATTTCAATTTTCAGAATGCAGAGTCCAATTCAGCTATTTCTTCTAATGCAAAGAAAATTGATGAATCTTTGAATTTGTGTTTGTACTTTAAAGGGAAATTTTTAGTAATTTAGTTTTAAAATGTGCTGTTTGTTTTGAATAATTTTTTGTTGTGGTCTTTAAAAATAGTTTTTTTTTTTCCTTTATTTTTTTTTGAATCACCACATACATATGTTATATTGGTGTGCAAAAAAAAACAAAACACTGTTTTTCATGAGTTGTTTTGGAATTTAATAGAAACACATACATCAAACAAGTAAATACAGATGGTGGTTCATTGGCTTTACTTTTACTCCATATCAATCAAACCCACCAAAGTATCTCGGGTATTAGGAACACAGCATGCTCAACTGTAAGAACACATTTGCAATTATAGCACGGCTATTGATCAAGACTCTGAAAAATCTGTATCTCAGAAGATACTAAGATTTCAGTCTGGAGCTCGATCCATTTTCTGAAGCTTGGCGGCTCAGTGTGGTGGCGTCTTCCACTTCAAGCAGCTCTGGGTGCGAGCCCAAACCTGGCAGGGCTCCTGCAGGCCCTGGGCCGTATGCAGCTCGCATCGCAGCACAGGTTTTGGTACCTCTGGTGAGAGCGGGTGCTCCTGCTGCAGACAGCTTTCTCCTGTGCTTTCCCTGCAGACAGGGCAGGGCCTTCCAGCCCCTGGATGCTTCCTGGGGAAGATCCTTAGGGGCTGGTGCCTGCAGGGTCCTGCCGGGGTGGCCCATCGGCCCTTCCCCAGCCGTTCACTGTGGATGTCCACACGTACCCAGAGCGCTTAACAAATCGTTAAATTACTTCTAATAAGCATCTTACAAAGTGTGTGCCCTGTTTTTATTGTTGGGCTGCTGGGTTCCTTTGTATGGGGAGCTGCAGGAATGCGCTTCAGTCTGCGAAGCTGCAGAGGGAGGTGTGTAGCAGAGTGGCAAGCAAGGAGCACTGCAGCACCGTGCATGCACGGATTTATTCCTGATTGTGTTGGAAAACGTTTGTTTGCCTGAAAAGTGGTTAAAGGTACCAGTGGCAGTGGTGGTATTTCCTTCTGCTGGCTAGGAAGCTGTGGGCAGATCTGTGAAGCCAACCAGGTCTGCAGTCTGGTGAGTGCCACATGGGGATGTGAGAATGGCACTGGTAGATTTTTCACTGGAATTTTTTCAATTGCCCACAAAACATAGCAGCACCTGCTCTCTGCCAGGGCCTGAGGGCTGAGCGGCCTCTGAGCTTTGGCTCGTGTCAAGAGCTCGAGTGCAGCTGAGATTGACCTAAAGGCCTCAATAAGGAGAGAGCTATAAAAGCCGAATACAGTCTAACTGCCTCCTTGTGCCCTCCGCTCCTTTCCCCATTAACAGCCTGCAGCATCGCAGGGCCATCGCTTTACCCCGCTCCTCAGGCGGTTTGAGAGCTCATTGGTATTCCCACCGAAGGTGCTGGGAAAACTTTCATTTATCATGAGCTGTGCTGCTAATGAAATATCCATTTCCCAAATCAACTGCTCAAATTTCCTGCCACTTGAATGACTTGATGTAGCATTGGAAATATTGCTTTCGAGTGCTAACAGCCACTGAGCACAAATGCACCAAGGAAAGACTCTGAGCCCCTAAAAACTTGAGCGTTTTTTGCCAAATCAAAGTATGCACTGGCCAAAAAGTTTTTCTTCTAATATGCTTTGCTGTTACCATTGGAAGCTCTGCACTTCCCTCTGTGTGGGTATGCCTTGCTCGTTCCAAGCGCACGCTGAAGGCAGCACACAGAAGGGAGCTGGGCAGCCCATGCCCTGCTCGTGGGGTCGGGCCTGTGACAGCGCTGCCCAGTCCGTGCTCCCCTGCCCCACTTCTTCCTCAGAGAAGAAAGAGCTCTAAACAAGGAAACTGCACTTTAGTTCATGCTGCTGATGAAAGGACTCCTTTCCAGCCCGTCACCTGAATTTGTCCAGCCCTGGGCTGCATATCCTTGCCCTTTCCCTGATGCTGTCATTAATTGTCTTTTCTCTAGTTTCCTCTCTGCTTGCTGCCTTCTGCGTTACCAAAGCCAAAGCCTCTTAGCTAGCAATAAATAGCATTTAACCACTCAAACAGTTGTGGGCTCACTTCACTGACTCCACAAAGCGATTCCATTGGCAGTGTGCTCACAAAACTACAAAATAACGTGTCATCAATTTAAGTTATTGCTAAAATGTTATATTCTCAGGGTTTGGTTTAAAATATGAGGTTTTCAGCCAACACTTACCCTTTACAACAGCAGCTTCCTTGTGTGCTTGGCGGTCTGTGCTTGGTTTAGGCAGCATTTACAGCGTCCTCTGTCCTTGTGGGACAGGGCCAGCCAGGCACCAGAGGCTGGGAGCCCTGGTGGAGCTGCATCTGCTCTGGGGAAGCCTCAGCAACAGGAATTAAGGAAGGTGTTTGTAAGAGAACTGCTGGTTCGTGGTGAGGATGCAAGCAGAATGCAAAGCCTAGCACAGCAGGCTGAGCAAGCTGCGGAAAACAAAAATCGGCTGAGATACGTTGGCTTTGAAGGCATGGGGGGAAATAAAATAAATGCTTGTTAAGATGGCTTTTAGGTGATGGAGGAGGGCGGCAAGGACTGAAAGTTTTACCTTAAAGACATGTAAGAGACAAAAGGGGAGAACACCATACAATATGTTTCCTTCATGGTTCATAGTATGGTGAATATTTCTAAGAATATTAAAAAACTGTAGAAATTATGGTGTTAAGAAGGAACATTTTTTAAGGCATTTTTTCTATGAGGTTTTATACTAAATTCTCCTCACTCTAAAAATAAATAATTTATTATTTGTGATTTATGCTGATAATTTAAATTTCATTTTTCTTGAGTGTGCGGCTGCAGTAGATTATCATGTTTGCAGTGCCAAAGGCTGTGTTATGTCTCTTGCAGAAGACAAAATCCTGGCCTCTGTGTTTTGTGATTCAAGTTTCAAATTACATTATTCACCTCTGCCTCTGTTGTTCCACACCACGTTCAGGATATGTGCTAGTAATGCATCTTGTATGCCAAGAAGATGCTTCAGTCTTTTATCTTTATGAATGACCACATTATTTGTTTGGAATATGCCAAATGCCAACCAGTACCCCGGCAAGCAGAAAGCAAAACCTCACAGCAAACAATGTGACACTAATCTGCTGTTTGTGCTAAAATACAGAAAGGAAATGACTGCTTGGCTGTCATGAAGCTCATAAAGGAAAGAAAGAAAAATGCCACCAAAAAAGAGTAAGCTCCAAAAGAAAGTTCCATTATCAGTTTGTTTCATGCCTTGTAGCTTCAGTTGCAAACAATCCCTTTCATAAATACACGCTCAAGATAAATGGCAGCAGGATTCTGGTGGTATCAGTGAGATAAAACTACAAGACTCTTACATTTGGGGGAGGGAGTAGCTACCAAGACTACTGCTTTATTTTCTTACATCTCATCACCATCTTGGGGGAGAAAATGAATATGTATCATCTGTTATCTTGTCATTTTTGAGCCAAACATCTTAAAATACATTTTCTCTGAAATAACCTTAGGGATTTCAAGACCAGAATAAATTATTAGAGCAATTTGAGCTTGGAGGCCCTGTGTTTCCTTTAAAACTTGGCAAAAGCTATTCCTAGTGTATGAGGCTTGCCTTCTCACTTAGTAACCAAAGAAGAAGAAAAAAAAAAAAAAAAAGGTAAAACCACGCTGCACTTAGGTGCTTCTGTCAGGAGCAGGCACCTGCTGAAAAATAAAGGGCACACAATGAAGAGAGCGTGTCATGACACTCTGGGGACTTGGGCTTCAGACTGGGTATGTGTGGACAACAGATCAGATGTGAAATAACTTTTCTAAACTGGCCTGCAACACTAATCTGTGTAATAATTGGTGATGGAATTTGTTAACGCTTACTTGGGTTATATTTTCCTTAGGCTGCGTCATATTACAAGAATAATTTTACAAGATCAACTTTACGGTGCCCGCAGGCATGCACAGAGAGAGGAGGGCTCTCCTTGTCCAGGGCTGTCCCCAGCTGGCAGGGAGGCTGCAGAGCCCCGTGAGCCTCCCGACAAGCTCATCCCCAGCCCCACGGCCCAGGCACCGCTTTGCTTGGCAGGGTCCAGGACCTGCGGAAGAAGTTGCAGCAAGCTTTAGGGCTTCGGCTGCTGGTTGGTTCACGGCCGCATCATGGTGCTGGCTCCCCACGGCCACTTTCACAGGTGGATTTTTTCCTGCTTTAAAAGCACTGGTGTCATATCATGTCATATTCTCGGTGAAACATTCACAGAGTAAATGTGGAGTCCTGGAGAGCAAAATGTTATTCCTGATTTCCACATAATGGAGCTGCAGCATAAAAAACCCGGTGCTGGGTAATTCTGAAAGTCGAGCCCAAAATAAAAAGCTAGTTTTTTTTTTTTTTTTTTTTTTTTTTTTTAAGTGAATTTTGGCAAGAATAAAAGTTTAATTTCTGTCCGTGTAGGTGCAGTACAGCTTAGATTTGCTTAGGTTGCCTTGTTGTTGATTCCACCCGCTGAAGTTTCTGGGCCCTGTCTTGTTGGGGGAGGTTGGCCTTGACAATGAGCTGTAACAGTGTTAAGTGGTAAAAGCTGAAAAAGCACTTTTCTCATTTGTTCTTGACTTTAGAGATGCCTTGCTGGTGTGTGCAGGCTGCCACACTTCAGGAACAGCTAAACAAAATCAGGTCTTGAGGCCAAAGCAGTTTGTTCCAGGGGCATCTTGAGGAAGGGGCAGGGATGTTTGCTGTGAGCGGCTGGGGCTGGAGCACAACCACAGCTCATTCGTCCCGGACTTCCTCGGGGCTGCTCAGCCCCTGCTCTTCTCTCCCCCTCATCGCTCAGCTCTGAGGCACCACCACCATGTTCCTCCCCGAGACATTTCTCACCCTTCAATTTAGGAATGGCTATTCTAAATAATGTAGGACATTGGAAATCTTTGCTCAGTACCTCTAGCCTGATGTGGAAATTTGTCTCAAACTTGAAGGCTATCTGAAATCAATAACATCATCAACTTCACCCGCATTTACAAAGATAATATTTCCATAATATTGCCTGATCTCAAAAGGAAGAAGAAAAGCTCTGCAGCCGAAAAAAGTCATAAAAAGTATTGCAGAGAAGCAACATTAAATTTTATAAAACTTTTCCAAGACCATTAATTGAACTTTGTTACAAGATTTAAATGAGATATTGAAAATCAAACACTGTGGCCTGGTTTTAATTGCCTGCTCTCAGGCGGAGCGTAATCTTAGAGATGTAGTTTCTATTTTGTATCTGTAAGGAAAGATTCAGCAACCCCCTGGAGAACTGGTGTCATCTGTTTACAGCTTCAGAGATCGACACAGCATTTAAAATTATTTATCTTGCATGTATGTTTGTTCCTCATTCGAACTCGTTTGTGCCATCATACTTGGGGAGCATCCGTTGTTGGTAGTTAGCTCCTCTTCCATGGCTGCTAACAGCAAGGCTTGCTGTAAATGCCGTTAGGGCGTCTTACAGCCATCACATATCACTGTTCTCCGTCAGTGCCTGTTCCAAATTCCCAGGCCATGATTTCTTCTCATGAAGTTTTTTTTCTTTTTTCTTTTTTCTTTTTTTTTTCCCCTTCTTGTGCTATGTGAAAGGCAGGTATCCCCTATAAGTATTCTAAAGATGCATTTATTAGCAGTGGGCCTTTCACCTGCCCTTATACAAGGCAGCTGCACCCCGGTCTGCAGGCCCTTCAGGAGTGGGGTGCCGTGCTGGTGCAGCCCCACTTTCTGCTCGGAAATCCCCGACCGTGCCCTAGCAGGGTGACAGATCGCAGTACTGCAGGCACCAAATAAGTGAAGGCAAAGCTGTCAGTCTGCCACCCAGGCAAACGCACAAGGTAAATTAGGAGAATATCCAGAGGGAGTTTTTCCCTTCCTCCTTACTCTTTTTCTGTTTCTTTTAGATGTTACTTGCGTCTGTGATAGCCAAGCTCACAAATACAGACTTAGCGGACTGTGTTCTTACCAAGTGATGCTGCTTTCTGCCAGAACTTCTACTTGCACTGTCGTCAACTCAGAATTAATCCCTAATCCTTACAGAGCTGCTCCAGATTTATACCCCTAACCTTGAACTACAACTGGGTACGAGGATTTCCAGACCAAAAGCCAGGTGTTACCCCCTGCCTTGATAAGAGTGGGTTGCGTTTCAGCCTGTGTTGGACACAGGGGGACATTATTCCATGTGGCATTGCTGCTTGTGTGCGGAGCCGCACTGCACGGCAGCAGTGAGCTGAGAACCCACACCAGGCAGCTTAAAGCTTCTGCTTGGCCCACCAGCAAGTAGAATAAAGTCAGGCATTAACGCTAGAAATTTTCTCTTGATTATTTTCATGTTTTAAACAGACAACATTTAGACAGAAAAGAAAATGCGAGCTTAATAACATTCATATTGCTGAGGAAAATAATGGTGGGAGCCCTCTCGTGCTGAAGCACAGCCCATGCTTTGCACTGCAGACAGCAAAACCACCTACAGAGCACGGTGGGAAGCAGCAAATCAGGAAAGAATGGTCCATTTTGCTCAGTTTACTGGTTCTGCACTTGATGGCTGTATTGACATTTGTTCACTGTCCTTACGCAAATAATTGTGGCCATGTAGACAGATATTTTGAGACATGGACAATCTATGTGTGTAGTAAAAACATACGCTGTCTTAAACATCCGTGGATTTCACATGTATTCTGCAGTTAGTTTGTCAACGTGGTAGCTGACAGCTAAGAGCAATTCTGGGATAAACGTTCAAAATTGTTTTGCCAAAGCAGATCGCTGCAATTTGCTGCCATTTTGCTGTGGCATCTGCTGTGAGGGCGGCTGCACCCATGTCCATCCCCGGGTGCTGCAGTGCCACCAAGCACCCCGCTGTGGGGACAGGGACGGGACGGGGACGGGGAGGGCGCGCTGCCTGCACCAGGACAGGAGCAGTGTCGCTGGAACACTGTGAGGAGGGATGACCAGCGATAAGAACTTCACTGTGCACCTGGAGGGGTTCTCACCTGATGCTGTTTGTTTTGTTTCCCTGTGCAGAGGAAGCCCTGGGAGCAGGTGCAGTAGGAAGATGGCTGGTGATGCTCGTGGTCTTGGGTGGTGATGCTCAGTGAGCAAGGGACCTGCAGAGCTCAGAATCAGGTACAGAAAGCAACTTGGTTGCACGCTAATTTTATATATCTGCTCTCCAAGTTAAGAAACAGCCAGGTTTTGCTTTATATCAGACCTTATATCAGTAAAACATTTTTCTTCCGCGTCATCTCCCACTGGTAACAGAAGATATGTCTTTGTAAATATATTGTGGCTAACATTTTTGAAGCAACTGAGACACGGTTTTATGCTGTGAAATAGTAGCAGGAGAGTGATAAACACAACCTGAACTTCTTTTCGGTGGCAGTTGGTGACTGGCAAGAGGTGGCCACAAGCAGCTTCCCCTGTCTGCGGGAACCTTGGTGCTGCTCCTGGGTGGACGGTGCCCCCCTGGCAAGGCTTGTGCACAGATGGCGGGCACAGCGCAGGATTCAAGGCTTGCCTTTTTATATTGCACTCAGGAAAAGTATTCCCTCAGTCATTTTCCCATTTTAAATTTTCATAGGCTGCTGAATATTTGATGAAAACAAAACCAGACCTGACGGTATTTCCTGTGCATATCAGTGAAAGGCTTGCTTTGGGATCTCGAGGCTTCCCGATAGTTGTACATTTATTGTTTATTTGTAAATAAATGCAGCTGCAGGATGCACTTAATCCTGCTTTTTTAAGTATTATAGAAGAAACTCTCAGTATTGGGAAAATGTGGTTCACAGCAGAGAAGGCTTAATGCAACTTG
This sequence comes from Oxyura jamaicensis, assembly GCF_011077185.1. Lineage (NCBI taxonomy): Eukaryota > Metazoa > Chordata > Aves > Anseriformes > Anatidae > Oxyura > Oxyura jamaicensis. The sequence goes on along the minus strand of NC_048904.1, from coordinate 20,945,060 downwards.
GTGGAAGTGAATTTTCAATGCAGCAACAATCCAGTAATAGCCATAATGTCTCACTTAATGGACAAGTAAACAACTCTGCAGAAATTAAAATAATTCACTGTATTAATACTGCGAGTTGAGCAGCAAATAGGACACATATTCATGAAAAAGAGACCAATTTAAATCCAAAGGGTATTAACTCTGTCCTTTCAAGAATGTGTACAGCTATTTATCTTTTGTAGCTGACAGCACCAGTTCAGTGAAAGGGATTTTTGCTCCGGCATGGCAGCAACAGGCGTAATTACGATCTGCTTTGTATTCCCAGCAGAAGCAGCAGCATTTTTTTTTTTTTTTCCCTGAGTCAGTTACATGCCATAGCAGTATTCATTGCCTTCACTGAGAGTCAGCATTAACCATCGCTGGAGAATGGGCTGATACATATCCCAGTTACTACTGAGTAACCGAAACACTCCCTAGGGAAACTTAGCTCACAGTTTATGGGGCATATTCACTGGGTTTCGTATTGACTTTTCTAAATCTGTTATCTCTGCATGAATCACATCCATACCGAAATGGGAACTTCTGACCCAAACTTAAAGAGACACTTAAAAGTCCCAACCAGATGAGAACAATCAATTGGATAGCTAAATGCTGTGTGTGTTGGAAATGGCAGATGTGCAGATGGTGGGAGAGGCAAAATATGTATAAATCTGACAGTTTGGAGAACTATGATATTTACACCTGGCAAACGCTTAAGGAGAGTGGCTATGATGTTTCAAGTGTGTTCATAACTGCTGATCCCTTCTTTCTTCCTTTCTTCCTTTCTTCCTTTCTTCCTTTCTTTTTCTTTCTTTTCTTTCTTTCATCAGGAGATTCATGTTTTGAAATGTTGCTCACCAAAGCAAGGAGGCACCTGTAATAACAGGCTGTTCCTTGGTAGAGAGGACTTTGCCAGCATTTCCAAAGCTTCTCCAGTACGGCTGCTGCTACTCATTCTGAAGAAGGGGAGCTCCTTTTTGGTCACGCAAAAAGCATCACCTTTACCACTGTTACTGTGTTGGGTGAGTAAGGGATTCCCAGTTGTTCCCAGCCATTTTACACTGCTTTTTAGTCCGGCAATGTTCATCTACCAGCAGGTATTAAATTCTCTTGCTTGTGTTTATCTCTTAGCCAATACATTGTCAAAGCTTTACGGAAGGCAGAGAGAGCTGCTTCATCAAAGCTCGGAGACCGGGCAGTGTTACTCTTCCCCTTACAAGCCTGACACGGCAGCAGCAGCCAGCACCCGCTGCAGGAGCTGCTGAGGGCAGGGATGGGGCTCGGTGTGGCAGGGGCAGAGCCCCCTGCACCAGCCCTGCTCCCGCTGCCACCATCCCGCTGCCACCTTGCCACAGCCCCATCGGGTCCCCAGCTGCAGGCGGCGTGCAGAGCCCCTGCCCGCAGCTCCTGCAGTGCTTACGCGAGAGGCTGGCAGGATGGAATAAACCGCCGGGAGATTATTGCAGCAGTAATCTCAAAAGCGAGTATTGATCCAGTTCCTTGTTGCTGTTCCTGTCATTTTACTCAATTTTAACAGTTTCCAAATATGTGAGAGACAAAAGTAACTGAAATGTCTATGAAAACAACTTTTTCCCTATTGTTGTTGCTGTGAGCTGCGGGAATGAAGTGAAAATGCAATTTCAGAGGTTTGTATCAAAACAATTCTTATTGTTTTGATAGAGGTGAGAGTTGCGACTCTATAGGTAAATCTGAGTTGAATTTCACACTGCAGACACATTTGTTTTTCTTCTGAGTTTAATCTTGACGCAATTTACTCTATTTACAATGGTCAGCCCTAGTGGAAAAGTATTACATGTCTCTACATCGTGTTTCGCTCCAGACAGCATCCTCACTGGCTGAACTTCACCGTATCGTACTCCTCATATTTATATGCACATATCTATTGATGTACCTGAATGTGTGTACTTCAGTTTGAAAATTCTTCCCTTCACAGGGTGTGGAAAAGAAATGGCATGGTCATAAAGACCGGTGGAAATCCCAGATGGTGAGAACGCAATGGTGACTCGTGTGCAGGTAGAGAGGAGCCAGCCCCTGCGTCACGCAGGCTGCGTGTCGGGGCGCTGCCTGAGGTCACAGCCCTGCAGGGAATCGTCATACTGCTCTCCTGTGCTGTAGGTAACTCCAGGGATAATTGTAATTACCCAGTCCATTGCTGTAGATCAAAAGCTGTCAGATAAGGGTCGTATGCTGCCAGCAAGTGTGTGCGTCTCAATCCTTTCTTTTAGCAGCAGCCTGAGGGCTGTAACTCATCCACAAGACAAAGTCCTTTGGCATCACCACAAGGGCCATATTCAGTCCGTGTCCAGTGAAATTACCACTTTATGTGAATCAACCTAAAACTTAGGTACCCCCTAATAAATCTTTGAGTGATCAGAATAATCTGGTGTCAGAGAATGATTTCACCAATGGCAAAATATTTTACTGTGAAATTGCATTAGATGCATGAAGGATCAGGGTCTTTATCAGTGACTGTGTATTATCTGTTCCACCCTATACCCAAACCTGTGAAACTACAAGCAGTTATTTCACAGATTTTTAATGGCCTCTGGGTTTTTACTACATTGCAAACATTGAAAAAAATCATTGGGAGCTTTCATGTGTGCTCTCAGAAAGGCGACTTTGTGTTCACAGTCCCACAAGTACACACATAACCATGGAGCCATCACTGTGCACAGAGCTGGAGCATCCCGAACACTTTTAGTACTTAGTTATCCTTTTTTTCTGATTAATTAAGTAGTTGTCTGAATACTAATCGCTATTCATTATTTACCAGTATTGCCATTATTTTGGCCCCTGGGTATAGAAGTTTAAAATGCCCAGGAAGCAGCATGAACAGTTGAAGGTGCAAGTGGGAACTGGTTTCTTCGTAGGCATAATATGATTAAAAGTACTTGTCCTCACCCATGATTAATAATAAATCGGGCCTATTACGATTTCTACTTTAGGTTTTAATTTTAAACAAACTGTTGAAATACAGATTCTGTGTAAAAAAAAAAAAAAAAAAAAAAAAAATAATTAAAAAAAAATGTTCCTGACAGGCTTTGTTTGGATTGAAAGCAGAAGTTTTGTACTTTCTCAGAAATTAAAAAAAAATACAGCTGTGTAAAAATTCAGCCTCATGTGATAACATATGGTCGCCTTCTTGTTGAACAAGGAAAATTTATGTATAAAATTACACCATAAATCTCAACAATTGCACAGAGATAAAAACCGTCCCGTATGGATGTGAGCGATGACCCAGTCAGCTGTGTGGCGCTGCATCAGCTCTGTTTTCCCAACAGGGAAATCTGTGCCCAGGGGTGGGCAAAGCTTGTCTGAGTGTTTGCTGAGGCTAAAGATCTAAGGATGCAATAAACATGCGACTGCAATGAAACTTTAATGCCACAAACTGAGGAATCAGATGCTGTCTTATCTGGAGAGGTTAAGAAAGTGGCTTGGTATAGATGCAGTTTGATCTTCAAAGGCTGGCAAGGAAATGTCTGTCTCCTCTTTCTGTATGCACCAGGTGTGGACGTTCAGACACCCAAGGTGACAGCAATTACTGGTTTACATAAGCAGCAAATCCATGGCTTGCAGTACCAGGCTTCTGCGTGGAGGTGCCACACAGCTCATGGCTTGTGGCTGGGCAGACGCTCCCCAGGGGCTGCTCAGGAGCTGCAGCTGAAGTCGCTCACTTTCCTCATTATAAGATGTGAGTAGAAACCAATGTTGAATGATTTTTGAATAAAAATGGAGAGTCCCAAACAAATACATTAGTGGGTAGTTTCAACCTGGGGACATTCATTACTTTTTCTCTCTACAGTTCAGCATTACTCAGCAGAGTAATGAAATTGTTCATAATGAAAGAAGGATGTGGTAGGAGAAAACTTGTACTACTAGTACGCTAGAGGGAAATTGGAAAGGTTGTCTTCTGCTGGGTGCGTGAGCGAGCAGGGTATCAGCTTCTCCAACACAGCACAGGAGTTGCAGGTCTTTGCTTGAATGGAACTTTATCTTACTTTCTATAAAAATATTTTCAGGCTATTGGTCAAGAAGTTTCTATGGTAACCGATATAATTTCATTTTGGTGATGGATTACGGAGGAAAGCTCCAGGGAGCTCGGCGGTCACGGAGCTTCCTCCACCACGGCACCGGGCAGGGCGCGGGGCTGCGGGCAGCGAGGCGTGCGGGTGCGCCTCGTGCGGGTGCGCCTCGTGCGGGTGCGCCTCGTGCGGGTGCACCTCGTGTGGGTGCGCCTCGCATTCCTGCACGCGGCTGGGGATGGGAAAACGGCGAGCAGAGCTCCAGGGAGAGACCTGCAGGGGCCTCTGCCTGCCGGTGCTTTGTGGCCCCGGTGTCTTGGTGCAGTCATGGCTCGGTGGAAGTCCTGGAGGGCTGAGGCGGGTGTGAGCTGCATCGGGCTGATGGCTGGGATGCCCGCAGGCTGCCTCTGTCCCAGCCCGCTCAGCTCCGTGAGCCCGGGGACAGAATTTGTCCCTAGGTGTGTACCAGGTCATTTCTAAATCTGAACTCTTACCTCAGCCATGCAGTCCAGGATTGATGGCACTGGTTTCATGAAGAATCAGGCAGCAAGAAACTTTGAGACCTTTAAAAAGTTAGCTCTTTCTACTGCAGATATAAAATGTAGGTATAGCTGTAACAGACAGAAGAAAGCTAATTTCCTTTATTTTGAGGGGATCGATATTCCACAGCAGGGAAAGATTTCTGTTCCCAGTTATAGTTTTATAAACAACATTTTGCTATGCCTATTATCATAACAACCCTTTTTATCTCCTCTGTCAATATTTGTCTCTATCATGCAATGTCTCATCTTTAAAATGAAAAATCCATCATTGTGGCAAAAGGGAAAAAATGCATTAACAGCCCACCTGCTAATTTGTATTTGAAGCTTGAGGCCCAGAAGTGTTTTTAAGCATTCCTGTCTAAAAGCAGCAGGTTGGGCATTAATTACGTGTTAGAAATTGCCAAGGAACTCAGTTTTTCCACTGAATCTCAGATCTTTTCACTGCGGGGGTTTAGGAGATGGAGCACAGGCGAGAGAGGCAACCTATGCTGCATGTCCTGGCAGACAACGCAATGCTGCTGGGGGCTGCAGCTCGTGTGCCAGCAGCATCTCCTGGAGAAATGCAGAAGGGACCAGGCTGCGGGCAAGTAGCTCCAGATTCCTCCCTACTCCACGATGTGACCTGCTAGCGGGTTCTGTTGTAATAGAATTTCTGATGAAAAGGTATTTCTGAAGCCACACGAGTGCCTAGAGGAACGGGCATAGGCTTTGCACAGGGGTCTCATGTATTCTGCTCTTGGAGGACTGGCTCCAGAAAGCGGTGCAGAAGATGTGTCTGTGTTACTAAAAGCCTTGCTCTTATGTTTTCGTAGTGCCGTTAAGACTAACCAATACTTTACTGTGACGTGCCACTGCTTTTAGTTTTGTGAAATCAGTGTCATAAAACCACCACACATCTACTTAGGGAGAACACTTTATTGTTCATTGAGTTAGAGAAAAATCTTGAGAGATTTGCTCAACCTCACTTTGAGAAACATCCGTGCTATATATCAGATACATATATTTGGATATATGTCATTTCCATGCTAATTCATCGTGAGCTCTATGGAAGAAGGATGTGGTGGCTTTTTATTCGATTTTGGCATTGCAGACACACTTCTATGCTGCAGACTGCGGTGATAACCAAGCCTACAAAATTGCATATAATGTGTGTAACACCTGATGTTAAAGAGAAATAATTATAGTGCTTAAACTCTATGACAGGTGTCAGGAATAAAAATGTTACTTCTTCCTCATTTAAATATGCAGGGGACAGCAAACACAGAGCAGAGTAAGTACCAGTTTGTCAGCTGAACTCCGTGCTGACTTAATTTGACAGAAAGTAGTCTCAGAACCAGATTCCTTACTGTGAACTGCTGGGTGTAGACCAATAAGCCTTTCATTATTTAATAGAAAGATAAAGAGAACATAGAATAAGTTACCTGTATGTCATTTTTATTTGCTTTAGACAAGGGAGGAGCCTTGGCCGATTTAAAACACTAAACCTGTAGCCATCTAGGGCCTTTTGTATTTGTCTGGTGAGGTTTCATGAGCACAAATATGGCATGGAAGAGAACAGAACGAAATGGAATGGAACAGAATGGCATGGCATTGGCGTGGAGTGCAGCAGTTCAGACGGGACCTACAAAGCTCACCCAGTCCAACTGCCTGACCATTTCAGGGCTACCCAAAAATTAAAGCATAGCAATGAGGGAGTTACCCAAATGCCACTTGAACACTGCCAGGCACGGGGCATCAACCCCCTCTCTAGGAAACCTCTTCCAGTGTTTCGCCACCCCAAGGCCGTCCTGCCATCCCTTGGTGTCAGCTTTACAGCAGTAAGCCCAGGGCGTGATGGAGGAGGTGTCTCAATCCTTCAGCTGGGCTGGGCTCCGTGGTGGCCGCAGAAACAGCTGGAGCAGGTGGCGATGATCATGTAGAAGCAAGGACTGTGAGACAATGAACTAACGCAGTTACAGGGTATTCTTAATGAATAATTAATGGCAAGATCCTTTTTACTTATCCAGTCCCATGGAGCTCATTTAAGCCTTGTGTATTTTATTAACTGTGTGTATCTTTGTGAATGTCTCCTGTGTAGGTATGGCTATTAGAAACGCTTCAGTAGGTGTGATAAAATAAAGTCTTGGAATAAAGGCGTGAGCAAAGTATGAGTAGATGCCATGCTCGGCCCAGTCAGAGGCATTGCAAGGAGCCTGCGGAGCCCAGCGGCGCCCACAGCTCCACCCGTGCATAGCAGCAGCCTGATGCGTGCTGGGGAAGGGAAGGGGAGCATCAAATCTGGATGAAGCAAGTGGCTTTTAAACAGCTCATACATGTTGGTGCGTAGCCCATCAAATGCAGCATACAGGCAAATCACGTAATTTCAGAAAGGTTAACACCTTGGCAGAGTTAATTGCTGTTCTTCCTCTGAAATTTCAGTGTAATTTCTGATTTCTTATTTTGCTATTTATCCTTCAGTTAAATAGATTTAAATAAAACAAATGTTTATGCCAGTACAGCATAATAGCATAAATATTTAAGGAAAGTGAAGCAAACAAAACATAATAGCATAAATATTTAAGGAATACTAAACACACAAAACAATAAAAAAATACAGCTGAAGGAAACAACCTCAAAAATCTGAGTGAAAAGCACAATAAACATAAAATTTTAAGTTAATAATTTAATAACCAAGTTGAATGATTTTGTGTATTAAAATTTTCCTTCTGATGTTGGGGTTCTTTGTCATTGCTTTCTGCTTTTTTCTTAATCTGTATTTTCCTCCTTTCTGTGTAGAGAACGGATTCTGAAACTCATGCGTTTTCCCTAGGTGTTAGGTATTTGCATGTCTTTGCAAAGTGCTCTGTATCTCTAATATTTATAATGCATGGTACATTTAATACATGACCTATGGGCAGGTATAGGGTATTTATTGCAGTAGCGGTTATATTGCCATCCTCCATCAGGTGTGAAAATCTGTTTGTATTATGAGATTCCCTGGTCAGAAATGTTGATTTATTTATATGATATGACAAAGCTGGAGGTTAAACAAGTTGAATCAGCCAGGATGCTATGTGTATAGCAGCTAAAGCATGAAAGTACAAAACAATTTTAACAGTCGGCGCCCCCGTGGGATGGTACGTAATTCACTCAGAGACATGCAGGGACTCACAGACCTCAGTGTTCTCCTCCTGTTGTACAGAGGAGCTGGAAATACACGGGGCTTTGGTTCTGGGCTGTGAACACGCGTATCTACCCGTATGAATTCATTATTCATCACCCATTTACATTTCCATTTCCTGTGAAGAATCTGAAGGAGCACACTTATGGGAAAAGTATCTTTCTTTTCATCGCGCCTGATTTCTCCATGAGCCTTGCCACATTTAAAGCCATGGACTTCAGGCGATTTCCTCCTGGCACGTCTTCCTCCTGGCACCTTCTCTTCATGTAAACGGAATCTAAGGTTTTTCATTGTAAATAAAAGCAACCTCTGTAGAATCTAAAGCACTGTGAGCTTTGAAGTTATAATTGTGTTAAGCAGGATAATGTGGTGGAAACGCTCTGTCAAATTACCTTCATGATAGTGAGAACAAATGCCCAAATATCCTTCCCTGCAACTGGAGCAATTCTTAGAGAAATGTAGTAATTATCATTTTGGGAAACAAGAAGATCACGTAGTTCTTTCTAATGCCACTCATCAAACAAAGAAAAAAACCACCAGGGAGAGCAGGCATTGCTTGCAATCACTTGGCAGCCTATTTCTTCTGAGCAGCAGGGTTGTGCACTGCTCCTGTGGCTTCTCTGCTCGTTATCTCTTGCCTTTGCTGTCCTGCCTCTCCAGCAAACACCCACAGAGCTTTGTCCCTGGGTCTTTCTTAACATGGTCTCCTTTGTTGCATCACCAAAAAAAAAATAAAAATAAAAAAATTATTATTAATAATAAAATATGGGGATTGATGGCTTATTTTACTCTCTGATTTATGAGCAGGCACCTGGGTGTGAAATGTTGAACCATCTCTTGTTGATAGGATTCTTGTTTTGTCTTAAAAATGCCATTGGGAATAGGAGATGAGAAAATAGGATTTGGACAAAATCTCGGGAAGCCCAAGCTGCTCCTGAGGCAGTGTCCAGTGAACACACTCTTAAAACTCAGTTTCCATGACCTATTTGTCAGCTCATTCCCCAGCTGGATCTCTGTGATTGGGAATGAAGGCATTACATCTGCTTCCAATAAAAGGAATGCCAAAACACTGGATATTAACTGTTTTTTATGTTCCCTGTAGCTACGTATACTAATTATGTCCTTACACACTTATTACTTAACATTTTTATTAACAAAAAAAACCCTTGTTTTCTAAAAGTTGGTGAGTTTAAATAAATATTGGTGGTGGTATAAAATAAATATGTAAATATTTATTATAAATATTTATTTTAATATTTAAAAATAATAATTATAATTAGTCCTTTTCCATACTGGAAGTCTCTTGATTTATTAAAGTTGCTATTTACTTGCTTTAAGTCTGATGGTGATGCAGAAATGTATAGCATTAGCTTCAATCCTATATAATGAACAGCAGCATTTGGATTCCTAATACTCACATTTTATTGTTTTAGAAAGTAAAAAGGGAGAATTCTTATTTATTGGATTAATTCATTTTTTTGACTCGTGGTTTGTGTCAGACAGCTTTTGGAAAGCAATGAAAATTTGTTTAAAATGCAGATCGGCAGCCTCTTAAAACTCCTTTGCTACTTAAGCAAAACTTTGAGTAGTTTCTGATGCTGAATGTAACAGAAAAGTTCTTTACAAGATCTTTTCTGTACTGAATAATAGGAACGCAAGCTGAAGTTCCTGAATAGAATTGATGGCTGCTGGCTATTGAGTCATTTAAGACTTTACAGCTAATAGATCTGGGTCTCTTTTACATAGTTTTATTCTCAGATCGGAAGCTTTAAACAACTCCTTCTGTTTTATCAACTCCCACTTGGGTTCTCTACTTTGAATGAACAAGCTATGGAGAAGCATCCCGCTGAACAAAGAGGAATGCAGAAAATATTCTCCCTGCACCTGCAGAAAAGGCTACAGATGATTCATAATTTCACAAACTGCTTGCATGCACTTAATTGGGAATTTCTCCAGTTCAGTGGTCTCACTGCCTCTGAAGCTCCAGTACAGGTACTGCTTGGTTATTTATTTGTTTAACTGAATTAATTTGAGAAAAACTCTGTGAAGTTTGACCTGATGATGTGCCCTGTCGCATTTAATACTATATTTTAGAAACTAGATCTTTTATGCTTTTTGCTCTCTTAAATCATCTGTTGAACCCTTATGTAGGGGTGGCTGGTGATCTGATAGAAAATAAAATGTACTCATACAGTTATGAATCGCATCATAAATCCCGCATGCAAAGGTGTAACATTTTAGTTCGGTTTGATTCATCATAAAATGAGACATAACACAAGCATTACCTAGTCACTCTGTCGAATCTTATTTAGGCAAATAGAAATTTGGCTACTTCTAACTCCTTTTCCACTTACAAAGTAGTATTTAACCATACAGTGCCAGCAGTTTTCCTGTCATGGTATGGAAAACTTATACCTGTGACCTTTAGAGTCTATGTTTCAGTTCCAAGATGCCTTTTTAGATTTTTTTTTTTTTAATTGTGTATGTAGTATTTATATTTATTTTTTTCCCCAGATAGACGCTATTCATCAGCTTCAGTTACTCTATGAGAGGAAGCTTTTTCTTTTTTTCTTTTCTCTCTCTCTCTCTCTTTTTTTTTTTTTTTTCCCCAGTCTCCCAGGGGCATGAAGATTCTGTACCAGACTTAGGATGCCTATTTGTTTTATGACTTGTTTTTGACTAGAATGCAGCACTCTGTGCTTCCCTGCACTGCCTGGCCTGTGAGCTCTGTGCTATGAGAAGAAACATGGGACAGGCTACAGATTCTGCAGTCTGTGTGTATATGGATGTATGTATATATGGGCATGTATACATTCATACAGCCACGTACACCCATATATATCTTTTAGGAGAAGAGGTAGTGTTCCCGAGGAAGGAGGCTCAGTGTGAGCCATCTCCAGTGCGGAGTAGGCTGGACACAGCTCCAGAAGCACCACCCGGCAGTGCTGCCGAGCACCTCGCCTGTGTCTAAAACACAAACTGGAACAAAGAACATTGAAATGCTTGACAAGAAAGGTAATCATTTTGCATTATTTAGTTACTGGTATCAGTTAGTACATTAAATTACATTAATAGTTATATTCAGAGAAGGTTCTGTGTTGGTCACAGCAAGTAAGGCTTGGGGCTCTTGGTGAATGATGTGAATAAAACGAAATGCGGGAAGGTTGCTAATTAATACTGCCCTGCTAGAGTCTCTTGGGAAAAAGAGTATGCTGGCTTCTAATTGAAGTTAAAGGATGGCTAATGTTGTATTAGGGGGTACAATTAAGGTTAACAAATTAAGGTTGCACAGGCAACCTCCTGCCACTCCCAAAGCTCGGCGTGCTTTCGGCACAGAACCAGCACCCCGCGGGCAGCTCTCTGAGCAGCACACGCGGCTCAGTGCGGTGCTGAGCGTGCAGGGCAGCAGCTCTGCGTGTGCACAGAGCCAGACCCGTGTCTGGGCGCAGACCACGGCTCAGGAAGTGTCATCAGCTGGCGGTGCTGAGGTGGGAATGAAGCAAATGGTGCCAGCTTCGAGGGCACAGGGCAAGGACTGGTGGACCAGGCCATCAGGCTGCTGTTTCTCTGCACCCCAGCTGTGCCCAGTATCTTGTGCCCTCCTTAGTAAATTTATATACATCTTTGCCCTCTAGTGTCTAGAATACTCCAGTACCACTCTCTCTCTGTCTCTCTGTCTCTCTCTCTTTTTTTTTTTTTTTTTTTTTTTTTTTTTTAAGGTGACAGGAATCAGCCATTCTGGGTAATTTCATTATTCACTGTCTTTCTTGTTTCTTGAAGGCTCCAGATGAGAAGCTAAGGACCAACACTGGTTCAAAGATGAAAAATAATTAAGAAATTTCTGAGATGTTCTTTCTAGTTTTATTCCTAAACTACACTGAGTTTTGCTTTCATAATCTTTCAGAGTTTACCTGCTGGTTCCTATGAGCCTCAACAGACACGTACTACTGGTCAGTGACTCCCTGCACAACACAGCGTTCTTGAAGCAGTTCTCTTGAAGCAAATGACATTGGTAATGACCTCTGAACCCTCAAAAATTTAAAGACTAAAAGCTCAGTGCTGCAGTCCTTTTCCTTATAAACTGCTATAAATGTCACCAGTCAGAAGTGGACACAGAAGGTGCTGTTATCTCAACAGGGCCTGTAAATTTTACCCCAGATGTGGCATGGATCCCTGTCCTGAGGGTGACTAGTAGTGCTCGGTATTGCCCCATAGACACTGGCATGTACATGCGAAAAAGAAAGCTATCTTTCAGGTTGTAATCAACCCCTTAAAAAAGCTGCAGAATACTTTTACTGCCGTAACATTTCTGCAGGTAAGAGAAGTAGGCCTTTCCAAGCCCAGACCTCCATAAAAAAGGAGTCACACTGCTGTCCCCATTAGATGGGAGCACAGGGGTGGGCTGAGGCCTGTCACAGTTGTTAAAACACTGGACGAGGGCCTGGGCACCCTGCTCGGGGCGGCCCTGCTGGGGCTGGGGGACCAGAGGCACCCGGAGGTCCCTGCCCACCTCCTCAGCTCTGGGACACCACGATCATGTTTGCCTCCCCTTTAGTACACGTCTCTAGGTTTTTCTGATGTTCTTCTTTTGCTCCAGTTTCCTACAAGAAGGTCACCAAGCATGAAGCTGAAGGCCCTCTGTGAGTTTCTCACTGTGCCTGTTGGAAATGCCACTGCTGAGCAGAACGTGAGAGCCGGAGGCTGGTATTAATTCTGTGAGTCACTGTGGTGTTTCTGAGCAAACTGCAGCCATACACAGACACAAATAACACATGCACACAGAAGTTCATCATACACCTACCGCTGCTATACATAACAAAGAGCAGTGTGCCTGATAGAAGTCAGTGTCTGAAAAACAGGGGGAAAGGGAAATGCAAGTGGAGAACAAAATAAAATACGATAAGAATTGGTCTTAGAAAGTTACAGTAATGCTTTTGGAAGAGTCAGGCTTCTCCCCTTTGCTGGCCTGTCAGACTTCTCTGATCTAAAGAGGTAGATAAGTCTGTAGAAGAGGAGGGTGTATGAATGATCAGGATGAATCAGTCTAGATGGGATAATTGAAAGCTGTGTGCATAAAAAGAGGGGCTTGTTTCAACTTAGATCTAGATTTCACTAAGCAACTGCTTTCATGATTAAGAAATTGAGAATGTTCATGAATAACAAAAAAAAAGAAAAAAGAAGAAAAATAAAGACTAAGGGTAAAAAATCCTTGTAACTGCCCAGTGTGATTTATTCTGTAATCAGATGGATCAACCTGTCTTCCTTAAACAATATAAAACAAATATATTTATTTACCATTATAGGGCTTCCTGTTGTTTTTACTTCCCTGTCTGCAAAAGGTCTGAAGAAAAGCAGAAGTACTGCCCTTGTAGGGTGAGCAGGTGCCAGCCCCCCCCCCCCTTCTGGGGATGCCCCGCGCGTGGCTCAGCGGGGGCGCAGGCAGGAGCTGGGCTCAGCATGACGTCCCCCACGGGGGCTGCAGAGCCCACAGGCACCGAGTGGTGCATGCCGTATCGCTTCCTACTTTCGTTTGGATTCCCTCCAGGCTTTGCAAATGTAGTGGACGTCAATCATCCTCTGACCAATCCTTAACAACAAGGTAATTTAATACATTTGGTGTATGAAATCCGTGGGTGTAGATCTGCATGAGCCATATGCCCCGTACACATACATTTCCCCGTCATTCAGTTTCTCCCTTTTTTCCATGTGAATACTGGAGATCTTCTTTTTTTTTCTTTTCATTTTTATTTTTTATTTTTTTTTTAATTTTATTTTTTCCCTGCAGTTTTGAATCATATTTGCTTGAAGGCACATCATCATTTGCTTACTTAATCAGCAGACACTGTCTTCCAGCCTTCACACAAGAGATGAAACTGTGGAGTATTTTTAGGACAAGGAATGCTTCTGAAGTAGTAATTAGAGTGTTGGGATCAACTTCACAAAATAAATGGATAAGCAGATGTACATGAAGACAAATATACTTGTGAGGAAATGTATTTTGTGCTTTGCATCCCTCTGTATCTCAGTCATTCCTTGACTATGGCGAGACTGAATGCTCCAGACAAATCTTCATTGCAAAAAGTAACCTCTGGAACAGAGGCTCAGGCATGGTCCTCCTGGGGCAGGATGCAGCTTTGACCTGTATGAAATATTCAAGTAATTCACTTTAATAGCCATTCCTGTTGTCTTTTTCTTAGTTGTAGATCCCTCCAGTTTTCCCATGTAAATAATGCATTAACCTGGTTCGTGGCTAAGATGAATTAGCCCAGCTGTGGTTAATTCTGGCCACACAGGTTCGTAGTTATGGGGACCCAAGGAGAGTATGGAAGCAGCAACCAAAGACACAAAGAGGCCAGAAATACTCCCCCTGCTCCTTAGCAATGCTCTGTTGCTTGACTTTTCACGTCCAGTAATCTCCACTGAGTCACTAACCATCTTTTCTAGCAGCTGGGAAAGACACATGCTGTATAATTTATCTGTTCCAAGGCCTCTGAAAGAGCAGATACAGGGTTATACCAACTGAAAAGTAAGAGCAAGCCTCTTATCGTATGATTTAATGTAGTAGGAGACAGTCATTTTTATAAGTTAAAAAGCAATAGATTGTGATACATTCATCACAGATTAACTGAATTTCTTCCTCAAAAGGGCTCATTGAAATGTATGTGATGTTCATTGTTGTGTGAGATGCTGTTTAAAACTTTTAACAACAAGATAAAACCTTGTGACTCGGAGAAAGAACTGCTGTCATTTGCTGGATTTAATAAATCTCTCCTGGGACAATGAGCCTGTGATAAAACCAGACAAAGCCTACTGCTTAAAAGTTATTTTGGCAGGTGGAAAAGAAAGACATTCTGTCATTGCGGTTCAGGGCAATACATATTGCTGAGCATACGGAAACCTTCCTGGAATCCACGTGGGAAGTGGGAAGAAGGGAGGAGGTGAAGCATTGCCCCGCACAGCTCACAGTCATGGGCTCGGGGAGGGACTGGGCCTTGTACTGGGAGCCCAGCACTGGGCCCCGTGCCCCGGACGGGGTCACCCCAGGCAGTGCCCAGCATCGCTGCTGCAGCACGGTCAGCCGAGCTCCATCCTCCTGGAGCTCCATCGCATCCCAGCACAGGCCCCCAGCGAGCACACAGGTCCGGCAGTCACAGAGCCAAAAATATGGGCCAGAAAGGGCTTGGAGCTGTGAGCAGGGAATTACTCTGCTTCCCAGAAAAACTGCATGTTCTTTGAAAGAGAAATTGTGTATTCTTTATAAAAAGAAATGCTTTCTGCAGACACCTTTATCACCAGTTTTTCCTCCAGTGCTGACAAACTAGCCGCATACACAAAAAAGTTGTAATAATACCTTTTGTCCACTTAATATACTAAGAGCTCATCAGTGATTTAATTTAAAGGTAACAACAGACCGTAAAGTTTTTGGAATCTAAATATTTAGGTAGAGAATTTCATGATTAAGTAATAGTCTTAAAAAAACTTTGGGGTCCATCAAAAATCTCCAACTTGCATTAGTATGAATATATACTAAGAATTAAGAGTTAAGAGCTGATACTAAGTTGAGACAGTTCTCCAGGAACATTTCAGGTTTGCCTTTTCCCCATGCAGCTCTGGGAGGGTTCTGTGCAAGGGAATGGCACAGTCTGTGGTGGCCACACAGCTTATTGTGTCACACCCCCACAACGGGAATTAGCCAGGGTTTAAAAGGCAAATCTGCACCGGTCAAAATAGAAAAAGTACCCATATATATGTGTGTGCACGTAATTTATATTTATATTTCACTTCTGTCTGTTTATATTTCTCTGTTAATACTGACAGTAACATGTGGGATAAAATGGGCCTAGCAGAGGTGATGAGAGCCTCTCTAAACCCTGCATGTGTGTTAAAGCCTTTCTAGATGTGGGCCTTGCTGTTATTTTAAACTTGCAGACTGGATCCTTCTATAAGGAGCTGCCAACTCGTTTCCATCTGGCCTGAGCACTTCCACCACACACGTGCTGATAACGAGCGGCCGCGGCCTGCAGCCGGTGTCTGTTCCCAACCTGCAGAGAACTGGATCAGAAAAGGAAGGGTACCATGGGGGACAACTGCCAGACATGGGAGAGAAGATATGGAACTGAATAATTCTTCGCTGACCCCTTGGTGGGGGTGAAATAAGGTCTGTGTCCAGAGCAGGGTCAGTGTCCCCTGCTGTGAAGACATCTCACCAGGCGTGCAGGGAGCAGCCATTATCTGCCAGTAATGTTCATCCCATGGATAATAATTGAAATTACATGGGAAATTGTCCCAGGCCAATCGCATGCCAGCACACGCAATTATTGCCTAACAGACCTTAAACAAAAGGCTGATTCACGCGCCATAGCCTAATTACCACGCTTTAGAACTAATTGCGAGGTGGGGATAACCAGCCCCAAGTGCTAAGCTGTCCTCATCAGCCTCTTGGAGCACTGCTGGCCATGCCAGGGCTTCGGGACACGCTCCTGGGGCCTGGTTTAAGACATTTCCCATGCTGACTAATCCATCACAAATCGCGTGTTATCAGTTCTAGAGGGCTTCTTATCAGTCAGATAATCATCAGGGTTTGCCCCTTCCAATACACCAGACTGAGGACAGAAAGCCGGAGCCTGGTGGAGCAGACACACGTGTGGGAGCAGTGCAGAGGCCAGAGGAGACAGCCTTAACCCTTGTCCATGCAGCAAGAGCAAAGGGAAGAGGAGATGCCATGAACTTCTGTTTGGGCGAGGGCTGGGAGCAGTGACTAGGCCCCCTGAACTCCGTGGCACAGGGTAGATGACTCTGTATGACGGATGGAGTCATAAGATTAGGTTAACTAAAGATTTTCATAGCAGCTAATGGGTTCAGAAAAATAGCTAAAGCTACTCAAATACATTTTGCACAGACCATTAGGCTGCCAAGAAAACCCATTTGCTCGCTGAATAGCATCAACAGTCCACATGTTATTCACATTGTATAAGTACTATGAGATGAATTACATGTAAAATTAATTTCACTGCTGAGGAAGGAACTGGCACAAGAAGTCACATTCTGGTAAGTTATTTCAACAAGTTACTTCTTTATCCTATATTTATAAATGAAAGACAACAGACAAACACATTTTGTACTAAATGAAATAGTCCTTAAAAAAGAGCTCACAGTATTAATAATAAAAGCTTGGCTAGTTAAAACTAGACAATACACTTTTAAAACTCTATTTTGAGAGTAGTTTTGTGTTTTGCATCTAAGTGGCAGAGTGATAAGTTCCTGCTAAAGCCTGGGTATTATAATGAAGGAAGGCTATTTCATTTGCCTTCTGCACTGCTTTACTCTATTAACAGGAATTAGTTGGGAAGCTTCCTCAAGATCCTCCTATCTTAAAATTTCATAAACAGAACAAAAGTTAGCACTGAGTCACTTATCTATGGGCAAAATGCGTGTTTATGCTGTTCCATATGGTACCGCAGTGCATAAATTCATACTTCACTAAGCACTACCCACATGTACCCTAAAGGGTTTATTTTTTCCTCTTTGACTAACACATGTTCGACAGCTTGAGTCAACCTGTAAAAAATTTATAAAGGAAGTAGCAGCCTAAAAAGAAAAGGTTTTGATGAAGACCTTTAATTTACTGTTGGTTAATCTGGGGAGAATACAGTGCGTTCCTCCCCAGCTGGCCCTAGGATAGATGCGGGATGCTCCTGCCTGTGGAACACAGTTGGTGTTCATGAAGCTGTTCAGTTTTTTGATCCTGATCCTCGCAAATCTGAAAGTCTTTAGCAAAATACAACCCCAATCCCCCACTGTTTTAATGACACAAAGTCATACAAATATACTTTTTTTTTTCTTTTTTTTTTTTTTTTTTTCCCTCAGTTCCTGAGATTAAGGGAGGATTTTGCCACATTTAGAGGACAACAGCGGCATCAGCAAGGATGAAAGAAAGGCAGACTTGCTGCTTAACAACAGCCTTGATGTATTTCTGCCAGCAAGGGCTGAGCCTGGCACTTCGGGGCTAAAACCACGAGCACCTTCCTAAATTAAAAAATAGAACCTGACAGCGTGGTTGGAGGAATTCGATCAGTCTCTGCCCTCTGTGGCAGCACTGTTTGTCTCTTCATCACCGTGTCAGAGTGCAACCAGGCTCAGGTAGTTGGCATTCACCTCCTCGCTCTGCCTGCTCCTTCTCCCCAAATTCGTAGGTGACAAAGTCCCGTGGTGGCCTGAAATAAATCATCCTTACTTAGAAAAAATCCTGCTGGCTGTAAGTAAACATTTACCATTTTAATTTTAAATAATACCAGAGTAAAATCACAGTCATTAATATTCACTCTGTGATTTTGCTGTCTGCAAAATGAATACAATGTGTATAATAATCCAGGCAAAAATGGGCTACGGACTTTTTTTTATGGATTATTTTGAAAAGGCAGGCTTTTATATCAGCAGCCTGTTAAGAAAAAGGGTGTGTGTGTATGCAAGCACATCATCCTGTATGCTATACACTTCATGGTGAAGGCATAGGATCGAGGCTGGCAGAATTTATGAGACATCCTGGCATGCAGATAAGAAAGACAAAGCTCTTTAAGAATTAAGCCTGAAGACCACGAATCTCTGGCTTGTAAGAGAGGGCAGTTCCTCTCAGGCAGTTGTCCCCCTTTTATAGGATAAGTCTTCTACACTGTTGCAGGTTTCTCAAAAAGAAAAAGAAAAAAGAAAAAAAAAGAAAAAAAGAAAGAAAAAAAAAACTAACAACCAAACCAAGCACCTGTACAAAATGAAAATCATTGTCTCAGCTCTTGCTTGTGGTGACTTACTGGACATATGTCACAGAGTGCACAGCTCCAGTAGCAGTTAATTTATGCTAGAAATAGCCTGGTTTATTCTGGTTGTGAGGAGCAGGACGCGTGTTCCTGAGCCGCAGGGTTGTGCCACGCTCCCGCAGTCAGCACTGCAAGGCTCTGGACCCTGCTGTGAACACCTCCAGCAGGGTATCTATCGCCTGGCCTGCGGCTGCCAAGGGGCACAAGGTACTTCCCTATCACTTCTTTCTTTTTCAGTTGTAACAGTGCCTACCTACATAACCAGGGCTCAGCAGCACCTTGTATTTCGTACACTTTTATCTTTCCCCCTAGTTTCATGCCGTTTGCCTGGGGCAGTGCCCTTGGCTGCAGCACTGGGGAATCCCAGGGTCAAACCCAGCTTTGTAAAACTGCTCTTTGATAACGTGCGGCAGTGGAACAGCAGCAGGGGCCCCACCAAACAAGGGAGCAGGGACTCAGAAAGTGTGGATACTACGGTGACTTCACGTGGGGTGAGCAGAACGGTCCCACTGCATGCCACCTGCACCTATTTGGTAGGGAAATAGTTGCTCCACCTCGTGAAAATCTTGGCTTAAAATGATTCTCCTGTCCCCATTGACTAAAGCTAAGATCTGCTCAATATTCAACCCAAAATAAAAGACCTCAGGCATGAACATGTCAGATCCAGCCCTTGTGGTGCCTGCCGTTGGCAAACACAGAGCTCGTCTTGATTAGCTCGGTCTCTGGAAATGAGGATGGATAGTTCGGAACAAGTACATCTGAATGGTTACTTTGTGAGGGATTTCAAGCACATTTTTTGCATCCTTGTGAAAAATGACTAGTTTTTTTACTTCATTATATTGCTTCATAATATTTAGAGCCTACCAAATTTGATGTATGCAGGCAGTGTCACATGTAAATTATTACCCTTTTCAGCCATCTGCTCACTGACATCCAAAACTCCAGTCTTTTCTGCCATTTACCTCACTACATCACTTGCATATGTCCAGACTGAAAAAAATACATTTTTTTACCTGCTGTCATTGGTGAAGTTCTTTCACACCTGCATTGCAGGTTTGAAAATGATTGCAGGCACATGTACTTACTTTCTCTCCTGATCTCAAGAAATGGAATTTTGCCTTTTTTTCATGGCATTCAGGTACTGTGTGAGCATGGTGCTAATAAAAGGATGGGGAGGGGGCAGAGGAGTCAGAGCTAGAATAGGCCGATGACTACATATTCCTCAACAACAGGGTATTAATAATTGAAAATGAATTTTCATTATTTTTCTTGGTCCTAATGACCAAGAGAGGATGAAAGGCATTGGCATATGCTGCACATGGGCTCTTCTGCTAAGCAGTGCAAAATACAGCCTAGCCCTTCCAAGTGAGTTTCCAGCAGCACTTGGAAGGGAAAGCCAGTACTGCTTTTATTTTATACAGGGACTATTTTTATTTTTGTACATTATATACAGCCAAGTATACTACAAGCACCAACAAAAAAAGGAGGAAAAAAATGAAGTTGAGATCATTCTTAAGCGAAAAAAGTGAGAGTTCTCAGGCAGTAAAATTCTCCTTAAAAATAAAGCAGTTACTTAAAATAAAACAATTTCTGAAAATAAATGTCTGATAAAAATACAAAGCTCCGTGGCTATATTGAGACAGTGAACAGGAAATAAATAGAAATGTTGGAAAATAAGCACTCTGCCATGCACATGCTGACAGCGCTCATTAAGGCAGCACGATCGCGCTGCCTGCTGCAGCTCGCCGATTTACTGCTCATGGTACAGGGCAGCACGAGTGGGGCGGGTGGGATGGCTTACTGCTAGCAGGCACCCCAGCGAGTGCTGGGTGTAAATACAGGGCACGCAGCAAGAGGGGCTTTTCCGAAACGTGCTGACCCTGGCTCAAAGCAAGCACCCTCAACATGTGGTGCACGGCTGCAGGGGCCAGGGCTGTGCAGGGGCAGCAGTGCAGCAAGAAAACTTCCTGGGATGAAGGTGAAGAACTAACAGAAACAGGCTCACAGGGCATGGCCTGAATTCAACTGGCTTCAAGCTTCTATAATGTCATGCACACAGCCGCCCTCAGCGTAGCCAAAATCCATCTTTTGTGAGGCAGTTTTTGAAGGGCCGGGTACACTGTGGGCTGATGGTGGAATCCTGACTCCGGGGGAGGTGAAGGCAGGATGCCCGCCCAGCTGGGTGAGGCAGCATCTCACCCCTTGCCTTTATTAATCTGTTATAAATAATATTAATTACACATGTAGTACAAAGAGCAATTATAAAAACATTTTGCTAAGCATCTTATCAAAAAGATTGTTTACTGAAAAACACTCAACTGTATCAAAGCCTTTACAAAAAGCTCTTAGAAATTAATAAAAATGTTTGATTAGTACTTTCATGGATGCACAGACTCTGTATATGGAAGCATTATAGTGCATTTAATTATATATAAAGGCAATTAATGCCACAGATAAAGACTAGGCTCTGAGTCAGCCTAAATAATTGTCATTATCTATCATATAGCATGTCCAGAAAACTTAACTCTGCAATGGTATTTATGAACAATAAACTTGGCATTAACATACTAATACAATTTGGGTTGGATTCAGTCTAAATAATAAATGTCAAGAGAAGAACCCCCTCCCATTCTTTTTTTTTTTTTTTTTTTTTTATGCTTTTTTTTTGGTGTAATCACACAGGCTTTTTTCACAGTATGTTCATCACGATGTAAGTGAAAAATGTGTTCCCTTGGGCATTTGCTATCTATTGCATGCTGGAGACTGAGTGTGGGCACACGTGCCGATATCTGCTGCGCCCCACAGCACCAGCAGTGCTGCGGGGTGTTCTCCCCTGGGCCTGGTGGCTGCAGCTCTGCCGGGTGTGCTCTTGTGCACTTAACTTACGAGTGCCTTGAGTGTTTGGCTGGCTGGCTGTCTCCTTTATACCCGTGGAAGAGCTAACTTTATTTAGTTCTACATATTTCTTGTTGCGCGCACTACGATAAGCTCCTGGCTCTTGTGGTGGGAAAATCCCACAAGCTTTCCTTGTCTAAACTAAGTCCTTACTCGGGGAATGGCACGTCACCAACAGCTATCATTTACATGCCAGAATACATGGTGCTACTCATGCATATTTTCAGTTCACAGATACAGGACAAAAAGCAGTGCGGCTACAAATGTGCAGGGAATTGTTAGTAAGATGAAGCTATGAAAACAAAGGTAACACTGCACTGCTGGGAAGTACAGTTGATTGTAAAATAAAGGACTCTAAATTGAGCTAAGGGCTCAATTTTGGTTTGAAAATGTGTGGGTTTGATAGCATGGTGTAGCTTCTAGGATTCAAAAAAACGATCAATGTTCTGCAATGTAACAGCTTCACCACGTCAAAGCTGCTAGAACAGTGCCTCTGCTACTCACCTCTGTGACTCACTTCAGAGTTTTAATACAGAGAGGCAGAGAGGGAGAGGTGACTCAAAAACATAATAATTTATATTATTAAACGTAAGTATTAATCCATAAATATGTAAATACAAGTATAACTTTATACTGATAATAAATGATATGTATTTATGTATGCACCACATATAGTTATCTATATATGAAGATACATACATACACCCGTATATAGCTTTGTACCTCATTATATAGTTAGGTATAACAGAGGTATGAGTACAGGTCTGCTCTCCTGAATCCTACACGCTGTGCATGGAGAAGCCGGTGCACAGACGCTGCACTTCCCGTTGTCCCAGCAGGGAAGCTGCACCCACAGGAGCTGGCCTGCACTGGCTTCAGCAGAAAGCTGCTTGGAGAAGACACTGGTGAATGACACAGATCAAAGCGAGCGCATTCCATGTAGTGCTTTCACATATGAAAACATTTCCAGACTTCATTCCTCCTTGATTTACTTCCGTTTTCAGGCAGTGATCAGACCAGAAAGCTATTCAGGCTGGATAAATCATTTAAGACTGACTGTGTTAATGTAAAGTAAATGACAGAGAACTTTGATGCAGGGGCTATGCATGTTCAGAGGAAATGCTGCGCCAACTGCAGTAAGATGTATAAAACATCAGCCAGCTCACCTTTAGCGAACAATGCAGCTCATGAACTAGAGGCTTTGGGCTGCCACAGTTGCTCTGTGTGTACCTGTGCGTGCGCAGCTGCGTGAACACCCATACCTGGCTATAAATAAGTGGGAAAATGAAATGCTCAGATTTTAGTTGCTGTTGGATCTAATGCAGAATCACCTGGGAGAATAAATTAAAAAGGAACCACAACATTTCATCTCAGCACCATTTCCTCCATCTCCTCCCCATGACCCCCCACTCCAAAGAAAGGAAAAACAAACCAACAAAACATTTTTTTCCCATTCAGGAAAAAAAAAGAAAAGAAAAGAAAAAAAAAAGGTCTTAGTATGAGCAAGAACCACTGTTTGATGGAAACATACTTATTTTAGCTAGATGCTGTCCTTGTGATTACGGACAGCACAGAGAAAATGGATAATGTTGCAGAGTCTCTCTGTCTTCATTATTTGTTGGGCTGATAATTCATTTCTAACAAAGCCTTTACTTGAGCGGGATTTAATCTTTTGTCTGCTGTAATTCATTATTATGTCTATGAATATTAAAACAACCACAAGAAGGCCTTGCCAGGATCTATCCAGCCCACATGCTTATATGCATGAAGAGTCAATCAAGGTCTGACACAGAGGTCTTCATCACTATGCACTGTGGCCCATGCTGCAGCTGTCAAAGTCTCTTTTGATGCTGATTAACTTCATCAGTATAATTGATCAAGTTGTCTAGAGAAAATGGGAGGCTAAATACTTTCCCAAGTAATCGTCACATTGCACCCAAAATACTGTTACTATGCTGCAGGCAGCATGCAGGTGCTGTGCTGCAATTTGAATGAGTTTCCTCTCACCTCTTGTCTAAATCCTTTCCCTTTTTTCCCCCAGCTCACTCAACAATTGCCTGGTAGATTGACTTTCAGTAGTTGTTGATTTAACCGCTTTTTAGTGGCTGTTGAAAATAATATCCTTCAAAGTCATAGAGAAGACTCAGCACTGGAAGGGAGCTTCAGGGACCGAGAAACACAGACAGGAGGACTTTCTCTGCGTGACTGAATGTTAGTTTTTGGGGTTTGTTCTGGATCCTAGTGCTTAAAAATGCATTTTCTTTTCTCTCCCTGAAAGGAGCTTACCATACCTAGCACATTTGCTGAAATCTCTCATTGGGAACAAAGTTGAACACTTTGGGTTAGCATGTTGTCTCTGCTCTTGAAAGGGTCCATAATAAGAATAGTCTGTGCAGCGCTGTGATGTAATAACAGCAATAATAATAATGATTCAGTGCCTCAGAGGTAACGGAAGCACTTCCTGCACTATCCCTGTTGCCAGAGCCACGTTCATTTTGGTTTTCCCCCTTTCAGTGTTCCCCCTTTCCTCCCCTGCACACCGGTTTCAGCTCATGCCCCCCATCCGATGTGAGGGCTGAAGAGTGACTGAGCCCTCTCCTCCAGACTCATCAGGGCTGTGCTGGTGGAGATGTGAACAGAAAAGCACGCGCAGATTGCATTTTGAGAAGCCGCCTGTGCTGTCGATGGCTTCGGTTCTGAGGCCCAGTCTGGCACACGTTAAACAGGACTTGCTTTCAGCAGCCGTGGTTCAGGTCTGACGGAGCCCGAGGGCCTCTCCGCCGGGCGCTGGGCTTTCCGCATCTGACAACACCATGAAATAAACTGTAGTCACAAGGGGGAAGGGGGAGGGAACAACTGAAAAAATATATTTATTGGAGTAAATAAAAAAAAGTTAACCAAAACCCTTTATTGATACATTCTTGGATAATATCACAGGATCGAGAGAATGGAAAGGAAGGGAGGAGTTTGCGGCAAAGATCGGTTTCACTAAATTGGCACATAAGCAGCAAGATTAACGAAATTACTTATTACAAACAGTATAAAACATACATGCTTTTGTAAGTCCTTATCACACTGGTCAATCATGGTGGGGCATCAACAAAGAAAAAAACTTCAAGACATGTAAAAGCCATATTCCTTCTTCCAAATATCATAAGAATTATTGAAATTATTGCAAAATAGTCATATACCTTAAATAAAATAACAAAATAGAACACAAATACAAATATCAAACATAAATTATTAACATGTACCATAAAATACATTACTGGCATGCATTCCAAATATCAAGACCTGTACTAAAACTCAGCAAAAATCCTGTCTGCTTCCTCTGCAGCCCATCGAAGTTGTGAAGGGGGGGGGGGGGGCGAACTTCGCCAGCACAGTTTTTGGTCTTTAAATTCTTTTGTTTCATTAAAAAAAAATAACGTATATGGATTGCAGTGATACAGCAGCAACCATAGAAGTCATGTACATAGGTCTTTTAAATCCTTAGATTTGTTTTTTTGATGTTCTAAGTCTGAGAGAATAGGGCCTCAATGAAACTGTGCATTCAAAAAACAAACAGTGAACTCGAAACGACATGGATGGCCATATGCAAAAAACCCTCACAAACTGTACAGAAAGTTCAAAAACTTGCAGTCTGGAAGTACATATAAAGACAGAATTAGCCCCTCTGAGTCCTCGCAGCCGCACGCGGTCCCCCGGGGAGCCGCTCCTCCCGCGTGGCAGGCGGCACGTGGGCACGGCGGCTCCCGCGGACGAAGCAGGGCCAGGGCCAGGGCCCACGGCCCACGGAGCCGAGGGCGACGCGGGGCCTCCACGGAGCGGCCGTGGGGAGCGCGGCTCCTCGCGTGTGGCCTGGCCTCCGCTGCCTGGCGCGGGCGCCCCGCGGCCAGGAGGAGGCCCGTGCCCGCGGTGGGTGGAAGTCCTCCTCCGTCCTCCGCGCCACGTGGCTGAGCGGGCTAGATAACCAGGTTGTTATAACTGACGTACTTCTTTTTGGCAGCAGGGCCTGAAAGAAAACCGGCAGACAGTCACCAAAGCAGTCGGCAGAGAGACGCTTTGAAGAGGCTTCTTGCTGGTCCCTCGTTTGGGAAGGCAGCCCCGAGGAAAGCCACCTGAGATAGCACGGGACCGGGCGGTAGCTCTGCTGCATTGGTGGGGTTAGCAGCGAGCCCATCTCCTTGGACAGCCACGCTCACTGACCTGAGTCCGGGCTTACAGGATTTTATATTGAACTGTGTTCCAAAGAATAGGAGGTCTTTCTCTACTTACTCACTGCTCTAAAAAATAAGCACGTGTATGAAGTATGCATGCTCTTACTGGAACGACTGAAATCCAGTATTCTGACCAAATGAGTTATCGTGAGACCAGTTTATACTATGGATATTCTCAAAAAGTTAGAATTACCAATCATTGCTGTTATTATCAACTATTCCTATTCAGTATTTGTGTTTTTTTTTTTTTTGTTTTTGTTTTTTGTTTTTTGTTTTTTTAGAGCAACTTTGAGTCAACAAAATACATTAATGTGAATTATGAACAACTATGCACAGAGTAACTGAATATATAAACAAACCTGAGCCTCAGAGCATCCCCTGGTACACATTTGGAAGATAAGTAAGAGAAAGGGATGAGGCTGATTTTCTGGGACTGCTGAAAACATTTCACTTTTTTCTGCCTTGGCCACTGCCCTTGCCAGACGAAGAGGTGGGACCAGCCCTTCAGAGCATCCTGACTGCCTCAGACACCAGACGCACGTCCCTTTGCTACTCAAAGTCAGGGCCTTTTTGCCCTTGGCATGTCTTGCAGTCAGAAAGCATTATTAATCAGACACCACTGTTAATTTTTCAGATGGCACGCTTTTCAGAAATACTTCAATAAGGGCAGGCTCTCCACCAACAGTACAGAATATTTTGAGATTATTATGAATGAAGGTGCAGTCAAATGTATATATTTTTCACAGCGTTCACTACCTTCTTTATAGAAAAAGAAAAAAAGCATTTTTACTTCTAGGTATCTTCAAGATTGTCATTAAAGAACCTCCTGTCCTAAAGAACCTACTTTAACAGTATTATTCTCAAACCCCATTTATCTGTTGTACCATGTTCTACACAGGAATAAGTGATGTGTGTTCAATCAAGGTCTGATCCTGCAAAATGCTGATCTTCTTCAGTTCCCATTAACTTCTCTGGGGCATGAAGGTACTCAACACATGGGAAGATAAAACTCATTATTCTGCAAGACTAGACCACAAATATCCAATAAACTGTGGTATACTATTAAATGCTGAAGTGAGGTAAAATGCAGTGGAAAAAAAAAAAAAAAAGTATAACCAGGAAATGGGTTGCAAAGTAATTACATGTATTATTTTGTGATCTGCTTCAGCTTTATTCATTACATGCTCCAATTTCAAATAGCAGCAGAGTTCCTGTAATAAGGAAAAGGATTTTGATACTCTCCATTGCTGGTTCATATAACGTTACCCCCTCTAATGCTTACAGGGCTTTCACTCTACCAGTCAGCAAACCTGAAATTTTGCTAGATGAGTTTTCTCACAAATTCTACCACAGCCTCTCATTGCTCATTTTCAATATGACAACGAACCACCAGTGCCAAGTGAATCAAACTAAACAATATTTTTGATAGGGTACACTTCTGTAACTCCCCCATGAAAACATGGGCTCCATGTATCCCAGCTCTAGACAATAAAATTATCTCTGGCACTTCTCTGTTTCAACAGAAAAATGTAGTTGACAAAAGTATCATCCACAATTCAGATAAAGCGATCAATAAAAGCTTCATGGTTATTTTAGGAGTGGAAAGACATTTTACCCTGTTTCTTAAGACTGCTAGGCCAGAGGAGATCTCATCTCTCATTGCATAGCTGGTACATTTCACAGCTCTGCTCCTGCACTACCTCCCGTAACTTGCTTAGTTGAAGCGTGCCTTCCAGACAAGCTCCAGTCTTGATATGAAGACTTCAGCAACAGTCTACCTCAACTGAGTCTCTATGGAGTGTCAGATCTTCATTATTATTGGGCAATTCGCACCAGCTAAGGATTTGACTTTTCTCAATGAAATTAATTTACATGAAAATAGGGAATGCTAACAAAGCATTAGCATCACCAGAATTCACTATGCTTTAATCCAGGACACATGAGCATTCCCTGTTCTTTAAATGGAAAATAGATACAGATCTCATACACTGTGTTGTTGTTAAGTGTTAATAGATGATGACTTTCCAGCAGTGAAAACAGATTGTCTTCTTGCACGTAACATATACATGGTAATTAATATACATATAATTATGTCAACATCAGCTGGCCACTGACTTAGATGTATTGGAGGTGAGCCAATAGCTGTGGTACGCAGAATGCACGATGCTGCACCGTGCCTACAGTACAGAGACATATCGGCTGCATCCCCATTTCCTGAGCTCAGTGACATTGTGTACAAGAAAGCAACAACCGACACTTGCACATGAGCGAGGGGTTGTCCTCTTAGTTACGCCCTGTACTTTTTCCTCTTCTCCATGAACAGAGCCCCGCTCTCCTCACCTGCAAGCACCCAG
Source organism: Oxyura jamaicensis (assembly GCF_011077185.1). Lineage (NCBI taxonomy): Eukaryota > Metazoa > Chordata > Aves > Anseriformes > Anatidae > Oxyura > Oxyura jamaicensis. Next base: position 20,917,017 of record NC_048904.1, on the reverse strand, counting down.
TTCAGGATGCCCTCATGTAGCCTGCAGCCACACAACCCAGCAAGAAGGATGTGCTCACGCTTACTGTAGTTATGGAAATGAGCCTGTGTATTAGCACGCAGAAATACCAGTGTTTCTTTAAAACACAATAATTTATTAAAGCTCTTCCCTTTTCCACTATTATCTGACCTGCCTGACAGGTGGTGGGGGCAGTGATCGTGTAGACCTGTCCCCTGCCAGAAGTGGATAACAGGATTTGAAGTAACTGCATCGCCTGTGCCAACAACATATTAAAAACAAATACACAGAAGGGAAAATCCTCTTTGGATATATAAGTTTCATCACTTGACTGGTTTTCATTATCTTGAGCACAGGCCACAAAGAAAGAAGCTCCCACAGCATCCAAAAGCAAGGCAGATCTGTCAATACTTGCTCAGAGTGAGATTTAATCACTTTCACTTCAATTTTATGCACATTTGTTACTTCTGCCAAGCTTAAAGAGAAAAGATTTACAGTGCAGAAGATGAATTTTATTACAGCCTACAGGCATCTCAAGCTATCAATGGTATGAAGCATGGCCTTAGTAATCCCAGCACTGAACAAGAGCTGACATCATGATGGCTGTGAACCTGGATCTTCTGCTCTGATTTCCTTTGTAGTTGCTGTACCATATCATGCTTACCTTGCCTTTTTTTTTTTTCCTCTCTCTCTTTTTTTTTTCTCCTTGGAAACCTGTATCACCCATGCCAGGTAAAGCTGTGGCTGATTATTAGACTCTACTTCTGGTCCATCTAAAGGGGAAATAGATACTCGTGGCTCCCCGTGGCTCTGTGCTGCAAGACAGAGCTAGCCACATGTTCTGCTGCCTTTAACCAGTGAATACACGAGAAAGAATTGAAAGCCACAAACCTAAATATTTTTACATGCTTTCTCAAAACCCAACAAAATTTGAATTTAATATCTAAATGTAAATAAACTGTTACATCACATTTCCATATCTCTTCTGTTGTGCTCCCTACCATATACTCTGTTGGCAACTTATCTACTATAGAGATGCCTACACTTGTATAAAAAATACTTTGCCTGTGTTGGGGGTAGTTGCTTGTCTCCGAAATGCAGCTCAAACTGCCTGACTTTTATGCAGATTAGCACACAGAACCTCATGTTTTAATAATAGAATACGAATATATTAAATTACAAATATAACATTAGTAAAAAAGTGTGTTCCTCCGTAATTGCTTTACAGCCTTCTCTTCTCATAAATTATATCATATTTAGCTGTCATATTTCCTTGTCACTCTCAGCAAAGCAGCAACAATTAGCGATTCGACGCCGAACACAACCATAAATAGCAGTGTTGTTTGAGTCGCCAGGAGGTTTGTCAGCAGATCACGAATTACAACAGGGAGTGAGAAGTTGCTAAAGAGATGGTTTCTTTTTCCCAATTCCTAATTTCCCTGGTACATAAACGGCCTGGTGGCAACCTGGTGACAGGTTCAAAGACCACGATGGCCGCTCTGGTGCTTCTGCTGCAGCACAGGCGGCTGATCCGTACCCGAACGCCGAAGGAGCGATACCTCAGTGTCACACGGCACTGCCAGCCCGCTGCCCCTACAGCTCCTGACAGCAGGAACATAACCCATCCCCACGCCCAGGCCCTGTCCTATTTGACATGCCACCTAGAGGACAGGGTCCTGCCCGGAGGATAAATGCTGTGGGAATTTCTTTCTAGCCGTGTAATTTCATCATCCACCTGTTCTTCACAGCTCCCGCAGTGTGGTGCGGAACGTGCTTCTGTTAAGTACGTAGCAAAACACTGCAGTACCCAAAGCACTCAGCTGAGCTTATGAATAATTTTCGGGTCTGCTTAAAAGCCTTGCTGAACCGCAATATACCTGGTAGCAGCACATTAAGAAGAATGGATGTTAAGGCCGATTTTTATTCCTTTTCTAATATGTGCAGAGCATATTCTGATGAGCATGGCCCTCCAGACTCCCTGTGTAGGATAAATGGATTGGTTTTCTTCAGGAATTTCTGAAGTGGAGGGAAAACCAGAACAGACCAGAGCGGAGGTTGAAGAAGCTCATTATGCAGAACTCCATAAAGAGGGGCAGGGACTGCTTAGAGAGTAAATGCACTTTGGAAATTAACAGAAAAACATTTATGAAATAGAACTGTATAGCTTTATATAGTCATCACATATCTGTTTAGCTACTCTTGTGACACGCTGTGTGTTATGGCATGTATTACTAATATATGACTTGTAATTTCCACAAAATGCTAGAAAATCAAAAGCAGAATGAAAGTGGGTGGTATCAGTTGTATTTTAAGTTTGCCTTTTCCTTGCATTTTTCAACGTTTCAAAATTCTTAATATGATTTTATCTCTCTGCTTAGCTCTTGGAAATTGGTTTTCTTTGTTCTTTGGGGCAGTAGTGAGAGCGATCTCACCATGACGTTCTGAGGGCCATAAGGGCACTGCCTGCCTGGGAATGCTGCGGCGGATTCCTGCGGGCAGCCCCCTCTTTCCAGCAACACCAACTCCCAGGCCAGGGCAAGGATATGCTCCCATGGGCATTATCCAAGAGAACTCAGAGCCCTTGGAAATCCCACCTTGTTACCATTTCTTTGGGAGAAACATGAATGTTTGTCTTCCAGACACCTCAGTTCTGTTAGGTTCCGGACACGGTAACACTGCCGATTTTATACTTGCCGTGTGCAGTTGCCGTGCCCTGTCGCATGCTCTGCCCCGTCGGGAATTTCAGCGAAGGAATGCTCAGGAAATGCGAGCTTAGATTTTAGTGACGGATGCTCTGCATGTTACAGCGGCAGCAAAAATACATGGAGTGAGAGCGAGAGAGCAAGAGGCCTGAGGCTGGCTAATTCTGTAGCAGAGCAGGAATCTCTGAGCAGTATAATTAGTTCATTAAATGCCATCAAAGATTGCTCAGGAGGACAGAGCGGAGCGTGGGGAGAGCTAATGGCCCCAGGACAGTACGGCGAGGGCTGGAGAACACTGCTGCAGCAGGAAACAAGCCCAAGTTTCATTTCCGTTTCACAAGCTCCAAGCCCAGATGTGCTTTTGAAGTGTGACCATCGGTACATTTTGTGTGAATTGGTATCCAAGGCACAAGACCCTAAATTGTCACCGCAAATAGGACCAAATTAAGCAGCCGCAGACACGGAGCATAAAACTGAGAAGGAACTGAAATGGCATAAGAGGAAAAAGGGGCCGAGTTGCTTAGCAACCCTCGCCTCTTCTTGTGGATTTGTGAGTCCAGAAGCATCGGCACCGCCGGCAGTTGTTGCTGGTAATGTGGGGGAGCTTTTTTTGTGGGTCTGCCCCAAGCCAGGAGCACGAGGGGCCCGAGGCTGCATCACTAGCACTTCCCATTTGTGGGCCCAAACCCACGGCAGCCCACGGGGTTAGGTTGGTCCGTTCAAGAGAAAAGACATGCCTGGAGGTACCCAACAAGGGCTGTGTATCTCCGCTCTCGTCTCACCACTATGCTGAGGCTGTTTTCCCATCAGAGATGGCAGAAGCCCTCTTAGGTATGATGTGCTCAGACTGAGCTCGGCCAGTTTGGCATAGGCACTGGTGAAGCCACACAACTGGCCTGCAGTTTGATCAAAGCATCCATTACAGGCACACTTGTCTACGTTGTGCTCCAATGGAGCAGCCCTGGACATACTGTGCCTGTCCCGTCTCTGCTTGTCCCTGTGCAGGTGGTGGCACAGCGGTGGCACTCCCTGCTCTGCGTGTTGGAGCTCCCCAGCACACCCCTCCTCTGGAGAAGGTGGGAGGCAGGCACAGCCACGTTGCTTAACTACAGGGAAAAAACAACATCAACATAAAAGAGAAAAAAAAAAAAGTGGGGGGTGGGGGGTGGCAGGGAGGGAGAAGAGACCTGCTACAAGGAGAAAAAATAATTTTAAAAGCTGCAGCTTGTCTGACCAGCAAGCCAGACCTCAGCCCCAGCAGCTCCTCCCAGGCGCAGATTTTACTTTCCTACTGCTGACAGCCCCCTTCCCATCCACCTGCCAGGACGTCCTCAGCAGTCAGCTACCAACCCACAGAACCGAAGGCGAGCACAGTGAGCACGGTGCTGCTGGCCCGCAGCACACCTTTGCCATTTCCCCTGGTGGCCGGGCTGAGCGCCCCCAGCATTCCCACCCAGACTGGGGACCCCCGCGGCCGCTGCACCCACAGGAGGAGCCCGCAGCTCCCAACGGCCAGGGACAAGGGGTTCCTCCCCCCGCCGCCGGGAGTCCTGTGGCTTTGGAGGCAGTCATTCATCTACAATCCTTCTGTGCAGATAACATTTAAATCCACTTACACGCTGGAGTGATGTTTGCCTGTGCAGCCTGAGTCACCAGCAGCGAGCCCCAGCCCTGGGGGAGCTGGTGCCACGTTCCCTGCGCTCAGCCGATCGGCAGCCCTGGAGGAGCTGCTCCTGCCTGGGGCTTGGTCCTTTTTAAGAACTTAGGGATTTTTTCAATGCTCAGATTCTCAAGGTTTATTCATTTGAACTGAAGTGCTGTAGGTTGCCGGGCGATTGCCACCAAAACAACAAAATGCACCAGGTATTAGGAATAGCCGTAAAAGTCTGCCAAAGGTAATTTGAATATTTCCTTCAGATGTTCTCTGAGAGATGAGTTTTGCTATCAAACAATTTCCAGTGCCATTATGGGATCTGTTTTGACTTTGCTGAGATACATTAGATTGGCTAAAGTATTCAAAGGATAGTGCTGGCAGACGCTCGCAAAATGCAGCTTGAAAAATTGCCTGTACCGGCCATGGGTGCACAGCTCGCCACGGAGGAGTCAGGGCTGTCTGCACTGGGCCTGGCGTGCAGAGGAGGTGTTCCTGCTGCTTAACATAGAATACGTTATCTCTGAGATTCCTGCTAGCAGGGAGGAAGAAAACACATTCATGTAGTCAGGAAGATGAAAGTATTGCTTTTTTTTTTCTTTCTTTTTTTTCCCTTGTATATTTATATAACGCAAACAGCTTGTGAAAAAAAAATACACAAAAACCATGAAAAAAAAAACAACAACCATGGAATAAGGTTCCTGAAGCAACATTCTTCAAATTAAGGATAGCTGTTTTGTGAATATGAATAATAAAAAAGTCCTGCAGATTTTAGCAGGAAAAAAAAACAACCAGCCAAACAAGGTTCATTAGTTAAATGTAGAACAAATAATTTGACTAGCTTTAAAAATTAAAAATATATATTCAGATATTCAGATATTTCCTTCCAGTTTTCACAATATGACTGTCCTCTCATTTTCAGGTTCTATACATTTAAAAACTTTGCAACAAATCGCAATTACCTTTGTAGAACCTGACTTGCTGCATGGGCTGCACCCAACTGCCGTGCAAGGAGGGAGCAAATCCGCACCAGGCACCACGCTCGCTGCCAGCTTGTGAGAAGTGGTCTGACTGCATTCCTCTGACCACACACCAAGCTGGGCAATGGACATGAAGAACAGTACCACCTTTACTTGGGAAGCCAAAGCAACTTGGCGGCAGTAGCTTTTTTAAGTATCCCACCAAGTATTCACCTGTTGCTGCGAGGAAGAAGCGCTAGCACGGAGTTCAGTGCCACAGAGTGCACCTGGTGGGATGGGAAGCGGAGAAGAAAATCCTAATGCTGCTGAGATCATCACACATTAGGTTGGACCATACTGGTACATTTTACCTAGTGGAACCACGTACCATAGTACTTAAGGTTAGAAGTCTAATGAGATACCACAAAAAGGTCAAATGCCTCAAAAGGGAAAATAAATAAATAAAAATCAATAAAGGAAGAAAACAACAACAACAACACACCAAACAAGCCTCTCCCATATGCCTACACACAGTACTTAGAAAGACAAGGCCAGCTTCTCTACTGGCTCAGCTCCCCGAGCTCAAACAAGGTGATTAGAAACCAGATGCCTGGCCAAGTTTCACCACTGAAGGCCACTCCAGTGCCTCGCTTCCAATCTGCAAAACAGTGATGATGTTTATAAGCTCCTACCTCAGAAGGAAATCATAAGGTGAACGCTAATGCCCAGAAATCTTGAATAAAATGATTAGTGTCATCAGAGCACAATCACAAATAATAGCCCGAGCAATCTTGCACTTCAGCGCTGTTTTACATACATCTGATAACCTGGATTCACCCAGCTCACTTCCGTTGCTTTCCGAATGCAATTAAAAGTGAAACAATCACTTCAAATTATTAGAATAATTATGCTTATGCAAGTGCATGCAAATGTAATGTACAGAGTAGGGCTGGGTAAATGCTGCATACGGATTTCTATCTAAAGAGTGTTCACACATCCCTCACTTTACACAGACGTATTTCTCTCCTAAATTTGTCATATTCTAACCCGGACAACATTTTTCCTTTAAGGCTTTCTTCTTATTAGCCCTTTTAGAAATGGATATTTACCCTGTCTGTTAGATAGCCCCTAGGCAAACTCAGCCTGCATCGCTAGTGAAGTGAATTATATAGCTACACTTGAAGTGAGCCTCGGACCCAGGGGACTGGCAAAATATCGTGCCGAGTAGTGCCAGGGCCATAAGTAACAATTACAAATACCCAGTATAATGGATTCTTTTAACTAGGATTGCTTTGAAGTTCCCAGAAGGACCTAATAGGAAGTAAAAGCGTGACCTTGCCAGTTCCCCTGAGCTCACTGGGATTTGAAGAGGGTTTTTCTTTAAACAAAAGTCCATTTTAACTTATAAGGATTTCAAGTAGTAGCTGCTACCAGAGGCATAGGTTTTTAATTCACCATTTTTTTTACGATGCACTTTTTGTGAGGACTGAGAATGTATCGGAAAGGAAGAATAATAAACACAGTTCCTGGGTGAGATGATGGCACAGTGATAGAAAGTCATCTCAGGTCAAAGTGGCAACTACATGACATTTTTATAGCTTAAGATAGTTTGTTAGGGTTTGAGTAGATAAAATGTTTGCTTTGTTGTTCTGCAGATGTATTAGATTGAGACCAGTGGACTGTTGAATTTTTTCTTGATAGGGATGAGAAAACTCTAAGCTCAGCCAATGCAGAGAAAGCAATTGCATTAGACAGATGCTTGCCTCACAGTACAGAGCTGGGAAATTCTGACTTCATTTCCAGTCAGTGAATAATACTCATTAATTTCAGTGCAGCAGGCTTTACCACAGAGAATCCCAGAAAAGATGGGATGCTTTTCATACTGATCACCTTAAAACCCACAAAAAGATGTGAAGATTAGTCGGCAGAGTCAGTATGCACCGTGGCACTCAGCACCCTCCTCTCTCACATAAAGTTGGGCACATTATGTGAAAGTTGGGCACATTTTCATGCAGCGTGCTGGATCCATGCTAAACCTCTCTCACGCCCCACACTTCTCTAGCACAAGGGGAAAGAAATACAGGTGTACGTGGCTTTGCCTGATGACGCGGGTTACATTACACTTCTCTAACTTTGCCCTGTGGACAGCAAGCAGAAGCTGACATTGTGAAGACAAGTAAGGAAGCAATCCTGTAGAATGTAGCACAAAACACACGCTGTCTGTGTTTAAAACAGCTTAGCGGTGATCTCCCCTCCCAAGTTCCAACCCTGCGGACCAGCGTGGCTTGGCACTCTGCAGCTGGAATCCTGATCCTGCGTGAGTGGAGGGCAAAGCACCTGCTGATCTCAGCAGAGCCGGTATTGCTTGCAGTAAAAGTTTACAGTGTAGTATAAAATTACTGGGCAAAGTTACTGGCTTCTGACAGTGCTTCTGTATCATTTTTCCACTTGGACACAGGGAGCACTCCTGTGTTTCTTGTGCTTTTCTGCATCCAGCCATGCAACCCGTGGCTCTTTTTCCCTGCCAGCAGCCGAACCACCACCAGCATGTAAGGGGCTAGATGCCATTCCTGGTCAGCACACGGCACTGAAGAATGCCACCGAAACACCATGGCCTCTGGTGGGAGACATACATATGGCAAAGTAAAACTGGGAGTCAGGGGAAATTTACTCCTCTGAAGAATATACAAAGCTATGTTCCCAAATCAGTTCTTATCAGCTCTAAAAATAGGTCGTAAATGAGATATGTGATACATGTTCCCCCTTTGCAACACCAAGATGATATCATCATTTATGAATATTTACCAATGGAAGGCATAGTTCTCTGGAAACACACACAAAAGCGTGTCATTTATTTCTCTGCTTCTGAACTGCTTATGCTGATAACTCTGTCAGAGTCAATAAACTCCTTTTGTTGAGCTGGAAAGATGATCTAAACTACCTGCAGTGACAGACACTGCTTTCCGTCTCCTCAGGACTGTGCTAAAAGAGAAGTTCTATCAGCCACACCTTTGCCTACTTTGCAAGATACTACGGAGGTAGGTGCCTTCAGAGGCGGATTCAGAGGCTGCTGTCAATGTTAATTTTCCCATCTGAGCCATTACAGGAAAACATGACTTTGCCTCAAAGAACAGAAGCAGACATAATAGCATTTATGGCCTGCAAAAGCATCATGTTTTTGCCTGAAAGATGCCTGTAAGACTGTGATTTTGAGTCAGGTAATAAGATTGCAATAGAAGAGGATTAGTTTTATCCTCCTAAATGAAAGCTAGAATCAACAAAGTATTGTACCGCTGAAGAACATCAATCCTAAGTGTGTTTGGCAGCACCTGTCTCCTATCTCCCACTGGGTCTGCTTTGCAGATAAAAACTTCTGGGTTAGGTGAGGTCTGAAAGTGCCTGCCGCACCGGGCACTGGGATCAAAGAACAAACAGCAGAGAGCCTTATCAGTGCTCCCAGCAAATGAAAGATTGCAGAGAGGCTTAAACAAGACCTCGCAGGAAGAACAGTCACAGCTCGCTGGAGCATTTATGCGCTTAGGTGGGAGATGCAGCAAAGGGATCGGGTCAGGGAGCAGAGCCCCCTGATCCGCACGGACAGGGCAATGAGGAGGCAGCGGCGAGCTGATTCCCTGGGCACCCCCCGCGGCTGCAGCAGTTCACTGCTGGCTGCAGAGCCACAGCCCCGGCACACAGCTAGGAAAGAGCACAGCACCTTAGGAAACGTGTTTCCAAATCCTTGTGAGCTTGTGGCAAGGAAGAAACCAAACCCATTCATATTACTCCTTACTTGGAACCGACAGTACAGCAAACATACCAATTTAAGCTACATGTAAAATGCTTCAGTTTGAATACTGTTGACTGGAAAGATAACAAATGGTAGCAAATTATTTTCACCTGCTTAAAACAAAGTAATTAATAGTACTTTGGTTATCTTACCTGGAAAGCCAGGCTCTGCTGAGAGCTGTTAAAGCCAAGTGTGAAAACAGTTTGCCTGAAAAATAATTAGAGCTATGACCTGAGTGATCCTCTCAAACATCCCGAAGGAGGCCTGAAGTCAGCGCTGTAAGAAACGATTCCTCCCTACCTCCTCCTTCTTGACTTTGTCCTACCTGGCTCCTAAACGCCCCCCGTCCCCGTGCCCCTCTCTGCTGCTGCCGCCCCTGCCCTGCGCGCGGTGCCCGTGGGCCCTGCAGTCTCACCCTGACCCCGGGCAGAAGCGAAGCTTTGCCAGCTCCATCACTCCTCCCAGAGTCCCCGCAGGAATTACTCTCCTTGCTCCAGCTACTGAGGACTATGCCCCCCTGCCCAGAAAGAGCATTTCTGATTTCCTTTTTAAACAGCACTCCTCTTCAGTCAGTCCCTGTCTTGGCAACACCTGAGCACCTCTCCATACAAATCCCCATTTTTTGACCCAAGCAGACACACAAAGACATTGTTATAATCTTTTTCTTTCATACACCCACATTCAGTAAATACGGCTCTACGTGTCTAGCTAGTTTAGCCACTCAGCGATCAAAGAATTGAAAATATTTTTGTAATTAATCATTATACGTAACAAAAATCAAGACAAACAGAACGCTGTGCAGCTGCCAAACAACAGGAATACAGAATTGAACAAGAATCCCATATTCAGTACTGGGTTTCAGACAGAGTCAGAGTACAAAGGTGTTTTCCATTTATTCTCTTAATGACGTACAAACAATTCATTACTTGGCGTTTCCAGGTTTTCCTACCAGTGCGCTCTCCTCCAAGCAGCTCCCTCAGCACAGCGGGTGTAGTGCCCAAAGCAGAGAGCTCACCAGGACCTGGGCTCCCTCAGAGCACTCCATCTCACTGAGCAGCTACGGCACTCACGGAGTCACATTCCTCTGATTCACGTCTCAAAATCTGGAAATGTATGCTATTTTTTTTTTTTTTAATAGAAAAATGAAAATAAGATGACACCTGGAGAGAAAAGCTTTGCAGAATTTGGGTTTTGGCTGGAGTCGCTCTCCCCGTCACCGCACTGCCCACCGGTGCCATCACTCACGCTCCCGAGCAAACGTAACCCCGACGTGTGTGACAGCAAAACCTGGCAGCGGGGAGAGAAATGACATGGCACCAACGACTGTTAACTGAGACTAGCCCAGGCCACGAATGACAAGGTTACACTGAACATAACCTCCCTGCGTTAGAGGAACAGGTCATAGTTTTATTTTAAGCAGCACTCAGTGCCACGCTTATTGCTCCCTTTGCAAGGAAGCACAGCTACCAAAGAGACTGAACAAGCCACCGGTGGGTAACGGGATTTGGGAGCAGAGAGGAGGCTTACGGAGCTCCTGCCCCTAACGCTGCAGGCAAGATGAAGGCTGCACAAATGGGAACGTGCAGTACAAGGGCGGTCGGCTACGGGGCATTTCTGGCAAGACCCTGCGCCAGGAGGGTGGCACTGCCCTGCTTCCCCAAAGGAGATGAAACAGAGGAAGTCCAAAAGGCAGGGGTGACTGCTCAAGGGTCGAGAGAGATCAACAGGGACACTCTTACTACTAGACATCGGTACACATGTAAAAAACACATTTTAGGCAGTATTCCCCCAGTGCTTTAGGATTTGGCACACCAGCCAAATAGAAGAATAATACCATGTTAAACCGAGGCACTCTTGGCATTAAAAAAATGCATGGCCTTCACATGCTTTCACAGAGAACGTGTGTGTTTGCTGCTCTACCTCGGTGTTCGGGGGATGCCTGCACTGGAAGGCAGAAGAGGCTCCCTGCACGTGCCCAGCAATCACCGCCTCCATCCCTCCCACGTGGCGAGCTGGAATTAGCTCAGCCCCGAGTGGAGGCACAGCCACGGCACTGAGGGGGTGCGCTTCCCCCGCTGAAAGGAACTGCCCCCCTTTTCTCCACTTTTGCCCGCTCCCACTCTTTGGCTAGGAGCTGCAAGTAACAAACATCTTAATAGAAAAATCAAGAATGTTCATGAAGTGCAAAGAAGCTAAATTCACTGGAAAATTTATTCATGCTGTATAATTCTGTAATACCGAGTGTCTAACAAAGTTATGTTTTGAGCTGCGTGGTTACACAGCACCTTTTCACTGCAATCAACTTTTTTTTTTTTTTTTTCCAGAAAGTCTTGATTTCAAATATCTTGAAAACGTTTAACAGCTGATATTAGTAAGAGCATAGATTTAATATAAAGCTCTTTATTCCACAGACATGATAAGCATCATGACAAGTGGTGTAACTATGGCAACTATTTTTTCCCCCCCCTATTTTCCAGTGAACCACAAGAACAGACGTCTCACTTGACTCAGTGCCAGACTTCCCCCAGGTAAGCCCCAGTGCTCCGAGGTCAAGCAAAAACTTGATTTTTTATTTATTTATTTTTCCTTTACTGTCAGACAAAGAGTTCAAAACCAACAAACTCACCCCGAACGCAAAACACCTATTTTCAGGAACAAAAGGATGTTCTCTTCTTTAATGTATCAACGTGCACCGCTGGAAAGAGATGCACACATTTCCTTTCCTGAAGCTAATAAAGAGCAAAAATCACTAGTATATTCCAGAGATGTTGGATCCTGAAATTGGTGTGTATTTGCAATAAGAGAGAAACACTGGGAAAGATTTCTTATGTGCTTTTTGATTTGTTCTGCTTACTGGTCCACCACAAAACACAAACAAAACCAGGCCCCTGCTGCACAAATATATTCTCTGTTTGCTATCTGTGTCAACACAAAATAATATCTATTTTAGAGCGTTGTTTTGTGTCAGTGACAAATGAATGCTCAGCTGTATCTCACACTCCTTGTACTCATGTGCTCCTCCAGTTCATCAGCACTATCATTTCCAAGCGCCACACTGAAATTTGGTATTTGTTTCTTCTTCACAAGGATGACAAAATATATTGAAGGCTTGAGTAAAATCACCGAAGATGCAGAGCAGCCCGCAGGAACCTGCTTGGATAACATTATCTTTGTATTTCGGAGGCAAACAAAGTGCCTGTGATGGCAGTTCCTTGACCAGAGGAACGGCAGCTATCACCTAAACATGGATAAAGCGATGGGCAGGTGCTTGGACGTATTATTGGATATGTATTTTGTATTTACAAATATTTATAACTAATATGAGCATCCCTGGCCGTCTCAGATACGAAGCATGAGCAGTGCCTCCGTCCTGGATGGCACGGTGTGAAGCAGTACAGAAAATCTGACACTGAATCAAAGCGACTAATTCCCTGCAGCATTAACCAAAAAAACAACCCCTCAGGACTGTAAGCGTGGTCATGCTGCCTTTTTTTCCCCCCACAGGGAAGCGAGCTGCTCACATCAGATAGGCTTGTGGGACTTTTGTTGACGGAACTTCACTACCACGAGTGCTCAATGCTGTTCCTTCAGCGACAGCTATGAATAGACCTCCCCTTGCCCCTGAGGGGAAAACAATTTAAGTCACTCATTTAATACAGGTTTTGCACCTGACCTTATCATCTGTATAGACTTCAACACAAATGTAAGTCACTCGCTCGGAACCAGGTGTTGGTTGTCCTTAGAATGATTCCTCTCTGTCCTTCCCTCCCGCAGCCCGTGACAGCTGCAAACCCTGTCCCAGGAACAGAGGCAGAGCTGCTTTGGGGATGCCTGAGTTCAGCACACCATTTCTTAAGGAGAATAAAGAGAGGGAAATATCTTGCCTTGGCAAACAGGAGGACAAAATGGGTATCGCAAGGAATGTGTTACTGGCTGCCATCGGCCAGAGCCGAGCACAACAATGTCTGTGAGTGAAGAAATCCCTCACTGGCATCACTGAGCTGAAGGTAACTGAATTACTCCAGAGAATGGCCACCGAGCATCAAATCTAAACTCAACCATTGCACTTCACAGTCCATTAGAAATATTTTCTTTCCCAGAACATTGCTTCTCAAGCATTCACCAAAGGTCTTTCCTTTCAGTCCTATCTGCGTATCAGGCCTGGGTATTTGACCTGCTCTGGGGCCATGTAGCGGAGGCATTACAGCAAGATGGGGAGCGCTCAGGGCCGACAGAAGGCGCGTTCCCTCGGAAATGGACCGGCAGTGGTGGACGGTGAAGGCTGCTTGTGTATGTGGCTGTTGGTAATATCAATAACTGCCCGTAGGAACCACCAATTAAAATGTCTGCAACACCGATTTATAGCACTCAAAAATCATGAATTACAAATGAGATCAAGAAAGTCTGCACAGATTCTGAACTGGAATTTCTCAAATTTAGTTTCCTTGCTATCTCAGAAGCCACAGCAGAGTGCAAAGCCTGGCATAGACTTAGCTGTTCTCCCCTAAAATCTCTTCCCCAGCTACTTCCAGTCAAACGACCCCCGCTTTCGTCTGCAGTAGCCAGACAACGTAGTGCAACTGCACCAGTAAGTCTTCACTGGGCTTGGAAGATTCCTTACATCCAGTCGGGTTTTGCACCTGGGGTGACAAATTACAGCTGCTCTCGGGGAAACCTTTGTTGTTGTAGTAGAAATAACCATTAGAAGAGTGCACATGCTGAAAACTGCTAAATGCACGTGCAATGCTTCCCATTGCTTGGTAGGGGAGGAAAAAAATAGGACCCCAAAATACTGCAGTGTCCTAGTCTGGGGCAATTCCAGTGATTTTAGTGAAATTAAGCTGTGAATGTCAAGTCTTTCATAATCCTCGATCCCTTTCTTTGAGACATCTCATTAACACAGAGGATGTGAGCGTATGCAAGAGACTACAGCAAGCTACCGTGCGAGAGCAGCATCAAGGCAGTCCTGCCAAAGCGATATTTACCCTGCTCGGGAGAAGGAGATTCATTATAAATATATGGAAGGCTCAAGAGCCAAAAGTCTGTCTTCTCACTGATATTACAATTTATGAATTTGACAAATTCTCCCTGAGAGGATGTAAGGACTGATAAATTAGTCAAAGGGATAACTCAGCACTATTAAGAGTTTATTAGGCAAAAAAGTGACAGCAGGACTGTCCTTTAGGTGTAACAATAATGTGCAAAATTTACAGCTCACTCTTCTTCCAAATTTTCTAGGAAAAATGATCACAGAAAAAGACAAAGAGAAAAAATAGAACAGAAGATGAATACTAATACTAGCAAACTAATTAATTCTCATTTTTGTCTCAAAGACACGTACCTAGCTACCTAACTTTTACTAACCAATGCATCTACAGTCATGAATAATGTATTTCAACTAGCACTGTCCAAACCTTACACTATAAGGCGATCACTTAAGTACATAAAGAATTCAATTTTTTGTTTTTTAAATGGAAACAGTCTGACACTTCCCTGCCTGTTTACAAATCTTGTATCATGAAAGTCATGAAAGGTGTGAGACAGTCTGCAGTATAATTAACGCGGAAGCACGCACCTACGTGGATGTATTAACGTGCATTACCAGAATCAGCTGTTCTCAGACGTCAGCGAAGAGCAGCCCACCCCTCGCACGTTCAGACCGTGCCGTGCCTGGAGGCTGCCAGCTCCCCGGCGTCTCGTGGCATCCGCCAGCTCCTTATGGGCATGCACAGCTTCTCCAGCAAAATATCCTGGCCATACGATAATACCAATTAAAATAAATCTCCTAAGTAACTTGAGTCCAGCTATGCTTGAAGTCAAAAAGACTAAACGTGTCTTTCTTTGACCTACCTTCAGGTCTCCTTCAAGCAACAGTTGCAGCAGATTTATTTCTGAGAGGTTTTAAACGAAACCTTTAAATAACACATACAGCTCTCAGCCATTACAAAGTGCTGTGATGGCTTAAGAAATATTCACTGTGATGGGTACCCTTTGAAACTCGAGACATCACGAGAAGAGTCTAACCTTGCACTGCTGAGGAGAGTGATCGCAAAATTGCATCACTCATGAGATGGTCGGGGAGAGAATAATTCCTGGCACAGTTTGGCTGCCAGGCAGTGGGATGCTGCCATGGATATATAAAACCTGAAGGAAAACATCAATTCAAATGGGTTCTGAGAGCTTGAGAAACTGCTAAAAATTATAATGCAAACTGAATGTGCAAGTGCAGACTGGGGTGGAGGGGTGGAAAAGGAGTCATGTTCAAACTCGCAAAGCCAAGCTCAAGCAGAGGGGCCAACTTGTAGCCCCCCCCACCTTTCCATAGCTCAGAGCATCCACCTTTCCCCAGACTGGAGGAAACAAGGGAAGCCCATGCTCTTCAAGGACTGAGCCTTCTCAGCAGGCGGGCTACAGAAAGCCAATTTTACATGAAAAACCTGCTAATAAGGAAGTTAACTTGTTCACACATTTTATGCCTGAGCCCCTCCCTATCATTTGAAATCGTTTCCCCAGGCAGAGTTTTGCAGCCCAGGTGCCCCCAGCCGTGGGGGTGCAGGGGGAGGCGCACAGGACGTTTGGAAGCAGCTGTGCCATGCTTAGGAGAGGAGCATATTGTTGTTAGAAGAAATTCATGATAAATGGTTATTTTTCAGTAACCTATTCCAGAATAAAAATAGATGCAGTGAAGACCTGTCAAAGTTTTTTGCTTATCAATTTTTGCCGCATATTCTCATTTCTTTGCAGTCTCCACTAAATAGAAAATCCTTCAAGTGAGGTTAAACACCGAGCACTATTTTTTGGGCTGAAACCAGCGGGATTTAAAATGAAAATGACATCTCAATCCAGAAAATAATGATTCTATATCTCATACTTTAAGGCGGGATAAGCTACAGAGCATCCTGCGGTTTGAACACGAAGCATCAGAGAGCTGCCAGGTCCCCAGGGTGCTGCCGGCCGCAGCGGGTGGCCCAAGGGGAGCTCAAGCCGGGCGCAGAGGCGCAGATGCTCAGCATCCAGCCTGGCCAAGGTGAAGCTCCAGGAGCAGACAGACAAAGGAAGAAAGGGAGCTGGTGGGGAAGAGTCACACCAATGTCCTGGCTAAGATGGCTCGAGATGCTGAAGCAGTATCAGTACGATCTCATTGCAAACAGCAACCAGAGAAACAGTGCCAGTAACAACAAACCAACCCCAAAGCAGGGGCTGCTCTCCACTTGGTCTCACTGTGATTACTTTTATAAGTTTTTCAAGCTTTGTATTTTCATCTGCCTCAACAGTAAAGAATCCCTATTTGTCACTCCCATGAAACAGTTTAAAAGCACTATGAGTGCACACGTCCATGCATCACGTAGCAGGAACTGATACAGTCAAGCAGCAGTTTAAGCACTGTGCTCATAGCTACACACAAATATGTTACTAGCAAAACAAATGTCAATTTACAACTAAGTTGATATTTTCCTGATATCATTGCTTTTAATACAGTGTATAGTTTCTTGCTGTTTTTCTGTTTTACATTCCTGGAAGAACAAACCAAACATAGCATGCAGAGCTACAGCAATCATCCCAGTGGGAACTGAGGAGCTCACGGGTGAGGAGTGGAGAACCACACCTGATGCAGAAGAGCTCCAGAGTGGGCAAAACCATCACAAGCCCAAGTCATCCTCAACTGTAGTATTTTTCGTAGTTTTCCATCAGGAAGATTTTAAAATTTGGGCAAAGAACCTGAATAGCCAATTGCTTTTTATAGGACATGGATAACAAAGTTATTTGTGTGCCTTTGCAGATACCCGTTCCTTATGTTATACAGCAACGTTATATTTATTTTTAGAAACATGTAAGCTCTTAGTGTTTTACATTTTAAACATTTTTTTTTTTAGTTTTATAGAAAAAAAGTGATTTCTCCCAAGATGTGAGATCTCTTATATAGCCCACTTATTCTACCGATCTCCTTCCTTTAGCAATTTCATCTTCATGTAGTTGCTCTTTACTCTTTCACATTAGATTTGCAATAATACGTTGAGTGGCCCCTTCTCCTCTCCAACTACTTTGTTATATTTCCCTCAACACCAGTCCCCGTCAACCTTTCTGACTTCAGCCCCTGGGTAAGTCAGGTCGTTCCGATGCTCATGAAGAGCTTCACACCTTAAATAAGGCTTTCTGCCTGAGCTGTGCAAGTTAGAATAACAGGCATGATTCAAATACAATAAAAAGCAATTTGAACACTTCACAAGAACTCGAGCTGAATTGAAACTGGAGCTGTGGCAAATTACACCCGCTAAAGGTATTAGTGCTTGGGATTTTTTTTCCCTGCAACTCAGAGACTCAATTCTAGCTACATTCCTACCTTTGCTGATACAAGTTCCCACCTATTAGGGATCAGCTAAACAAGGTTTGGAAGGCTGTATACAGCAATTTCCTCCAGCCCCGAGTGCACAGTACCACGGTATCCAGGCCAGTGCCTTTCATACCTGGCCACAGCCTCAAAGCAGCAGCAAAGCTGTGTGAGCAGACACAACTGCAGATATGAGAACTTGTTAATGGCTGTTAGTTATCTCCAATATCGAACGCTTTGTCATTCCCCTAATTTCACTAGAAAAACAGTAATTCCTTGCGTGATGAAGTCACAAATACAAAATTAGCTCACATGATCACCACGGAGGCAGTCACAACACTTAGAAAAAGCCAGCACTCAAAAATTGTTCACTTGTGGTTATTTGGAAGTGGTCACTGGGATCAGCCACAGGGGAAAAAAATAAAAATAATAACAAAATGGAAAAATAGTTTGCAAACTTTTTTTGAGCAATTTATAATGTTAGAGTAAAGAAGACTGCTCACACATTTGCATATGTTATTTTTACGCTGCCAGGCAACCCTGCTGGTAAGGCAGCTAGAAGTGACTCAGAAAGCATTTTGTTAGCTGTTAGATCTGATTGCCATAATTAAATTTTGATGATTTGTTTGTTCCTTTTTAAATTGTTATCAAATACCTACATCTCCAAAGGCTTCACTGGGATCCACCTCCACCGAGGGGACGCAGAGGACCGCCAGGCTCATTTCCCTGCAGCACAGGGGTTAAAATCGCCCAAGCCCTGGGCTTTCACTTCCCAAAGCAGGCCCTTCCCGTGGGAGCTTTGGATAATGGATGTGTGAACAATTTTTAAGACAGATCCTTGTTTTGACAAGGCTGCACTAATGCACATTCCTCATTTACTCATGTATATTATGACGATAATAATAATTTGAGAATGAAATAAAAAGAAGCTGGATTTTTTCCTTACCTTTTTGGAAAGCAGGCAAAAGCTATACAGTAGGTGGAAGAGTGTACCAAGTAACAGACTTTTGAACACTCTTTCTTACTGGTGGTATGCAGTCTACAGGAAAAGTAAATACATTGGTATGTATAATGCGTCTGTTCACAACAAACTCTTCAAATTTTGCCCTGTCTCTGAGGCCAAGATATTAATCTGACTGAAGAGATCGGGTTAGAGCAGCGATAGTGGAAAGCTGAGAGATGCCAATACACAAAATTAGCTCTGGGCTGGAAATAAATGAACCAGGTCACAGAAGTTCAGGTACCTCTCAACATGGGAGCAGCTGCCTACAAAAGGGCAGGTCTGGTTGACTTTTTTTCCTCTCCCCTTGACAAACTCTGCAGCATTTTGGTTTCAATTTAACACTCCCCAGTCCCTCTTTGTCCACGCACTCGCTCTTGGGTTCCTCAGCATCATCAACAACCATTTCAGTTTTTTCTCTTAGAACGATAGAACAAGCAATGCCACATCAGTGATGTCAAGGATCAGCACGAATGAATACACAAGCACAGCACGGGACTATTTGCATAGCGGTGCCCATACATCTGCAGAGGTGTCTGCAGCCCACATACACTATTCACAGCTTACTGATGATGAAGTCAATGTCCATTCCCAACACATGGAGAAAAATGAGAACTGACATGCACTGTTCTTGTTGTCATGCTGGTCAGAGAGAGAGAAGCTTGCAGCACTCAGGAAAGCGTGGTTTTAAAATGGAAACTTGCAAATGATTCCTGTTCTGTTTAGGAAAATGGGCAGGGATTGCACTCCACTCCTGAAAATAGAATCATCCGCCAAGTAATTTCTATGTAATGCTAAGGAAAAGAGAAAAAAAATAATCTTGAAGATGCCTGCATAAGTATTGAGCCCTCAGAGCACCTGTTAACTTGAAAGCCCACGGACTTACAAAGCTACTGAAAATCAGACCCTTATAGGTATTCAGACCCTAACTTTTCTGGCAAGCACATGGGGACACCAATCCTTTGCCACTCCTCAACAGATCTCAGCTAAACTCCCTGAATGTCATCCCTCAAGGTGCCCTTCCTGTCCAGCTGTTTGTCACTTTGATGTCCTCACTCTTGGCCAGAGATGCTGCACGCCTCCTGTTCACTACCCTATACTAATGGGCATTGCCGCAGCACTCATCTTGATCTCAGAGCTTTATCAGCTCCGAGAAGAGCAAAATATGAGGGTGAACTTGACCACAGCCACTCTCACAGGTGGTGAGACTGATAACAGGGATGGTGGGAGGCCAATCCTCCCCACACTGCCAAGCCCACCCCAATTCATGCGGGCGAGCAGCTGCCCAGAAGAGCCACTTGCACTGCACAGCCAGGCAGCTCTGGGCACTGTGTTCCCTTCTCACCGGTGCTAAAAGAGGGAAATTGCCATAAAACAAATGCCTGCCCAGGAAGGTCTGCTGGTGCAGCCCACAAGAAGCACAACCACCTCATTACCAAACAACAGCTGATCTCCCTGTTGCTGTGTTTGGGAAAGCCACAAATTAAAGCAAGTTGCTAAGGAGAAGGAGTAATTACCTGTAAATCTCAATATAAGTTAAGTACGGGTTGGAGGTTCAAATGTTTGCTTGGGCTCTGACCCTGTTCTTGCAGCAGACACAAACACAGAGCCCAGCAGAAGCGCAAGCTTCAGGCTCGATGATAAACATCTTCCCAAACACCGAGAAATTTGGCCAAGGGCACACAAGAGCAGAATGAACTTGTTACACAGGCAGAAGCTGCTGCGCACCAAATTCTGTTCATCTTAATCTGCCGCAAAACATTTCGGATGCAGACATGTATTAGCAGAAAAAAGATGTTGAATGAGTAAAAGCATGCACATGCCAGATGGCAAGCTGGAATGATTAAGAGAGTTGTCACAAGGAGCACAGCTATAGATTGAGAAGCTTGGCCTTAATATATCCGATTCAGCATGGAAGCCGTCCCAGGTCAGGGCCGGGGAGCTCAGCTTGTGAAATTTCTCACTTTAAGGCATTTTAAAGCAAAAGCTGCAACACTGCGAGTCCCTGCTCCTGGTGGGCACGATATAAGGTCACTGCATTTCAAGACGGTTTCCTCCCACACTAGTACAGCTTCTTCTTTTATACTCATTCTGCAACCTCAGTGCTTGAGCCCACCTCTCCTAGGTGCTCAGCACCTTTTCGCCCAGCTCGGAGCCCTCCCCGCCAGCTGAGGCTCACGTGCCCCACTTCCACCCGGAGCTCAGCACTGCTGCGGGGGCTCACCAGCTCTTGAAGCCTCAGGTAATTGACAGCCTGACCAGTTTTATGTGCAGATCTTCCATTCATTAGGAGGTCTTTTCAGGCTAATACTAAAAAAAATAGGTTTTGTGCAAGGCTTTCTTTCTGTAGAACCATCCACATTTTGCTTTTTCACTCTGTTTATAGGCCATATAAGTGGGACAGGCTTGAAATTTGGGCTTAGTCACCAAATTCCCCAATGTTTGGAGGTACATGAATCCCATGCTGATATCTCATTGTTAATCTGTTCTTATAAGATATGAAATATTTGTGTATTTTCAATAGAAATGGCAACTCCAGTCTCCAGTACCTGAGCAAGCCACGAACAGCAGCATCACCAGGAAACACAACAGAAAATCAAGCTGAAAAACCCAACTGCCCTTTTATGCTTCCAAGAAAACACCTGGTAGCTAAGCAGGTCTGCAGCTAAGTTTGTTTCCACTCTGCTGGCGAGTCTCAGACTCCGTGCTTAACTGCCCTTCATTAATTAACTTTCAGCCTAAGAGATTTCCAAGGAGCCTGTCGCAGAGCTGGCAGCCAGAGCGTGCCCAGCCCTGTGCAAGCCATGGCCCAGCTCCCCACCTCCTCTTAATGGCAAGGGGGTCAACACCACTTTCAAAAAGATGCCAAAATACATGCTTTTTGTTTTGTTTTGTTTGTTTGTTTTGCAAACCTTAAATATTAAAAAGCTCAGCATTTGGAGAAAGACATTTAAATTAATACGGTTGCATGTTTCCTGACTGGCTAAGTTTAATAAATGGGTATGCTTCAGAGTCTTCCACGTAAGCCAAGGAGCTCACAGAAATCACTTTCCAGTCACGTACATCAATTTCGAAGCTGTGACGGCTTCCCTCCCAGAGAACTTTACACCAGCTTTCCCTCAGTGTTCACAAAACCAGGACTGAAGGCCGGATCCTTCAGGCAGAAGCTTGCACACCGCGGCAAGCGGGGGAATCTGCCCCTCACTGCTTTTACTGCCTCTTAAAAGAGCATTCTGGCATATAGTCCCTGGGTGAGAAAACGTTGTTTTGTAATAAATATTGGGTTTTAACTGGGCACTATTTCTTTTTAATAAAAACATCTCCTTCCCAGGGAAAATCTGACTGTTCTGGGAGGAGGGGAGGAACGTATTCTCAGAAGTCTGGAAACTGCGAATAAGATGCAGAACAGGAAAAAGAAATCAGAAGGGAAAACCAGGAATATGAAACCACCAAAAACCAGTTCCCACAGGGCAACACCTCTATTTCTTCATCAAATGTTTCATCATCAGAACTTTTTCCCCTCTTCTTCCGGTTTATGTCCTTAAAGGAAAATTTTTATTTCATTTTAATTTTTCGGAAGGAGAAGCTCACTCCACCTCATTTGACCAGACCAGGAATTAGTGAAATGCACTTCAGTATTTGCTAGCTGCCTTTGGGACCCCCTTCCCTCCCCACCTTTCCTCCTCCTCCTCGCTCCCCCTCGCCCCCAGGCCTGGCCCCTCTGGCCGCGAGCCTCCCCGGGCACCGCGAGGAGCTGCCCTGCTTGCACAGGGGGGGCTCGGCCCCAGCACCACAGCGTGGAGAAGACCCAGGGACAGAGAGCAGAAGGGTTTCCTACTGGGGGGCTCTGCTGCCTCGCAGACAGTTGAGGTGGCAGAGGGCTCTGCAGCTCTCCGGCTGGCTAATACCCTACGGCAGGAAATAAATCTCCTTCCTCATGCGGTGAAGGTTGTGCTCGGAGGAGGCATGGGACGGTCCTTAATTTGTCAGAAACATTTCCTCGCTGTCTCCTGCTTCTGCCAGCCCCGTAAGATAGTTCACAGCTTCTGAAGACAAATTCTGTTTTTCCAGTTAGAATATGCTTTGTATACCTGTATGATAAGGCACCACAGAAACACACTCTAGGGGTGAATAAAGGGAGGAAAAGTGCTGTGTCAATAATTTGCTAGCTGTTCCCACTTTGCTTTGACAGCAGAGTTTCTGCTTTGAGGCAGATATTCAGACAGCAGTTTAATAGACAAGAAGTGGCAGGGATTTCAGCAGCAAATGGATGAACGGATCATGGGCAAGGAGAGGGCATTTCTCCACATTCAGATCTGTTTTTCATAAAAACTGCAGACATGCCTAAACCTTTCCAATATGCTACAAAGTTGTGCAGCTGTCTCCTTCCTCAGCTCCCTCCAGATTCAAATGCAAATCAAATTTGATGGCCTCAGTATGTAATTTTGTGCTACAATATACCATGCTATGTGCATTAAGGAAATTGGAAGCATCTTTTCGATCTATTATCCTCTTAAATCAATGACAAGATTTGCATTCACTTTTACAAGACCGGATAAAATCCCTAAAGAGGAACTTCTGGGCTGGTGAGATTTTTTTTTGCAAAGAAAATTTGTGGAAAACATAATCGTAGCTCAGGTTAGCAGGGTTACGGGTGAGCTTGGCACCTGTCCCTCCATCCCGGGAACTGCACCGGCCGGGGCTGACCGTGCCCCAGGCTGAAGGATGCTGCAGGAGCTCGAGGATGCTGCTGCTCTGCCACTCACGAGGAGGGGAAGGAGGAGGAGTCCCTCACGGCTACCACACCCTGTGCGAGGAGTTGCTGCCAACTTGGCACAGCTCAAAAAAGCGAGGAGGGAAGAGAGAATTTAATAAAATCGAGTCCTCGAAAATCTTTAATTGCAAAGGCCAAAGGACGCTAAGCACTCAGGCATCGCTCACGGTCTCCAGCACACACAGCCCCCCGCGGACAGGCGGGTACTCACTGTTGGGGTCCACGTTCTCGCAGAGCTCCGTCTTGGCCTCGCCGTTGGGCCTGTCGCTGGGCTTGTGCGAGAGCCGGGACGACATCGTCGCTGCCGTCACCACAGCCTTGAAGCTGCGCTTCCGCTTCTGGACGTTCAGCTCGGGGTGGAAGATGATGATGTACACTTTCGGCATGTAAAGCATCCCCAGGGCCACTGAAGCACTTAGGTTCATGGATATTGTAAGCGTGGTAGTTTGTATGTAGAGCTAGGAGACAGAACACATGAGGCACTATTACAAATAAGATGACTGGGAAGGAGGCTGCAGTACTCAGAGAGAGAGCATTAAATACGATCACAGTAACCGCGGTGGGCTAAACACGGGGCAGCAGAGCACTGTGCCTTGCAAGGAGCAGCAGAAAGGTGAGCAGCGGGGAGACAGCGGGCAAGGCAAGCCCGTGCAGCCCCGGCTCTCCTGGGGCCTCCGGGAGGTGCGGCGGTGACACCACAGCGGGCAGGTGGGGTGGGCTGGCCCGGTTCCCGGTATTCGTGCTGGTGCTTTGACCGGGGGCTGTGACACTGCGTGCTAAACTTGTTAACCTTTAATTTTTTTTTATTTTTATTTTTATTTTTTAATGAGTTTTCAACCAAAGGGGCGAGACTTCCACACTGCAAAATTCCAACGCGCACCAAGCAGCGGGGTATCAGCAGCCCCTTCGGAGGCTCAGCGCTAGAAGCACTCAGTGCCTTTAACAATGCAAGTTCTGGTACGCTTACAGCATAACTTTTTTAAAATTATTATTTAAGGAGTGAAGAACAGATGTGGATTTCAATAGTGCTGGTATAAATTTAAACATAGGTCTACTCTACGTTATAAAGAACGCTAAAACTATAATATAGGTTAGTAAAAAAAAACTTACCTTGTTTAAAAAATATTTTTTTTTCTTGTTTTTACTATACTTCAATTCTGTACAATTCATTGAAATAACTGCAGAAAACACATAATAATTTGTGTGCTCCTGTCATTTAGCTATGCTTATTATGAAAAAAATGTATATATACAAGTCAGAGAACAGCTACTCCCATGAGATCAGCATTCAAGGAAACCACAAGTATTTTAAAGCATACTCTGCAAATACATAGGGTTAGAAAAGCTTTTTTTTTTTTTTTCTTTTAATTATCTTTTTAGATGACACGCTTGATATATGGACTAGAACAATTCTTGTAACTTGAAAGGATTTTCCTGAGTTAAAATGCACAGACAGCACAACGCAGGTGTGAGAGAGCTGAAAAAGGAGCAAACTTCCTACAGATCCTGCCTAAAAATTAAATATGTGGCAAATCCATACACATGCAAAAATTATTACACATTGTGGGTAATTCCTTCAAAACACTATTTTCTCTTCTCCTTCTGTTCAGTGCTAATCAGTTTGAACTTCTGATGGAAAA
Organism: Oxyura jamaicensis; assembly: GCF_011077185.1. Classification (NCBI taxonomy): domain Eukaryota; kingdom Metazoa; phylum Chordata; class Aves; order Anseriformes; family Anatidae; genus Oxyura; species Oxyura jamaicensis. The sequence continues at coordinate 20,892,179 of NC_048904.1, read as the reverse complement.
GCTCCATAAATAAATATAATGGCAAAGTAAAATGCTGACCCTGCCCAGATATTTCCAAATTCTCATATCTGGAAAAATATGAACGTCTCCAGACTTGCTAGTTATAGCTATATAATTGTTGCTATCATACTGATTAAGATGACCACTGGAAGCAATAAAATGCATTATGGAAAATATAAAAAACATGCTGTGCACAGACATCTCTCTATACTGATGCACACAGGCAAAAACTAAAGTGCCTTCTCAGCTCCTGTTTACTCATTATCAGAAGGAAATGACACTGATGTTATCAGTATTTTGCCAAAGCCAGGACGCTAGGAAATAACCCTTCACATTTTGTGAAGAAACGCTGAGCCAAGCCACACAATTCGAGGCTGGAAGGCAGCACGAGGGGTCAGCCAGTGCAAAGCCCTGCTTTATTTTTGTGCAGTAGGGCAGCACTGCTGCCTGCTGCTCTTCTCTGCAGGGTTACCGCATGTCTAGTTATTCTTCACCTTATTCCTTGCCGCTGAATGTTGTTTCACTACATTTGTATATTCCACGTCTTTATTTCTATGTATATAAGCACAGCGCATATTCATCTTATAAGGACATTTAAACAGGGCAGTTTGTGGTGCATTAGTCTCCTTGGAGCTAATCCTTTCGGTTACATCCAAGTAAATGCCCTGTAACTCAGCCGGGGTCAAGTGCATCGCACTGGTGTAAATAACACTGATTTAAATATGAAATTAATAGCTGTTCAGAAATTGGAAATTTAGGGACTGAAGGACAGGCAGGAAGATGCCCTCTTTATCCTCAAGATGTTTGCAACTTCTACCAGCTTTCATCCTCGCTAAGTAAGGTAATTATTGTCTCTAGCTCGTAAAGAGCTCCTGCAGTTGGTGGGAGCTGCAGGCACACAGCGCCTCTGAAGCCGGGGAAGCTGTGGGCTGCATACATGACAACTTACCTTACACCTAGGGACTGTCGGACTCAGCTCAGTATTCAGGCCACATACCTCTCTGTCAATAATCCGGAAGAAAGCCGGCTAACGCAACATCTGCAGTCCTTCTGGTTTCGTCTGAGAAGGACATGGCTCTGTAACACACTTAATAACGTGCTCCTGTATACGAGGTACATAACTAAACCTGACAGGCAGGGAATGTATAATAAGTAGAATGAGAGCTGCGTTTCTACGAGGTTAGAGAAGGGCCGTGGGGCTCTGCCACCAGTACGGAGCACACGTGGGAGCCGCTAAGGGGAGCTTGGCTCAGCGCTATTCACAAACAACTTCGGCTCGCAGCGTGCCTCGTCAGGAGGCCATAGGGTGAAAAACACACAGTCATATTTTGCAACTAACTTCTGACTTACTTTCCTAGAGATCATAAAAACCTTTAGAGAAAAAGCAGGAATTTGGACCACAGGACAGGGGGAAAAAGGAAAGAAAAAAAAAGTGCTGGCATACTGGCACAGCATTGCCAGCCTAACACACAATTAGCTGTTCATGTTCCACAGACAGAATCAGCACACCTATGTTTGATTGCAGATTCTCTCCACTCAAATCCTATTTCTTCTTCAGCAACAAAACCAGCAGCTCCCCAAGGGAGTTTTGACGAACTTGCCAGGTAAGCAGTCCGACGTTGTATCACCACAGCTCGGGGAGGAGCAGCTGGCTGCCACCAGCACGCCTCCCATCCCAAACACTACCTCCATCCCAAATCCTTCCATCCCAAACACTGCCTCCATCCCAAACCCTTCCATCCCAAATGCTGCATCCTCCAGAGCACCAGAAAACATTTTTATCTAGGTGCACGCAGGCATTAATTCTGATTTCCTCATGCTATTACGGGGCTGAGGGTTAAACTGTTATTTAATCAGTGGGGTCTTGCAGCGTGATGCTACCTTGCAAATGCTGATGGGAGATAAAAGGAGAGCGAGAAGAGAGCTTCTGCAGAACAAGGCAAGATGAGTGACACATAATGCTTCTCATGACAAATGGGAGCTTTATACAGATAAGGGAAACTAATAGATACGCTTATTATGCAGAACCTTAGTTTTATGTATTTTATCTCTGCTTTGTGGTTTTACCAGTCAAACATAAAAATGCAGTTTACATGAAACTATTTCATTTCTTATTTCAGTTCTTCTGATAAACTCTCTGAAAGCATTTTCGATCAATGGAAATTGGTGATTTAAAATACAAAGGGTAAGATTTAACTGACAACGGAAGTCCTGCATGCCTTTTATAGGTGGCTAGTGAAACCCCGTAGCTTCCAAACCTGAGATAAAATTAAGAAATTAAGATTCAGATTTAGCGTGAGAGGCGCCACCTTGACTTGAACGGGTACTGGGATTGAACTAAGTAGTTCTGGTGGAAACCAAAGCTTTCTAACAGCAATGCCACTTTGGTCTGCAAGCCCAGATCTGTGGAGGTTTGCAGTCCTGCTGCACCACCCGGGGAAACTCAATCTGGAGGGTTACTCTCACATCTCCCTCTCCCCTCCTCTCTCCATCAGGCACTAAATTCTAACGAATTTTAACTTAATGTTAAACGTAACAGGCTGCCGTTACAAATGCCTCAGACTTTGAAGCAGTGCACTGGAGAAACTAAACCCTAAGGATATCATTCACATGCAAAGACACCTAGATTCTATCATTTATTTTACATAAAGGATTTCCATTTGAATTTTAGATTTCTATGTTTTCCAGATTCTTGCTTTATTCATGCAAGTGATGAAAATTACCTTAAAAACCTTGAGAGAAAATTAGACTGGTCCTGAATACACACATCTAAGAACCAGCAATTTTTATAGCACCAGCTACATCAATGGACAATTTTGCATGAGTTAGGATTGCTTTCAGAAGCAAAGCACCGCAGGATCAGACCTATCAGTCTTCACTAATGCGGCGGGTAGATTTCCAACTGCTGGCCCATAATAACTGAACTTAGAGCAGCATTTCTTAGACAAGTCTTTTTAGTTAGCAGCACTTTTTGTAGGCTAATTTTTGCATTCATAGTCTAATCAGGAGCAACTGCTCCTTTCATCTAATTCAGCTTTCTAATTAGGCAGTGAATTGTGTTATTTTGTAATATGGAAATAAATGGGTAATTTCAGATATTTTTGGACTTGTGTTATCACAAACCAATTTATCTCACTTTTATACGGGAATTAAAACAAATGTTCTTATAGATGAAGTAGACAGTTTATAAATCTCCCAGAAGACTCTTGCAGGTCATCTGCAGATTCATCTCATCCCCTACATTATGTTGTGCAAACATAAGGATGAGAAACATTTTTAATGAAAACTAAAATTAGCTCCCACTGCATTATGTTTTTGCAAATATATGGAAAGCAAAGAGACTTCAATATAAATTTGTTCTCAGGCACTTCAGTGCCTAATGCTCTCCCTTACCCACCAAAGCTACCACAGCATTTTAAAGGCAAATGAAAAAAAGATGAAAGTATCTATTTTTTTCTCTCCAGTGGAGGCTTTGCTTGTACTTTTACAATGGCAAATCAGCTTTGCCTAGGAAGAACCAGTGCCTTCTGCCTCCAAACAAGGCCATTTGTCACCCACCCAACCAAGGGGCCACGTCGTGTTTCTCACAGGGCCACACCGGCTGTTGGTACCCTGGCCAGGACCCAGGGCAGATGCCACTGCATAAAGCTCTCCAGTCACAAAGCACCCCTGAAAACACCCGAATTCAGGGACAGGCAGCAGGCAGCCTCCCGCATCCTCTCCGGGCCCCCGAGGCTGTGCCAGGCGGGGAGGCAGCGCCGTGCCCTGAGCGGAGAAAGGCGCCCTGCTGGCACTGCTCGTGCCTTCCCCTGTCCCCAGACAGCTTGATTTATGGATGTCTCAGGCAACGGCAGCTTTACGCAGGCAACCATGACTTTCCACAAGGAATGTGCACTTCTGTTGTCAGAGAAATATAAAATATTTCGTGTGAAGCAATCCTGTCAGCTCTCTTTACCGACCTGGCTCGGTAATCCTGTTTTCACGCCCCACTGAGGCTTTCCAACAGCACACGCATGCATTTCGGGTTCCTGCCGCTGGCTCCTGCAGATACAGACATACACTTGCTTTCTTCACTTGGATGCTACCAGCTCAACTGCAAATAATACCACACCGCCCTGAAGCTTATCTGCTGACGACTTCCAGGACCCCTGCCTCCATCCCCATCCTTTTAAGCATCATAATCTGCTAAAGTTGTCATTTAGCAGTGCCCTTTAGAGAATAGAGCAGCCTTGGGAAAAAAAAAAAAAAAAAAAACTTTTCCTGATTAGGTTTTAGCAGCATTTAGGGAAAGTGGTTTCCCTTTCTTTCAAGCTAACATTATTTTGGGAAAACAGAACAAAACCAAACCCCACCACCAACAAAAAAAATACACCCTGTGGACACCAAGCTCCAGCATCCTCCCAGCTAGTTTTCAGGAAGATCGCTTTTTAGACAAAAGTGGCAAACATCCGGCAAATGATCCTGAAGACGGAGATGTGCAGGTGCAGGAGGTCATTTAACAGACGAGAGACGGCGAGCACAGCATTTGCCACTGTTGTAGCCTAGGCTCCTAATGGCACTACTGCAACCCACGCTGCGCCTGTAGTTCAGCGTGCTTTGGTAGCGCTGGGTTATCTTCGTGGTGAAAGGTGCGTGCGCGTGCCAACACACGCGAGCTGTGTACTTACCACAGACACTAAAGGATGCGAGGTTGAGCAACCAAGCACTGTAATTCAGAGCAGGGCAGCCACGCACACCCTCAGGACTCCCTCTGTGCTGGGGTACGGACGGACGATTATCTGAGACACCTTTTTCCCCTCCCTTTTCAACCTGTTAATTCTTGCTTAAGAACTGCACCTTTTGATCCCTGATTTTTGCAGAATTTTGTGACTTTAAAAATATAACGCTCTTGACCGCTGGGGACAAATTAACTTACGCGAGCAGGAAAGATGTTACTGGGGTGGGAGAAAGTAGTCAACAGCCGTGCTTTTAGTGCTGCTGTGCCTGCTGGGTGCTTCTCACAGCACACGGAACAACCGCGCTCTCCTGCGGAGGTGAGCACCGGTGGTGCCTCAGCAACGGTGCCGTGAGCCAGGCAGTGGTATGTAAATTGTGATGCTCACACCAAGTTTCACAGATGACAACGGATGCTACCCAAGGGACGTTTGATAAACAAATCATAGTAGTTATGCTGATTGCAGTTATTACTGTACAAGATAGCAAGGCACGCAAATAGCCTTTGTGAAATGTCTGTGGGAATGTCACAGAATCAGTCACACCACTTAATTAAAAATTCTGCGCTTGGTAATTACATGAAAGGTGACACTGGAGGAAATGATGGGATTTTAGTTTCAGAAAATTTCCCTTTAAGCCTTGGCTGTTTTGCAAGCTGGCAGCGCCGGGGTGGCTTAGTGAAGGCACAGTCAAGCTCGCCACCAGCCGTGCTGGGCACATGCCTGGGGCAGGGCAAGGGGCAAGGGCAGCAGCGTGGTCCTGGCACTGAGCTGCTTGGGGCTGGGGTTAGGAGGAGGTCTTAGATTTTACAGATTCAACCTGAAATGCCCTTCTGCAGTCTCTTTGCTCACCTGCTAATGCCTATGGCATATCGTGCACATTAACCTCTACCTCCCCTACATTTATCTGCTGCAGCCACTGTACAGAAATATGTAATGCACCTGCGGTTAAGACAATTCAATAGGCATCAAATGGACTGAAGTAGAATTAAAAGGTGATGAGGTAAGCATACGTTTTTTCTTTGCAAATTGATTTTCAACTAAAAAACATGTTTGTTCTGCAGCTGGGAGAGGAGCTTTGTGTGCCTGACAGGAACCATTTTACTGGCTAGTTACAGCAGACCTGAGGTTGGATGGCTTTCATCAGTGAAAATAGTCTGCCTATTAAGTTAGCGTCCTTTGGAACATCTCACAACGTTATATCTGGTAGATCAGAAAAAACTGCCAGTTAACTTTGCGGATATATTTCAGCGTAATGGAAAAACAAAAATAGTTCCGCAGAAAAAGCAGGGACCTACCAAATAGCATCACAACCCCTTCCGAGATATGAAAGTAAAGAAGATTAAAGTTCGGGAAGTAGCTCCCCAAATTACTTTTCTTTTACACAGACTAATAACAATCATATCTCACTCTTTCCAGAGGTCATCGGCTATCTGCTGGCCCTCAGCAAGCAAGAGCTTGTCTCAGCACAGCACTGAAGCCCAGTGACAGCAGCAATAAAGATTTATCTTGTGGTGACAGCTTCGAACCCGAACCCACTGCCAGGCACTGCACCACCTACCCACTACACTGAGAGCAGGATGGAGTCCTGGAGAGCCATGGGGAATGCGGCAAGCCCCGAAGAAAACCTCACACAGGCTGGGAGAAACAGCTGCCTATCTTCTTCCAAGAAGTGTTATAAGCTCAAAGATCTGAGGAAAATGAGCTTTTGTCGGGGCAGTTTAAGACAACTTTCTTCCAACAGGTCAACATGCCTCTGCAGGTTTTTATTTTTATAAATATTATTTGCAAACAATAAAATGAGTATCATTCTTCTCTTTGCTTGGTCTATTTTTTTTTTAATATGATCTGTGTGTTTGTGCTGAACTAAATAAAAATTTGGAGTTCCAAATAAACTCTAAAAGTAATAAATAATAGATCACCACAAGAATGCCATGTGGGTCACGGTCACCAAACCAGGCCTGGGTTTGTTTCTTTCATGCACTTGACTGCAGACAATTACTACTCCTACTACAAGAATGAGATAGGAGATGAGAAAAGATTCAGACCTGAAGAATCACCACCAGTGAAGCAGAAAACAAAATATGTCATTAACTGCCTGGGGAAACAAGCCGAGCCTTGCACACTGTACGCGATGCAGCATCAGCTCATCAGCTACATTTCCACAACTGTCTCCAAAGGTGACCAAAGGTGAACTGGCTGTTAACAATAAATATCACATTTTATGTCAATATTCAGTTGTCCTGGAGAAGTAAACACACGGGGGACTCAGCCTAAGAATTACTTCTGTAAATGTTGACTTTGAGAACTAGAAATAATAATTCACTGCTACCCAGTTCTGTCCTCGTTCTGCGATAGGCCAAAATTCAGCGTTCGCCTGCTGCCACGGGAGCAGCAGAAGCAATACAACACGCACCTCCATCCCCAGCACAACCTACTTCATTGAGGATAAGGCCTCTTTCTGACATGCACCAGTTTCAAAAAATACCTGCAGAGAGGCAAAGACCTTTCTGTTTCATCAGGACAGCCCTCGGACACTACCCAAACGGGCATGTCGTTTCCGCAGCTCGCACCGTGACGTTCATCCACGCCTTCCTGAGGCACCTGCACAGAGGCGATGCTCTTCCAGGTGTCAACAGCAAGCTACCAGCAGCTGTCTGAAATTGTTCTAACAGCATTTACACCACCAAACCGAGCATGCCCCAGGAAAGCAGCCACGCCGTGTCCTGCCGCCCCGCTGCCCTTCCAGGCACTGGCAGCCTCCTGCTTCTCCTTGAGTCACCCGAGGGCCCGGGCGCACCCGGTTTGGGTTGCTCCAAGCCAGGTTACGAAGTACGGAGGTCTGGGAGAGGAAGGTGCCCGGAGCTGCGAAATGCCCCAAACCACAGCTCCAGGTGGGATCTCCTTCCCTCCTTCGGACCTGGTAAGACACGGCAGACACAGTGCCCAGCCATCGGATGGGGGACGTGGGGGATAACGCTGATAATCCCCGAGCCACGTCTGCGGATGCCGTCGTGCTCGCTGCGCCTGGTGGCTGCTGGCTTGCCGATGACAACCCTGCATGCCAGAGTGAGGCAGGTAACGGTGTGATGAATTACCTTTCAATATGTTTCTAGCAGCAGGAGGCTTAGCATAACAAAGGGAAAATTGGGGTCATATTCTGAAGGATTACCACCTGCAGAGGCCAAATATAAAGGCAGACAATACGGCAGTACGCAGCTCCAACAGGACTAATTTCCAATTCCCTCTGCCCGCGGTATAAAACTGCTCCTCGTAATGTCACACTGCCAAAGCCAACTTAAATTTTTGTGTCCTAAATCAGAGCACCCGACACGTTTAGTTCTTCAGCTTGCATTTCACAGGCAAACATGCAGAGTAAAGATGAAGTAAATGTCTGTATTTTTAATGTTTTAGCTATTTGAGATGAATACTATATACAGCTTCTTCTCTTATAATGGAAACTTCCTTATGCAAGGAAGGTATTTGCATACATCAGAAAAGGAAATGTTTCTGGATAATGTCCCTAACTTGCATGGTAACACAAAATACTAAATATTAAGGCACTTTCTCTGAGGGTTATCATGCAGATGGAGGAGGAATTTTGTCTCTCCAGCCTTTCAGAGAAACTCCAGGAGCTTATCTAGAAGGAAATTAAATTATTCAGGTAATTGGACAGAGCAACAACGGAAAAGCATGTTGCTGTTTTCAAAGGGCATCAGATGGCTAAAATAGAAATTAAGCAGTACCAAAGACAATCCCCGGAGTCAAGTAGTTTATACAGACTATATGCTGCAGGGATTCTGCATCTGCTGGAAAAAAAAAGAACTATTTTTCTCCTGTATCAGTTACAGAGACGATAAAGATGCCTATGAACTACTTAGAGTCGTTTAGGAGTTGCTCAGCCAAGAAATAAACAGTGATGGCCCTGTCCTAAGTCAACAAAAGATTAAAGTGGTTTTGAATTTGTGACTCCCTGGAACTGACGGCATCCTCTGACTTTACGAGGATTTTGAGTTTTGTTGTCTCTTTGAAGTGGGAATCCGGCACAGAAGGATGTGCCAGCGACACAATCTTTTTGCAAGAATAGTGCTGTTTGAAGCACGGCCCTCCGTGCATCTGCACCAATGAAACAGGAGGAAGAGCTGTCTCCTTTTGCATTCATCTTCTCCTGCGTTTTGTACAGCGTGGTGACGAAAGCTGTGTCCCGTGGCAGATCGGAGGGTGGTGGGTGGGCAGCTGGAGGTGGTGGCAAGGCTGCGACCCACGTCCAGGTGCAGCAAGGACAGGCCCTCCTGGTCCCCTACCTGCTAACACACCTACGGAGAGCATGGAAGCTCCGGAATGCATCTATTTTGCTTCTGCGCTAATTACAAGTCCGTCAGCCAATGGAAGGGTTTATAAAATGGGTGAAGTTTTCCCTCAGCGGTCTCAGTTGTGATGTGCCACTGTCCAGCGCAGGTGTCTGTCCCGAAGAGGAGTGTCCCAGGACCCACCAGGTTGTTTCGTTGGGTCATTGAAGGGCCATCGGGTGATAACAAATGTCAATCACAGCTGAGTTTGGGGTCAGGGAAGGGCCGTTGGGTGACAGCAGATGTCAGTCACAGCTGAGTTTGGGCGTGTTTCAAGCACAGATGCAAATAGCTCAGACACCCATTACCAATCCTTGGAGCTGCCTAATGTCCCTTGCTTGCCATTCGTGTTTGTTGTAATAGCTATAAAATAAGTTACACATCACTAAGAGACACAGAGTGCAACAAAAGCAATAGATATCCCTGACTTCTATTATTAAAATAATGGCTTTTCGCTCTCTCATTGGCTCAGCACTTAGCTTTTTGGAGCCAGAAATAATTCTTATCTGCCATTTTTTCAGAAGATTACATCATTGGACAAAGATTTCATTTCATTCTTCACCTTCACTGCTACACTACTAAATTGACTGACATACAATCTTGGCATTTTAGGGTATTCAGTGCCAGACTTCAGCTGCTGTTATAAATCATATTTCTCCACACTTATTGCATTTTATTCATTTTAGACATGACCAGAGATTAGAGTTCAAATGAAATAGATTTTGCTATCCTTCTTATATTCCAAACGTCACCAGTCTAGAAATCTTTAATTTTACTCACTTCAACTACTGAATAATTCAATGCAAAAGGAAAAAAACAAACAAACAAAAAAACCCACCACAGAACACCCAAAACTCGGTTTGAAATTTTGAGCAACAGAAGGTGAGGATACTCTGCCTGCAGCACGGCATCTCCGCAGCTGATGTGAGCAGCTCCAGCTGCCATCGAGCTACACTGAGATCCCAGGGCACGTGGGGAACCTGCACAAAGGAGCCACCGCAGGAGTACGCACAGGCTGCTGCCAAGAGCCAGGCAAACTCACATCCTCGCCCCAGCGTTGGGGATTTGAGGTGGTGCGATCAGGAACTGATGCTTTTCAGGTAACCTAATTCCTGCAGTTACCAAAATTACCAACTTCTACCTTCAGCTTTCAAGAGAATATTTGAGGAAGAGCTAAGAAAGCACCCCATTAGGGAAACGCCGGCCAGGCAGAGCTGCAGAAATGGCCGCATGAGACCTGAGCGCTTCCAGGAACACCCCTGGGACCCAACACGGCTCGCAATGGCAGAGGCCAGACAGCCTTACCTCGGGTACCATTTTCCTTCACCAAATAGTTGTGAAATGAACATGGCGCAAAGCTATTTCAGATTTTTTCTTAAATTATTAACGTATTCTAGAATAGAAATAAACTTCGGTCAAATGACTTGGAGCCAATTCCATTTGTATTAGATGGAGGAGTGAATATCCAGTGAAAGGTATCGATTATAAACACGAACAGTGGGCTGTGTGTAAACGTACAAATGGGCAGGTAGACCTGGAAGCTCAAAATACTACGGCCCTCATAAATATTCATGCATAATAAAACAGTTCTGGAGAACACTTCCACCTGGACGTGCCAAACTTTTTGCAGGTGCAAACTTTCCGGCAGCACAGAAGTTTGCATTAATTCAGCAAAACTCCTGCCAGCCTCCTCTCCAGCCAAGCTGAGCACACAACTCACGGTGTCAGAAAAGCGACTGGTGGTCTTGCGTGTCGGGGCACACAGCGTGGCCTCCCCACGGGTCCTCTGGCCTCCAGCCCGCAGCCGTGCCCCGTCCCATGGAGCTAACGGGTTTAGGCTGAACATACCTGCCGAGTCAAACGTACTCTGACCTCGTTGCAATAGCTTATTGGGATACAGGTGCCAGAAGAATCAAATGTTTCTCTCCCATCCTTTGCGTGCAGTGCTGCTACAAGGGGCCTGCTGGACGCTGCAGGAGAACGACGAGGTGCGGAGTGCCTCGGTGCAGCGCCAGGAGCCGGCCTCCGAGGAGAGGGGGGCAGTCCGGGGGCAGAGGGAGCTCCTGGTTTCAGGGTTGGCAGGTTGGTTCTTTACACTTAACATGCCTGTATCTGCACGGGCAACTGCGATTCCACGGCGTGCACGGTGCGGGCAGGCTCTTTTGTCGAGCTGCAGGTCACAAGCGATGCCGGGCTTGAGAAGTGGCAGCAGCTCCCGCGTTTGCACGAGGTTGTCATGGCAATGCAGCGTCTGCCGATAGCACCGCTGCTCTGCCTCGGCGGTGCTGGAAAACACTGCCAAAAATATTAATAGCTTGGAAATAAGAGAGGCGCAAATGCCCTGATGGCTTTCCCCCCTACTACATGCTGTTAACCAGTTTGGGTTTTGCAATTTTCTGTACTTTTATTGGATGGTAAGTCAGTCAGCCTTGCATTATGAGGGCAAACAGCCCTTTCATTTCATTCAGGCAGTTCTTCCAAAATAAAATGTACAAACCAAAAGGAATATAGGCACTTTTATAGGTTTATAAGCACACACAGTAGCCTAGTAAGCTAATATTGCAAATCCAAAGCAAAACAAAAAAAAAGCCAAGCCCCTTTCCAAGAGGGGCTAAACACTGCCAGGGCTGCAGAGGAGCTCTCCCCCTGCAAGTGTTTTCTCCGAGTTTGCTGGGGCTTGGATGGAGCTGGAAAGGACAATGTGCATGCACAGCACCCGTGCCAGTCCTGGTCCATGGAGGCTAGGTCTTCCCGAGCTGTCAATTCAGTTTTAACAAGTTAAAAAAAAGGAAGATATTTCAGTCCATGCTATGCTCCTAATGAAAAGCAGGACTCTGCACAGAAGATTCATTTTACAGAGCAGGCTTCGTTTTTTTTTTTCTGTCCTTTCACCTTCAATTTTGTCTTCCCCATTCCAGCCATATGAATGTTTTATTTATATCCCGTCACTTTCACCCAGTTGGAAGGCATTCTCTGAAATAAAATTGCTCTTTTTCTGAGACAGTCCAGTTAATAGATTCCCTTTGCATCCCCTCTCTTCAGCAACCGAACCTCCTGATGCACCAACACACCAGCTTACAAAAAAAACCAACAAGCCCAAACCATCGCCCTTCAAACTAAAATCCCCCGGCCCTCCCAGAAGGGCAAGGCTTACTCTCCTCCAGAGCTGGAAGACCTACCTTTGAGCCACAGTTAGATATTTCTGAACACACAGCTTGGTGACACTCTTGGACTTCTCCGAGACATTACTATGAAGTTACAGGCAGTTCAGATTAAAGTAACGTCCTAACCACCGAATATTTAACTTCTTCATCAGGCCTGGTCACGTCCTCTGGAGAATTTGATTTCTCATCCACCAAGGATTCTTCTGCACGAGAGCAACTGGCAAAACCTCAAACCAATCCCAGAAAAAATGCCTTGCTCATCTAAGACACAGAACCGAAGTGCCCTTCCCCATGCTCGTTATGGTCACCTCGGGCTTCCTCCACCCCTGCGGCCATAAGCTGAGTTAAGGCAGTGGGAATCTTACTCCCAATGACAGAGAAGTTTGACTGAGGCCGATATTGAGAATATATTCCATATATTGCATATAAATTAAGATCTACTTCTGCTTGGAGACTTTCAGGGGAACTCAGAGTGCAAACGGGTGCCAGCAGAGGGTTGGGGCAGATAGAGGCTAATCTCACCTCATGTTTCTTTAAAGACCCTCAAAGAGCAGAGCACTAGTTATTAAAAATCACTGATAAGTACATATACACAAAGCAAGCCAGCTTTTCACTGACCTTTTAAATTATAATGTAATTATAATTTAAAACAGGCTATTTACATATTGCTTTTGGGACTTAGCACCAAACTCGCTCTTGCTGGGAGTGTCCCATGAACATTATCACAGGGCTGCATGCAGGCTGCGAGTGACTATGAAGTCAGGCTCTGGTTTGGGATCTAATGCTTGCATTCAAGAGCAAAGAGCACTCTCTAATTCTAACCAATCAGTTACTTTTACTGGGTTCAGATTTATTTATTAGCATGAGAATTATTTTACTTTCTAAAATGTAAATGCAAAGAGTGCTTTAGAGCTGCATAAAGGGACGGCTGGAGTCAGGAGGGGGTTATGGCAGCGAAGCCTTCCTTCCAGACCAGCTCTCTTTAGGAATTTAAACCATGGCAAAGTAGGGAAAAATCTCTCTGCATTTAAGAAGTTTTAAATTTTCCTTTTCTCTTAGTTGAGGATACGTCATTACTTGGACGGCGTCTTACTGCCGAAAAGCACCTACAGGCAAAGAGAAACAGCGCAGGTGGGGCTGCTGCGGCAGGCAGCCCCAGGAGCCGCCGCGGCTGTTCTCGGCGAGGCAGGAGGCAGCACAGAACCAGCGGGCTTCTCGACGCGGTCCGCTCCCAGTCCTGAAGGAGAACGGTTGCAGCTCTTCGCAAGGATGCAAGCGCCCGTCCTGCAGCCTGGCCAGCAGGACTCGGGCAGAAAATCGCATGGGGAGGCTGAGATGGTTTTGCTCCCACTCCAGCATGGGTTTTAAGGGTTTTGGTAGCACAGTAAGGCTCGCCAGCCGTCGTCCCAGCACCCACACAACTACCGGGGCATGCAGCATGCCCAGGGTGAAACACAATGCTGCAAACGGCTCGTCAAGGGAACAGAAACGCTTTGTAAGCTCTTGGGACAAATTATTCACATCTTACAGGTGTGCGCTGGTAGGTGTTAGTTCTGTCTATTATCCCTTCAGAGCTGTCCAAGTTTGCATTCAATTAGCTAAATGACTTGAGCCATCCAATCCTTGCTGCTACTAATGGATCACAATTAGAACAAACTGCTGCCATGGCAACTGCTAGATCCAGCCTCGCTCAGACGCTGGGGGAAGCTTGCCTTGTGGTTCATGCAGTCCCTGAGTTTCCATCACATGCAGATGGGCATTTATGGCTATGCTAAGCCAGGAAGGGGTAATCCCCGCACACAAGATGATTTAGGTGCCCGTTTATATGAGATTTCATTACAGGAGGTCAATCATTTTAGGACCTGCTCAATTCCAGCCATTCCACAATCCCCCAGGCTGGCGTACGGCTAGGAGACATCCATGACTGTGATCTCTAATAGAGAGCATCAGGAAAGAGCTTCCTCTCTTAATTATCAAATACTACTCTTTTAAAAAAAATATCATTACAGCAATGAACTGGATCTGTCTCATTCGATGCTGCTGTGACAATTTACAACAACAGCCAAACCATTTTCCAATACTATCTAACAAGGTGATGGTGCAGCCTGTATTGCTGAACAATGGCTCACAACTCCTCGTTACCAGCTCCAAATTAACTCCGAAATTAACTCCGATGCGTCATAGCTCAGAGGTAACATTACACACCGCTATGAATTATTTAGAGCTCCTTATCAGCAGTTTCATTCAAGGTACTCACACAGAAGGCAATCTATACTAAGGGGTAAGAAAAACATGCGTTTTGAGCCAAATCAGCTCCCATGTTTAACTAATGCACGGCCTGACAAAAGTTAATGACCCACAGACCCTGCTTTGTATCTACAACTTATTAAATATATTTTTGACTGGATAAAAATAATCGATTTATCGCTGTACTCACGGCTGCACAGCCTTTATACTTAACCGAAATTTATTTACTGTCTGCCACCCCTTATTATGTATCAAGAAACAAATGCTGAGTATCTAGTAGTTCCCTTATCTCTGCGTGAGAAGCCACAAGGAAGCTTGTAAATACAAGGCTGAATTTGTGAGAAACTGTACCTTCTGTCAGCGAATGCAAGCCCGTGGCCTCAAGGGAGAAAAAGCATCCAAAAGGAGGAATTTTTCGGTGTGTATGATTGCAATCAAATCAGGCCGGCCCGGCTCCCACGGGGAAGTTTACTTTAATAAAGGCTGTCCTCCACCTTTCTCCTTCCTGAGCCCCGCGACGCAGCGCCCGTGCTCAGCAGGCGCTGCCGGGGCACATGTCCAGAAGATGTGTTCATTTTTTCCCAAACGAGCTCCTGCTCGGCTCCAAGCCAGAGCCACCACCTGCGGCCGGGGCCTGATCCTGCGCGCAGGAGGCAGCCGTGGCAGGCTGCGTGTTGGAGGGACTGCCTTCATCCTTGCCTCAATCACTCTGCAGTCTGTAAAATAAGCTACGACGACACCGATTTTAGAGTTCTGGAGAGTCAGAATGCTTGATCTTTCCACTTGGACTTGCCTACTCACCAGGGTCTGCTCCACTATTAAAAAAAAAGATCTATCTTGCCTTCAAATTTTATTTAACTATCTCCATTAAGATTACAAGTTGCTCTGATATTGAAAATATAAATCACAGAGAACCAGAGGAAGATGATAGCATACTGTTCATCTCGTTTCTTGTCTTCCTACTCCCTTTACATTTTTTTAACTAAATTTCCCTCTAAGCATAACCCAGTGAAGACCCTGCGAACACTTGAGATGTTAAACGTAGCGCACGTACATTATTTTTTAGTTGCTATAAACACAAAATGGACATTACCAGCGGGACTGTATGACTCAGGGGCATGGGAAGGGTGAAACTTTGGGTTTCCTACTCTGGCAGAAGGCAGCTGATGTCTGAATGGATCACGTTTAATGGGCAATTAGCAGCATTAGAAGGATGGTTAGGGTCAAGTGAGTAGCATCTTTGTAAATAGGAGTTTCACCTTATTCCCCCACCCCGGGTTTTGCCACCACAGCCATGTCAGCCATTTAAAGGCCAAATGCCAGCACAGGTTGAATAATTTTATAGTAAAGTGCCTGACATCATTAACTGAAAAGCGCTAAATCTGAAAAATCATTCGTAAAAACTTGACAATTAAAGAGGTCAACAAGGGTCTCTCGTGCTGCTGCAGCCAACCCTATCCACACGGATCTGTCTGGGAAACCTCTGCCAGAAGAGAGGCCTTGTCTCAAAAATAGCGTTCTGGAGCAGCAGCGCTCGCTGGTACGTCTCCGGGTGCTGACTGCCCTGTGCCTACCTCCTCAGTCCAGTTAGGGAAGGAAAACACACAGATCATCCGTCATTGATGCTGGCAGGATACAAAGATGGGCACATCGGCAGCAGCAAAGACAGCTTGGGGTGGAGACGCTGTCAGAGCACCGCACGCAGAAGGGAGAGGGGAGAGGGCTCCCTGCTTCTGCTCCCCATCTGGGGACAGGGCCGGGCACCCCGGCTGCCCCTGGGAGCTGCAGCCCTGCTCCATACCGCGGCCCCTCCTCGGGAGGTTCTTCCCCAGCAAGAACCCTTCTGGAACACGGAGAAAACAGCAGAAATACTTTTTCTCAGCTCTCTTCCCCTAGGTTCCCTTTTCTCTTCCAATTTGTCTCCTAGCCCATGCATCAGAAGCAGCTCCTCTTGCGTATGCTCATGGGCATCTCTCTTCTGGCAGTCACAGGCTAACCTCCTCCTCTTTGAGAGGTTTTTCATTTGTCATACAGCATCGACCCTCTGACGCCGGTTCTCAGCCACTTTCTTCTGTACAAACAGCACAACAGGCTCCTGAAGCTACCTGCTGAGCCGGGGCTCTGCTGCTTTGCAGCGCCCGGTGCTCCCGTGTGCAGGCTCAGCACCAGCCTGCAGCAGCCGCTGGCCTTGTCTGTGATGAATGTGAACACATTAAAAAAAATAGCCATTGTTTCAAAACACAGGGTTATAAACAGCCTCCAAATCCCTTTTGACGGGGTACACTTGGGACACAGAATTTCTGCTCAGTCTACAAGGACTCCTTGTTGTTTCTTTTTAACCTTCTAAGTTTATGCCTCAAAGACAAAATACAAGGCAATTGCTTTGACCGAGTACCATAATTTCTACTTTTATTATTACATGCCTGCTTAAACCATTTAAAACAACAAATAAATCCTCCAGGTCAATATCTTTGCAAACATTTCTTACATATAGAGAAACCTATTTTTTGCCTTGCATCAAAGTGGCCTTGCTAGACTGAAAATGCACTTTCAGGAATAGCTGTTTGCTTCCTCCCTGCAAACCCAGCTATATTTAGCTCACGGGTACGCACAGAGGACCTGACACCTTTGCGTTAGAGGATTCTGTGCAGAACAAACTGCAAGAACCTTCGTGATCAGTGGAGGTTTTTCTGGGCAGTGGAGGGGAATCTCCTCACCTGTCCCCACAAGGGTCCCCACTACTTAGGACTGAGCTAATTTTTACTGATTTTGCCAAAAATAAGTTCAGTCCCATTCCCTTGGGTAAAATCCCAGCTGGCCTCCTAGCTCCACAGCGGCGTGCTCTCTCTCCTTTCCCCGCTGGTTCGGAGCAGGGCGATGCAGTTTGCTGCCTGCAGGATGCCCGTGCTGCCCATCCTGCAGGTGTGCTCAGAGCACGTCCGTGGCAAACCCTCCTTGGCTGGCTCCCTGCACGCCAGGCCTAGCCGGTGGCCTTTCTGCTTCCCTTTTATTTTGTTTATTCCTAAATGAACAGAAGGAAAACATCGCTCTGAATCCGTCGCCCAAGCGAGGGCATTAAGCGACGCTCCTGCGCCTGGCTGACAAGGGTCCTTGATTGAGTACCCTTGCACACGCTGCTTTCATAACCCAGTCACACGCAGTGACAGAAGTACTTAAGGACCCATTCTTTCTGCTGAAACGGTTTGATCAAACGAAGCCCTGACTCCTGCATACAAGTTCGGCACGAAAACTGAGAAACATCTGCATAACTTACGTTGTATTGAATAAGCCCTTCTTGGTTTTCTTTTTGTTCCTGGATGAGCCTGGAATCAGCAGCCATTATTTCTTACTCAAAATAACATTATTATGTTTCTACAATACCCGTGGGGTTCAGAAACTGGTTATGATCTGCTCTCACAAAGTGATACTTTAGTTCCCAGCGTTTGGCTTAGAATGTCAGACATGATCTACAGGATTTTTCTGAAAAGATGATTAACTCTTGTTCAAACAAAGGAGCATTAATGGGAGCTGAGGTTTTCTACAGCAGAACTCAAACGGCACTACACTCAGCACAGACCTAGCAAAGCACATCATTCTCTGGTCAGCTGGCGTGGAAAAATCCTACAGAGCTGAGGAAGGGAAACGACCTTCCAACACAATCCAAATCAGCCCACCTGATAGCCTGAAACAGGACGCTCCCCAAAAACGTGTATGGGGAGAGAGTTAGGGCTGTAGGAATATGCCCATACCTCAGGGAAACCACAATATCCATGCTATGTGCTTTTCTCAAGCCTCGCGTGCTCAGGACATTCAAAATAAACGTTTAGATACGTTACCGCACATTGAAAGTATATGTAAACATACCAAAGTCAACTCCTCCTCCCCTGTCCTGAGCAAAAGGCATAGTTTCGTGATTGCTTCCTTGTAAACCAGCTTTGAAGAGCTGCTTTATAACTGCACAGATGCCCCTCGTTGACAAAGGCAGCTGCCTTGCGGTGGGTGGCATTGTTGGCATTGTTGGTGCTGCTCACGAGGAGGGGATTTGCAGGGCCGTGCGGCCGGCAGCACCGACACGCAGCGAGCTGGGAGAACCCTCTAACGCCCGAGAGCAGTTGCAGGGTCGATGCAACAGCTCTGCAGGAGGAATTATGTTGTCAGTTTGAGTAAGTTTGACATCGCAGAGGTATCAAAACGCAAGCAAAGAGAAAAGTTTCGTCAACAAGGTAATTGCTCGGCTGGACTCAATGGAGCTGCAATTACTCCTCACCGAGGTGTTGTCAGTTTGCACTGCAGACAGAAAATGTTGCGTAACACAGACACGGGCATATGCAGAGATTGCTTTTCATATGTAAAGCTCTCCTGGCAGTTCTTCTTTTTTTATTTTTTTTTTTTAAATAAAAAAGTACATGTCAATGCTATGCATTAAACACCCACGTGCTTTTCCCCTTCACAATTACACTGCTTTTTAGCCAGAGGCAGTTATATATGCACTAGAAGTCACAGAGCAAAGAGATTCCCTTTTCCTACGCTTTCCCCTGGCATGTTTTTGAAATAAATCCAGTGCTTGCACACGCCCAGCTGCGAGCAATGCCTGCCTGGCGAGCAGCAGAGGTGGCAGCACAGCATGGCACGGGCAGCCCTGCAGGGAGCGACACCCGTGGCGTGGAAGAATGGCTCTCCCAAACTCCAATGAAAAGTGATTCATTTGTGGCTTTTCCCCAGAACCTCCCCTTCAAGACAGTACCTGCAGCAGCACGCCCTGCTGCGACCCCTTCTCTTGGACCTTCAAGGGAGGGCATCTCCATCCCTATGGACTTGGACTCGAGCGATCTGAAGAGCCCAGCAGACCCAGCAGCCCAGCAGTGCTGTGCCCCTGCTCTGGGGCTGCGTGGGGCAGTGGTGACTGCCCGGGGTGCGGGTCAGGACATTTTCTTCCCCTCCCAAACACGCGATCCTTTCTGGCTTCCATTTATTTTTCCGTCTTCCAGATCAGATTTTTCCTCTGTCCTCACCACCGAGGGGAATGAAGAGGCTCAAATCATCACAGCCAAGAGATCCCTCGCTTTCTACACCAGACATCAAAGCGGCATGCTTGCAGGCTTCAAAGAGTCCCTCAGTGACTGCAGAACCACCGCAGGGCTGCTAATTCAAGTAATTTCTCCTTAAACGAATACATCTCTGTTATGAGACAGCCACACACAAATTTAAATGCAGTATTATTACTCCATTACGAAGATACCTGTTTCAATAATTGAAATTTTCACAAAATGAATTGATTGTTAATTATCTTTTAGCATTCACCTATATGTTCCTGTAAAGCTATTACCGTGTAAGCGTGAGCACGACGAGCTTATACCTGACTAACGGTTGGTGGCATCCCTTCATTGCGAACGCACACCCTCCTCCTTAGGTAATTATGTGGAACATGATTGTGGCCTTGGGCTCTGCCTGCTCAGTGTTTTCAATTAGATTTTACTACAAAAGTACATATTAACATTAAAGGAGCATTACAATGCAGCAAACGTGATAAAACAGATCAATGTTAGATGTACCTTATGCTTCTGTTGTTTCAAGAATCATAATTGCCATTAATTTATGGTCTTCTGAGAAAGATCTAATTGCTCTAATCATCTCTTATTTCACTCAAAGTGCACACTTTCTGTAACCTAGCTTTACATCCCTGCCTCGAAAACACAGGCAGCAGACCTGCAGTTCCACTGACCCTGCAGCCTGTTATTGCCTTGGCTGAACTTAGGAGGTGCTGAACGCAGCCAGGCGCTCGGGTGGGAGACCTCCAAGGCAGGTGGTGGAGGTGGAGGCAGGAACGCCTCTTTGGGGAGAGCGCACACTTGGGAATACGATGCAGCAACACGAGTACACGTGCACTTCTGGATAGGTTATCGACAAAATGTCTTCATCCTCCCAGTTCTGACAGATGCCTCTTTGAAGAGTACAGGTGTCAAGTCCCATGTCTCGGCCAAACCCTAGGTGTCTGCCCAGCCTGAATTCCCCAAGCTCCCTCCCTTGTTGATGCTGCCATCCCCGTGGTTAATACAACCTGGAGGGCACCGCGTGTGCCCCAGTGACGAACACAGGCTGAGAACACACAGAGGATCAGGCCCGACTGCCTGCCGTACGTGGTATTTCTGAGTGCTGTCGGAACTGCTGCACAACAGCCGACACAATGCTCCCAACGTGTAGGTTATAAATCCATCTGCTCAATGCTTCAGGTTTCTTCTCTGCGCAAGGAACTGTTATTACTGTTATTATTGTATTCTTTTATGAAACATTAAAATCTTTGCGTGGCTGAGCATTATACAAATTAGCGGTGGGTAAAAATCCAGAATCATTACAAAGCTCCGGAAAGAAGAGAAAATGAAAGCTTTTAAAACACATTTAAATATACATGCATAAGAGGTATTTTCCCACCATTGTTTTCTAACCAACACAGACACGCAGTCACAAGAAATTTCATAGCAACATGCATTACCATACCACTGCAGCCTCACTTTGGAGTGTCAAAACTTCAGGAAATATTTAATGCTTGACACAAGCGAGTCAAAGTGGCTTTGCAATACCCATTGTCAAATCCAGCTGAAAAAAACGCAGCTCCACCAGTGTAAATGACACAGCACGGGGGTGTTTCAGCTCTGTCTCCCACATGATGGCTCCCTGATTTTTGTGCTGCTGCCTGCAGAGGCCCGGCTGCCCCTCAGGGAGCCCAGCGAGGGGCACGGGGCCGCCCCTCCAAGGCA
Source organism: Oxyura jamaicensis (assembly GCF_011077185.1). NCBI lineage: Eukaryota > Metazoa > Chordata > Aves > Anseriformes > Anatidae > Oxyura > Oxyura jamaicensis. Next base: position 20,870,952 of record NC_048904.1, on the reverse strand, counting down.
CTGGACATGGCACAACGCAGGGGGGCACGGACAACGACACAAAGACTCCAACCACGCTTTGCACTTCACACGTGCAAGTCTCCTACGACAAGAGGAAAGGCACGTGTAAAGCTTGGGAGCAGCCGGTAAAATTACAAAGTGGCGTGTCTTATCCTCAGGCATATCCTGCATAGCCACGAAGCAGAACAGCTTCACGTTTTCTTAACACTACAACCGGCACCCAGAGGTAAACCCGCACTGCTCCACGTAGCCCCTCGTGGGTCTCGGAGCTCAGCAGCCTTCTCCCAGCCCACCGCTGCCAAGGGATCGCGCGTGTCCTCCACAGCACAAGGACGGCCAAGTACAGCTGGACTCCATCTCCCGTGCCTCTCACACCCACCCAACAACTGAACCGATCTAAGCTTTAATTCGGCTTTCTCTTGGTGAGCCCTAAGCCTTTTCCTGTAATTTCAAAGAGAAGTGACAAACGACCACACTTCTCTATTCCGAAGCATTAGGGTCATCTCTTTATTTTTCTTTACTTACTTTTTTACAGCAACCCAACAGGCAGCACGAGGTGTGGGCAGGTATTCCTGATGAGGCTGAAGCAATTAGTAACACCGGGAAACAACCCCAACAGTCCCACTCTACTTGTCATGAGCTGCACTCTCCCCTAGGGGTTCTTCGTAGCAGCTGCTAAAAGCCAGGAGCCAGCTGCATGCAGCTGGGCCAGAAGCGCCTGTTGGTTTGGGGAAGAAACCCCCCAAAACAGTGGTGAGAGAGAAACAAGTGGGTTGCAAAAGATCAACGACTCCAGAACTCAAAATTCCTGCAGCACTTACTATTTCAAGAATTATTCTTTTTTTCAGGGTTAAATCATGAATTGCATGAAATTGGTTCTAGAAAATTTGACTTTTGAAATTCTGTAGTTATCTACAGGTAATCACAAACTTTATTACCTTTTTCCTATAATGGTCTTATTCCTGACAATACTACTTAAGTAAAGCTGCTGGGGGGGGTCAGGCTTGGCTCAGGACAGCTCCAAGTGTCAGACCATGGCATTCCATGGTTTTCTCGGATTTAATCTCGAGGCTGGGTAAAATTAAGACTTCAGTAACTTAATATGTAGATTCCTAACAGCTGCTGAAGGCAGCACAGTGATAGGTGAACTCAAATGCAGAACAGTGAGAAAAATTAATATTTGTGGTTAGAAAGTTTTAAGCAGCTACTATTACAGAGCCAGCCTTCAGCTCTGTTTTGAAATGCAGGGCATTATAAAGAGTAAATTGTTAGCATTATTTAAAGCTATTCATTTCAAAGGATTTTCAATTACAGTTCTTTAAAAGAAAGCTACATCTCTCGATTCTCCTTCCATGTGCCCCAAAATATGGGAGATTCAAAGTCACATTTTGTGTGAGCCTCAAACCTTGATTTCCTCAACCGCCCGACCGTATAAAGCTCCAGCAGATGCATTAAAATCCTCATAACTCCCAAATCCACATATGTATAGTCGCTATAGCAACTGTCATCTCAAGCCTTCCCAGGGGAGAAAATAAATGTGTGTCCTACCTGGTTAATCGGTATTTGTGTTGCAGGGAATTGGAGGGGAACTTAGTTTCACCAAAAAATAGAACGGGTACTGAAGTGCTACTGTGTTAATGTGATATTATTTAATCTGAATAAGAATCCACTTTGCATGCGCCTTGAAATTATAGTATTTAGGTAACATTCAGCACAATAAGTCAAAATGCTGCTGCCAAATATACCTGACTTACCCTGCTCGTTGATTTGAATAAAAGGAACGTTAAAAAAATAGAGAAACCTGGGGGAGGGTGGAAGAGTCGATGGAATTAAAGACTACAGATTTCAAAGTGGCTGTACTGCAGTTGGGGGGAAAAAAAAAAAAAAAAAAAAAAAAAAGCCAAAGGTTAACGCGATCCGGATACAAGAAGTTGATGGAAAGGGAAGAATGTACAGTCAATGTTTCCCCATTTCTCTTCATTTCAGGGTGAGTAAAACTCCCAAGCTGGAAGACCATGCTAGCTGAGAAACCATCATCCCTCACTCGGACTCATGATTGTAACTTTTTCTGCTTGAAAAAAAGTCTTCAAAATACCTCAAGAAAAAATCCCATTTGTAGCATATGTCCAGGAGCGTGGCGACAGTTATTACTGGGCTGTAGATGCATCCAGAAATTTATTATTTTAATCTTAGCCATTACTAAATAAAAGTAATCACAGCTACTAGGCAATAAAATCTCAGAGAGACATAAAAATTTAATGATGACATATCCCTCATATTAGATCAATGACATAATTTGAGAAAACAAGATCTTGGGGGAATATTCGCCGTACACAGCTACATCTGCATGCGGTTAGAGCGCAGATACGGACTTCAAACCTGCGGAGACGATGATTTCTTTTAATCTAACAGCTCCAGATCTGGCAGGTTTCCAAGGAGAACTCCTCCCTCCCGACACGACGAGCACACTCCCAGGAAGCCGTGTAGCTGCACGTATCAATAAGTGATGCAGCCGTTCCCAGCAAAATGCCAAACGCAGCATTGTCCTGTGGGCGAGCTAAGTACCTGAGTGGGTTCTGCCATGTCTGGCACACAAAGCAGATTGATATTCAGGTTTGCCATTACAGGGATCTAATTTTTCAGTATTACATCCTGGGGATTCAGGAGATTTAATTTAAGCACCAGTGTATATACATGGCAATACTGAATTACCACAGGAGCAGAAAATGGCTCGTCATCCCCTAGATGGTCAGAATCTGAGCTGAATGTGGGGAGAAAAGAGGGAGAATGAAGTGGCAGGAAAAACCCCAAACCCTAACCGAGGCTATTTAACACAAACCTCAGTCAATTCCTCCTGCCCTATTAAACTCCCCACAGCACCAACTACATCACACTACAAAAACAAAAAGGTGAGCACACGTGTTGGAAAGTATTGTTTTCTTAACAATAAATTGACTTTCAGAAAAACAAACCTGTATGTGAGGAACGCTGCCTATCGCATTGATTTAACTGCAGGTGCCTTTCCTCCTTCACTGTATTTTTCTTTGTTTTTGCCGTGGAAGCATTGCCTCTGGCAATCCTCACCACATAAGTTTTAAAAATATTTACATGAAGAGAGAGCAATAATAATAAAAAAGCCAAGCACCGCTGCCACCCGGGAATCGCCGTTTCCAGGACGCATCAGAGCGCGCTGCGGGCTCTGTCACGCTGCGGCTCGTTTACGACACTGTCTGTGAAAACTCTGAAAATAATCCAGAGAAATAAAGGGAAATGAAGTAACCGCGAGACCCCGCAGATCTCGGGGGCTGATCAGGAAGAAGCGATGGCTGACAGACAATGAACCCCACCGCCGGCTGCAGGGGCTGGGTCAGTGCCGGTGCAGCGGGGCAGGGGGAGAAGCTCCGTGCAGGGCTTGCTCCACACCACTCGCATCCTTCCCATCTTTTCACTTCCATGCTCTAAAATTTTGACTCAATTTGGCTTATTGATTCAGCTGTGCTTCGCCTGACCTTACAGAGCAATCTGTGCTCTTTTCAAGTGCCACTTCGTATTGACTCTGCCGAGGAGCTATGACTCCTGTAATTGGTTTAACAGCTCTTTGAGGCCACTTTGTTTCTGATAAGATACCCACACATCCACTGAGAATTTAAAATAGTTTTGTTGTCAAAAACAATTACGGTAGGAGTGCAAAAGCAGCATTTTAGAGGCACAGACCCTCTCCAGAGGTACGGGGTAAGAAGGCCGGCCACACGAGGACAAGGATGGATGACCATCGTCCCCGGCCTCTGAACTCCCTGGGCATCAGAGGGGATGGCTTTGGCCAGTGGGAGCTGCTCTGAGTGCAACGGAAGGGACCTTGTTCTCTGCAGGGACCGGCTGCCTCCATGCGCTGTGGCTTTTACCAGCTTCTCGAGGAAGGCTGTTTCTGAGCACGGACGTGACATGGTTCCTGCATCCTGATCCTCAAACAGGCTGCAGCAGCGCTATAGAACAGATAGCGATAGGGAAGCACAGCAAAACCAACCCACCCCAACACACGACCCCCAAAATATAGATAGCAAGAGGTGGGCGGGTCGGAAGCACTGCTACGAGGACGCTTTATCACAGCCACAGCAAGGCGAGGAGCGGCACCGCTTCGGAAGGGCCACCAAGACCGCACCCACTGGGCACCCAACAGCCTGCCAATTGTACCTGCCCTGATGTTTTCTGAGGGCCTTAGCAGCAGAAAAAGGAACTGTCTGAACAAATGCAGGCTGGGAAGATGACAGGACTTTGCTTTTTCCGTGCGCAGCCTCCCACACATCCTGAAGGTCTCACCTCCACCCCAGAGCACAGCACGGTACCTGGCCGCCTCCCTCCGCTCAGCTGCTGAAGCTGCTGCTGGGATTATTTGCCCTTGATGAACTGCTTGCAGCATGCTTCAGTCTTTTCTTTTCTTTTTTTCTTTTTCTGTTATTTTCTACACTGAACAAGAGAGGTATATTTAATATGCTTTCTACCAAACAACATTATGCTTGTATTTATTGATAAAATAAACTAAATCCATACAATGAAAATCGCGGCATTATATATAACACCATTTCTCAGCTTAAAAGATTGTGTTGCATGAGATTTTCAGCAGGTGCAATTTCCATTTCAGAAAAGACTTGTGTGGCTAAGCTTATACACAATATTTTCCAGAGAAAATATCTGACAGGAAATCACTAGTAATCACAAAAAAGTACAATGCCTCCTCCCCACACTCCCCACTTAAAAAAAAAAAAAAAAAAAAGAAAAAAAAAAAGAGGGAGACAGAGAAAAGAAAGGCAAGAAGCACGTAGCCTGCTCCCTGTGTTGGCACAAAAGTCCTTCTGGACAGGGAAAAATTCCCAGCCAAAGGTACAGCACCGAGATTTGGCACCTCTTGCTGGCCAGATGTGTTAGAGCCGCCGTCTGCAGATGCCGGTAGGCTATGGGACCCCCACAGGCATCCCCCCGGCTGCTCGATGCACACAGACCCAAAGGGCTGCTCTCTTTGCCTACCGTCATCTCTGGCACGTGGTGTGAAATCCAGCTAATAACCGTATATTTTGTTGTCCTGCATGGATTTGTGCAAGAGTCTTCTGCTTTCAAAGCAGTGCAGGTTAATTCAGCTCTGTGACTACACAGAAAACCAAACGTTTCACTGCCTGGTGACTTTCAGTGGTGGCAGCAGTCTTTGAAATTATTCGGGTCTTTCTCACACCTGCTTGAATCTTTGCAGACAACAACTCAGAACGCTTCATCTCGGTCACCTGCAGGCCTAACGCAATCTCGGGCAAGAGGCACAAAAGCTGCTCTGTGCTCTCTGTGCCAGACCAAAAGGTACACGTGGACCCAGCTGGGTTTAAAGCCACCTAGGCTGTTCCTTATCTCCCCTTTGACAGGGAGAGCAGGGGTGTTTGAAACGTTTGAGAGACTTGGCAGACCTCCTTTCCAGTGGAAATTACCTCCCGTTAGGGATGCAGCGGCTGCCTTTAAAGCCCTTTGCACATGAAACCCACATAACCTCTGCTTCCCCCTGCTTCCTCCTGTCTTCCAGCAGTAAAACCAGGCTGAAACAACTGCAGATCCCTGTACAACCAAGCTCTTGAGCTGCAGAGGACAAGGCTCTGGTGCGGACATCTTTCTCTGGAAGGGCCGTGGGACGGAAGGCCCTGCAGGAGCAATGCCGCTGCTATCCTCCTGCAACGCTGCCTCGGTAACCCCCGAAGTAGGAGGAGAAGCAGAGCACGAATGAACCATATTGTCTGTCCTCTGGTTGTTTATTGCCTTCTTTCTCCAAGGACACCATGCCCACTAATAAATACAACAGGAAAAAGTGAGCGACTTTCTCCTCATGTTATGTAACCTGATATTTATGATGTTTGGATGCTTTTTCTTAAGTTGCATAAACATAATATTAAGTGGGGCTTAAGTGGACCTCATGGATGAAAAAAGCAACCTGACACTCACTCCGGGACTCTGGTTATGTGCACACCACGAACTATAGGGCAAGTCTACCTGTGCGAGTTTGAAAGTCACCACCACAGGTAACCTCAGTCTAGTCTCAGCAGCTGGAGCTCGGGACAGATTATTTACCCTGTGGTGTAAATATGCCCTGAGGCTGCTATTTATGGAGCTGAGCACGCATCAGATGACTGCATACTGCCCTCAGCACTGAACTCCAGAAGCACTGCTATCTACTGAGCCTTTTTTTGACATTTTGTTTCTTATATCTTGTATTCAAAATGATTTAGTTAAGAGATGCCTCTTTAAGAATGATATGACAGTTAATTCCCACTTATCCTACTGAAAAGATACAATTGAAAGGGATGCAACAATAAAACTAATGGCTGATATGATTGCTATTGATCATTTGCCAGTTTATCAAATGAATAGCCCACCGGCTAACTGGAGAAGGAAAATAGTGCTATACATTGCTCCTGTCTCTGTAATGAGCTAACCAGATAGCTCATTTCAAATCTATGTAAAGCTGAGCATCAGTACATCATTTATAACCGCAATGAATCCTGATATATCAGATGCACATTTGTTCATTTTCACCTACCTTTTCGGCTGACTGGGCAGTGCCAAAAAATATTGGAATGAAGGCAAGCCATACTATACAGGTAGTGTACATAGTGAATCCAATGGGTTTAGCTTCATTAAAATTCTCTGGGACACCCCGAGTCTTGATGGCGTACACAGTACATGTAACCATGAGAAGAATGCTATAACCCAAGGAACAAATGATTTGTAGATCCGTAATGTCACATTTGAGAACTCCTCTGGCTTGATCAGGGTTCATAGTTTTCTGCTCATCATAATCTATGATGATGTTGGGTGGGTCAACTGCAAACCAAATAAAGACACCTAGAAGCTGAACAGATATTAAACTTGACGTGATGGCAAGCTGCGACGTGGGGCTTATAAGCCTGGGTGCTGTCACTGACTTTTTGCCCTGTTCAAATATGCGGTAGATGCGGTTTGTTTTAGTTAACAGGGCTGCATAGCTGATGCACATCCCCAAGCCCAAGAAGATACGCCGGAAGGAGCACACTGCAACGTTTGGTTTGGCGATCATCAGAAACGTGATTATGTAGCACAGAAATATCCCTGTCAGCAGGACGTAGCTGAGCTCCCTCCCTGAAGCCCGGACAATGGGAGTGTCGTTGTATCTAATGAAGGTTGCCATGACAAAAATGGTGGCAATAATTCCAAGCATGGCCAAGAAGACGGGGATCACAGCCCAGGGAGAGTGCCACTCCAGCTTGACGATGGGAATGGAGCGGCATCCCGTGCGGTTCTCGTTGGGCCGCTCGTTGTAGGAGCAGAGCAAGCAAGTCACCTCGTCGGCCTGGTACTGGTAGCCGTCGCAGAGCTCGCAGTGCCAGCAGCACGGCATCCCCTTCACCATCTTCTTCCTCTCTCCCGGCTTGCAAGGCAGGCTGCAGACTGAGGACGGGATTTCGCGCACTCCTTTACCCCACTGCATTTCATCGATCTATGAGACATTTGGAACAGAAAGAGGCTGGTTATGGAGATGTTACTGCCAGGCAGCAGGAGGGCACCAAGGGAAACCTACAAACAAACGGGAAAACCTTGTATGTGGTAGGCTGTGCTGAAATGGCTAATGGGAAGGCAGCAGGTACATTATGAACCCGTTTTTTGTGCATCCAGAGCTCGGGGCTTCTTACTGAGACCAGAACAAGAGCTCTCCCTTCTTGGCACTACTACAAACCAGGTTAATGTTTTAAATGAGGTGTAAATGTGTCTTACACAGGGCATAGAACCAGTGGGAGTGTGGTAAGATCTGCAATGAGAGCCATGTGAGAGATACAAAGTACAAAGAAAATAGTCATCAATGAAAAATATAGTAATTAGGTAATATTTCATTTTGAAGTCCCATTCAGCTTTTGAAATACCATACATGCCCCAGGAATACAAATTATGGATGATTATATTAAGTAAAAGGAAAGTCTCATTTGTTCCGTAGTCTTAAGAACCCTCAACTCCAAAGTATATGCTCAAAGTTTCCCAAGTACAGCACAAAATTAGAGTCACAAATCATTTCAAAATATTCCAGACTAAAGCCACTAGCCAGTTTCTAAGAACCAGGCAGGTTTAGCATTGGAGCTGCCCTGAAATAACCCTTGGGAAGTCCTGACAGTCCCAGCGTCAGTTCCAGGCACCAAATTTCCAATTCTGCTGCACAGGAAAATTTCAGTGACTCCACCACCTGCTGCATGTGTGCACGTATGTGTGGCTTTTACAGATACAATACCTGATCTGCAGGGATAGATGTGAATAAGTATAACAAAAACCAACATTTCAGCTAATAATTTAGGTTATTACATGCTTACAAGCTCCACTACTTTCTACAGCTGAGAAATTCTAAGATGAGTCGTTCGAATCAGCCATCTGTGATTATTAATGTGCGCAGGAAGACTGGGGTTTGCATGCCTTAAATTGAAGGATTAAGATGCACCTTCCTAATTTAATTCAACATAGACCCTGTATCAACTTCAGTTCTTATATTTGAAAGAACACTGAGCCACAGACTGCTCAAATACCACACTACCAAAAGGCTCTGCTGTGAATGTTATAAAAATAATCCCTCCATAACAAGATATTCGAGAGGTCTGCCACTGCTTGAGAAACTTCATTAACCTTCAATATTCGCTACTTATTCTGAAAGAAAAAAGGATCCAAGACTCCTCTCTCCCACTGCGCTGAGCTGGAGGATTGCAGCTCACAGACGTGGTAGAGGAGAGCCCAGCACTGGCTGACCTGCGCTGGCAGAGGGCGGCTCAGGGTGAGCATGCGCCAGAGCCAAGAAACCCATTTTTAAGCCCGACTGCATCCCCAACCAGAAAGGCCAGCAAGCCCTTGACAAGCATGGAGAAAATACTTGCTGTGATTTTTACAGCATACATTGATATGGAACGAGTAAAGCATCCTACACGTATGGATTTTGACACAGTCTGCAGTGATTATAGGATTCTCACCAACTTCCTGCGTGCAAATATCTCACAGAACCACATGAATGCACTATCCTCAGCCCAGCCCCTCACGCCCCCACCATTATACCTATAAAAGGCTGAATTTCCGTATTCTCAGGATTACCCCCATGGCACTGCCTGATAGGGGGAAAGCCTAAAAGCATTTTATTCTGCGCGGATACTGGGTGTAAGCAGGTAAACAGAAGATGGGGCAACATTACGGAAAGGCTTTTTTCTGGTCTGTTGGGACCACACAATAACTCTAATTTGCTGGCCTCAGAAAGACTCGTGGTGTTCTGCTGCTTCTAGCTAAAGAATTAATAATGAAAACTGCCTCTTAGATAGGCCACCTGTCACAGAAGCCTGGCGCTGCGAGATGAGAACCCAAATCAAACCAGAGATGCTTTCCCCACAAAGGAAAGAATATTTTTGAAATATTTTCTGTCTTTGAAATAAATTGTTTTATAACTGCCTTCAGAAATGCAAACAAAAGCAATAAAATATTTGGCTGTATATTTGGCTGCCTTAGGAGCTAATCATTGTGCCTGATGCACATTTTTCTGTTGCCCTTTTTTCTGCAGTTTCCTTGAAATAAGTTTTGAAATCTGAATCTAGAAAAGACTTCTATTGTGGCAAAAAAAATGTTCTATTGAGCCACTTCTTCCATTTACTTAATCTAAGCCTGCTTCTATTTAATGGCATTTTCCCAATATTTTTGTCACTGTGAGCTGGAAACTGCTTACTTCAAGATTTTGCTGAGTTCAGAGCTTCAGCATCAGGACCACAGAATCCTGCTGAAATACTAGGGATGACTTTTGTCCACAAAACTGTAAGAGGACATTCTACAAAAACAAAATAGCAGGTCATTTAATTCAATATAATCTAATTGTAGCAAACCACGGGATTCACTGCTGCTAGGTTCAGATAAAAGTCAGTATTTTAAAGCTTTTCATGTGAAAGTAAACACTTGGCTTTTGAGCAGCTTGGGCAAGGTACTTGATCATGTCCTTGCCCCATTTTTCTTCCATTTCCCCATCTACAAGCTGGAGGTATTGTCAGTTATGTTTATAACAAAGACCTACAATTTTTCCAAGATTCACGGAGGAAGAGTGCAAAGTACTTATAGAAATATAAGATTTATAGGTAAATAAAATAAACACTTATCCCATAACCAAGAAGTAATTATCTGAAAATGCTAATCTTATCATTTAGAAAGCAGTAAGTAAACAATTTAATAAATCATGAGAAAGGGCTCTTGCAATGAATACAAATGTGGCTTTTTTATGCACAAACTTCCATTCCAGTAATACACAGAAATGGCGCACAGAGGATTAGGGGATTTACTTTTTCCTAGACGAACACCACTTACGGATGTAGCTGGACACGCTGTGCTCGCAGCTATCCAGCAGTTTTGTACCTTGAACTTAGCACTTGACCAGATCGGTGCTGTGGGAGAGAACTCACTTCTCCATTACAATTCTGCCAAGTCTGGGAAGGACTCAAAACCCAAACTGCATCAGGTGCTGTAGACACACACGTCTAATTTCTTGAAAAAAAACACTTCTCCCCCCATTATCCACTCCTCATCACGTTAAGTAGCCCATCTCCAGCAGTATAATGTGCAGACTGATGCTATTATAGCTCATCCACTGATGAAGCGATCTGATAAACGGAAAAAATATCATTCATTGCAGGACATTCAAAAGAACTTGGCACCACTGCACGGTACTTGGATCCTTGAGACCCACTACATGACAGCATCACGCTGCATTTTCCCCTGCCACCCCTCCTGCCTCCAGGGCTGGCCCCATCCTGCAGGGATGCTGGACATGCCCCCAGCACCAGTCTGCCCAGCACGGGGGTGCACTGCTGCTTAATGCTTCCTCAAGGCCGCACACTCCTACTTACTTTATTTGCTGGGTTCATTTCTAGATGCCAATTTCCACAAACAAGGCTGAAAATTGCTCTGGGCCCTTGCAGGGGGGGCAGCTGCCCCTCAGCTCCCCGGAGCACAGCAGCGAGAGCCGGGGCAGGCGGCAGGCACGTGGGGTGAGCCTCCTGCGCACCCCCGTCCACACACCTCGAGCTGGACGGCCGGGATCTGTTCCCTGTATTAATTCTCGGCATGCTCGCTACAGAATAACATTAACAAGAAATGCTTAGTCTGTCTCATAAGGCCCAACGTAATTGTTCATTTTAATGAATAAAGTAACTCGATATCCGTGTGTAATTTAAACATCGTCGCTTCTGTTCTCACCACCACAAACATTTCTGTAATAAGCTATTTGTTCTGAACTAAATTGTTTCATGCACTGTTTGATTAAAATAAAAATCAGTACAAAAATAATTACATTACTGATAATTAACCTGCTCAGGAAAAAGAGCCCCGTTCCCCAACAGGACGTTTGTACCAGTCGCGCCCTTCCTTTGGCACCACAGCGGGAACCAGCTGTGCGGCACTGCGCCCCGATCTACTGCCACCTCGCAGATTGCTTGCAGGCTCCAGGCACTAAGTCAGCAGCTCAGTTTCTGTATATTCAACTTCCCAGACAGCAATATTTGCATGACTTAGCTCTTCGGGCTTAGCTATTAATGTCTTGTAATTAGTTTTTCAATCCCGGGCTTTAACATGATAACAGTTTTAAGCTAAGAATATGTCAATAACACACAGTCAACAAAGCCTCCTGCAAAATATCAGCTAAAATCCCTTAAACAGATAACTGCAGCGATAAGCCAAACTACCAGAGAAAGATGTGAACCTACTCCAGCACTTGCCCAGACACAGCAAATACAGTGTTTTACCCAATACCGTAACTTTTCTCCCTAACTGCACTCCGGCCCGGGGCTGACAGAAGGGCCTGGTGACTCTGTGCATCACCCATCATGTTAAATCCCCCTGGTGCCAGCCCTTGCCACCTGGAGTAGAGGCACCTGGTATTTGGGTGCAGCATAAAAATCTGCATCACATTTTATCTGACACATTCAACTACTTCTGATTTGTTTCAACTGAAAAATCATTTTTCTTTCTACTCCGTGGCACCTTTTCAGTGGTCTCCTAGTAAGCAGATCTCAGCCTACATAGCCTGACTGTCCTCCTTCCCTTTCTGCTCGTACTGTTTGTTTAGCTTAATATTTGTCATCATTTTCCACCGACCCCACCTGCTTTGAGAGCAACGGATACAAGTTCCCCTGAGCGCTCGTAATAACTTCTTTAATGAGCTCCAAAGGCTATTTGTTCTACATTAAACGAAGGACATTTTTAGCACAACACCGATTTAGAGAAAAATGCTTAAGCTACAATTTTTGCAATAATGCTTATTATCATACATTCCTGTTGACACACAATAAAACTGAAAATTAATTATTTTAATGGTTTTATATCTGACTCCAGCTTTGTGTTGTCTTCTCAGTAATGGAAGGAGAAGGACCATGCATCTTCAGTATTCATCCCGCAGTCCCTGCATTTTTTTAATTAAAAAAGAACATATTCTTCCAAATGTACATTTATAATACACAGTGCTTATCTATTTAAGCTGATAGCTTAGAGCAAATCTATCTTCTGCAAGCAGAAGCAATCTAAGGGTATTTTTCATCCTGAAGTGGTTTACAACTAGTTTCAGTACTCAGCCCCCAGCCCGGGGCTCGGAATGACAGGGTGTTTTGGGGGGATCCACGTTGATGCCAGTTGTGTTACACCTAAAGTTTCACCTCCAGAATATTTCATTGTCAAACTTTTCAAAACACAACCAAGTCTAACAGTCTTCCATATTTCACGAACTAGGCTAAGCTCACTTTAATATTTTAGATGCAGAAAGTAACAGCTCCGCGTGGGGAGCAGCGCTGCGCAGAGCGGGTCTCACTGGCAGAACTCACAAACGACAGATTTCAGCCTGAAAAACCTCCCAGTTGTCCCACTGCTCACAGCCTGCACTTTTGCCAACTCCTGATGTTCCTGCGGCCATATATAAGGAGATAAAATGCTGCTTAATTAAAGGAGCAATTTACTGCTTGTCTGGCCCCTGACAGGGACAACGAAAGCAGTTTACAAGCATAGCCGCCTGGCCTACTTTACACATTTTATGCCCTTTGGCATAAACTTGCTTGTCCTTCAGCGTCACGGCCTTAGACAAAGCATAGCTGAAGATGAGGCCTGGCACCCGTGATGGAGGTGAGCACAGAGCACAGCACGGCCGTGAGTCCTCGCTGGACGCAGCCATCCTGCACACACCATGCTGGGCCCGGCTCACCACGGCTGCACACGCCATGGCACGAAGCAGGGAAGGGAAAGATGCAGGATTTCATTTCAAAGCGAGGTGGCCCAGTTACATACTCATATAAGAGAAGCTGTTCAATATTTTACAGTTCTGTCAGAAAGCGCCTCAGCGAAGTTCCCTTCAATCGCAGCCTTTTGCTTTCTTCTGCTTGTTAGGATGGTTGCACACGTTTGCAAGGATCTAATTTCAAATATACCCACGTTGCAGCTGGAATGAAAATAAGAAACTTAAAAGTCATGAGGTCTGCAATAAATAATCAGATAAGGCTACCTTACGCGTGACTCTTGACAAAGGCAGCTAAAATGGTCCGTCCGGCTCCTGCTCTGTTTCCACCCAAAGATCTCAAAGTGGCAACGGATGCAGCCGTAGTGCTAAGTAGGACGAAGGAAGTTCTGCATCTGGGATAATGAAGCCGGCAGAGGAGATGAAAGCCAAGGCAGCAGCGCACGCAGTTTCAGTACGTGCCCAAGGACTCTAACAGACCTTCCCTGCGTGTTTGAAGTTTTGTACTTGCTCTGTGCCTGTCCTAGAAATCAAGACCAAAGGGATTCACTGTGCAGGATTACAAGAATCCCTCGATCCAGACTACCAAAGCACCTAAAAGATAGATTGATACTGGGTCAAAGTAATTGCTCTTATATTTAGGTGAACAGCTGAAATCACATGTTCATTTCCAACACTTCCATAACGCTCAGCAATTTGAAAGTTTAAGTCCCAAATGGCAAGACTGGATGACAGTGGCATCTAGAAACAAATCCAGGAATTCTGAGTTTTTTTTCCCCAAGACTCCTTTTCTGAGTTATTTTTCATGGCAGAGCCAAGAGTTGACCTTACCCAGGTTTTGAGAAGAGGATTATCCCTTGATGTTTGTTTATCTCTGCTTATGAGCTAATAACTTCTTTTTCTGTTATTTACAGTTCTGAAAAAGGAATGCAGCTGCCAAATCTGATATATTACTTTGAAAATGGAAAGGGTAATAACTAGAGACGTACCAAATGGCATGTGTGTGATTTGGATAGCATTTATCTTGAAGTGCCTGCCAACTCAGAATGCTTTAGTTTATTTATCCTACTAATTCCCAAGCTGATTCAAAGACCAGTACTTGCTAGTCAAATTATTTGGTCCTGGTCTTCCTTTTTTAAAGAATCACCATCAGTGGTACAGTATTTTTCTCAACATGGCTAGCGTTCATGGCATAATGACCCAGGAGCCGGGGAAGCAAGATGAAAGAAATAAAAAATTCTGAGTGAAACTCAGCACCTTTAGGCCCTGGCTGGATTGCTGCAGCATTAGTAACACTATTAAATTATCTTGCTCAGGTTATATTCAGTCAATCAGTCCCAACCACTGTAACTGGTACACAGAAAATTAGGGCTGGTTGATGGGACTTTAATTAAGCTTTGCCTGGGGCAACTCTTCCATTAAGGCTGCAGTCACAGCTCGCTGAAATGGGGCTGCGGAAGGAAGAGGAAAATGAGGTGGCTGGTGACAGGCAGGCACTGAGCTGGCAATGGGTGAGCGCTGGCACCTGGTGTGCTACTGCTTTGAAAGCTACACGGGATGCTGGTTTGGTCTGGGTGTGGAAAAATACGGGCCTTCCAATTGCATCGACAATGTTTCTGTCTTCCTGAAGTTCCATTAAAATCCTGCAAATGAATTCAGAGCTTCATTTCCTACATTAATCAAGCCAAATTTAGGACTTCTGTGCCTCGTCACGTTTCAGCATACTAAACTGGCAGTTAAGCAGCACCTTGCCTTTTCCCCTCCCACCATCCTCTTTCACCTCTCTGGGAAGAAAAAAAAAAAAAAAGAGTGGCTGGAAGCAATCACTTATGCCCTGCAGCTAAGCACCCCAAATATTTATCTGCCACTGGTGCACGTCCTTTCCAGTGCAGGGACTCTTCCTCCCCACTCCTTCCCAGCAGCACGGAAGGCATTACAGTCACAGAGGCATTCCAAATCCAGGGGAGCAGCCTGTACTGCCTTTTCCAGTTGTATTTCTGAAAGAAAAAGGGACCCAAAGCTCTGCTTTTGCCAAGGGAGGTGGAATTCCATACTACGCATTTTACTTCACCAGCCTGTCTAAGTGACAGGCAGAGCAAGAATGGAACAAAATACCTAATTATAGGCACAATTTCTAGCTACCACTGGGAGCTCGATGCTCAGATGCTACATTTAATGGTCAAATACACATCCTCCATGCCATTAAAAGGTGCAATTAACAAGTAAACAAGCTTGTTTCATGGGAATCATTTAATGCAGCATTTTCATATTAAAAGTACATTTTCAGATGAGTGGAAGAAGAAACAAACAAACAAACGGTGAAAACAAAGCAAATAAAATTTGAGGAAAAGCCTTTTTTAAGTGCAATCTAAAGACTCTTCTCAGCTCTTTATTTGGGGCCATTATTGCCTACCACGCAAACAATTAGCCTGAGAACATTAAAATGCATGCTATATATCCAATGTTATAGTCTTGCCGCAAACCACATCAATTTTCTATGCAAGTCAGTATTCAGGGACATTTTAAAAAATGTTTATTTTTGACCTACTCAATGCATGATTTCCTTTGGGAACCTTTATAATTTGCTTAATTGTTGGAAACTCTAAGGACTGTTCACATGGCCCTGGTGTGGGCAGAGCTTTCTAAAACCCTTTACAGAATTTCTTACTCCCCTCTAAATAAAACAAGTGCAATATTATGCAATCATCGTAATTACATTCTGCTATCCTTGGCACGTGCATCTGTATGGTTTTAAATTTTCATTTCACAGAACACAGCTGGATTGTGTTTTCAGGCTACAAAACAGCATTAAGCCAATTGTTCGCATATCTGTTAATACAATACCCTAAAATATTGTACATGCAAACCCAGTAAATAAAAACGGAGACAAAACAGCCAGTTTCCAGGATGTCACTCCAGAATGCCAGTCCTCACCTGCTGAGGATCTGCCAAACCTACCCAGTCAAAGCTGAGTCCAAATGCCTGTAACCCTGCGCAGTACTTTATGCTTTCAGGTTCTGCATTTGAAGAGCACGCCTCTCTGTGACCAAGGCAGATAATAAAGCCTTGCTGCCCTTTGCATTAGGCTGCACCATTATCTGCACCTCTCCGGGTGCTTTCTCCCAAAGAGCTGAGCGAGCAGCCCTCCGAGGGGACTCTTTCACCCGGTGCAAATCCCACAAGTTCACAATGGATCTAAGAAGAAAACTCGATTACCTGGCAGATATATGCAAAATATGAAGTGCTCACTGGCTGTCGGACAACTCGTGGTGCCCGGCCTCCTGCTCAGAGCAGCAGCTGCAGAGCTGCCGGGGGAGCAGAGCAGCAGCTTCGCGGCACCGACACAGGGTTTGCCTCTACACGCCTGGATGAAGTTCTCCGAATGCAACAAAACTCATCTGTCACTGAAAGCATCTTTCCATTTCCAGGTATTAGAAAAGAACATTAAGCCCTCAATAACACGCCAACTGGCATTATTACTACTGCCAAAAGCAAACAAACCTCATAATTCTCCATAGAAATCCCAGCAAAGTATTTGCTCTTGAATATCTTTGCTGGGAAAAGTACAGAAGACTTGCAAAAAAGGATTTAAGAAGGGATGTGCAGGAGCAAAATCATCACCTATTTTAAAAACACAAGTTATTTATTTTTTGACCTTCTATTTCTCACCTTACTTGCTCTCAGAGCAAGTCTGACTGCCTACAGGCTCCTGCAGATTTAAGAGAACGCCAC
This sequence comes from Oxyura jamaicensis, assembly GCF_011077185.1. NCBI lineage: Eukaryota > Metazoa > Chordata > Aves > Anseriformes > Anatidae > Oxyura > Oxyura jamaicensis. The sequence goes on along the minus strand of NC_048904.1, from coordinate 20,853,941 downwards.
AAGATGAGGCAAATTCTGAAGTCAAGAAGTTGTCCGATACATATTTTTTTTTTTTCCATTACAGCTTTTATGAGCTCCTTATTGTTATTATTATTTTCCCTCGATCTTTGAAAAGATGTGCTATATCTTAGATATTCTCTCAGCCTGGTTTCTCTTAGCATTTATATCCTTATAAGCATTTTACCTTGTGACATTCTTAGACCTGGAGGAAAATTATACTGATGCTCAGTGTCGCCAGAAGCTGATACAGCTTAATACACTTTGCTTTGCCTAAAGGTAGCACAGCTCATGCGGTATACATTGCAACCTAGGCAAAATGGGCCAGGAACAAAGAAGGAATGGCATTTCACACCTTTAATTCCAAGTCTGAGTTAGTTTTCAGAGTGAGATGCAAGATTTAACTATTGCCTTCCTGTTTTTATATAGTAAAAATCTAAATGGAAAGCTCAAATCACTGAATAACCTGTCGTTTAAGATTCTTTTCTTGTGATTTTCAAGTACATCAAGTAACAGCCAGGAGAGGGTCCTCACTGGCCAGAGCCTCCTCATGTGAGGGTTATGCTCTAGTTCTACAGGTGGAGGGGACCAGGAGGTGCAGGTGTTTGTTCCGTTGCGCTACTCATGCCAACCCCATCAAAGCCTTCTAAAGCTCAAATTCTCTCTATTTTCTCTGTACCAAAAAATGATGCCCTGGCAGTGTTTCTCATTCCCTTCACATGAGTTCTTGCTGCAGGACAGCTGCACAGGACTGCCAGGCTGACTTTCAGGCTGCTTGCTGACGGGACCGGGACCCAACCTCTGCTTCCTGCCACATGCACGTGGCCTTTAACGTCGTCGGCATCATACTGCTCCCCAGATCTTCTGGTTCACTTTGGCACAGGTGTATAAGGGAAACCTGGGTGGCACACCCGAGAGATTCTCTGGATTACAGCATGCACTGACTTTTTTTTTTTAGTCTTAAAATCCACACTTACCAACAACCCGCAGCAAATCGCTTAGCTCTCTTCTGTCATCCAGAATACGCGCTGCTGGATCCACATAGTTCCTAGCACACACTGTCAGGTTTTGCCCTCATCTGGACAGAAGTTATTTACAGCAGCAGTTTCTAAGCCTAACGCGTGCCAACCCTCTGTGGCACCGCGGCCTGCACTGCGGCCCGCCTCGGTTCCGCCGCGGCGAGCACACCGAGCCGCACTGCGGCCACGGCTCCGGAGCCGGGCTGGCAGGACTCGGGCCCGCGGCCGGCTCCTGCGCGTTTCAGGCACCTGATCTGAAATCACGGAGGACTGAGGAATAAGCATATGGCCATTCAGCGGGCCAGCGGCTTGAAAAATTCCCTTCCAGTTGGTTGAGAGAAAATTAATGCTGCAAGTTAAGATAATTAAAGGTGTTCGTGCCGGTCACGGTTGACATGAGCAATGAAAGATCACAGGACTTAATAACAGAACAAAATAAACAACATTTATCATTAGCATGTACATTATAGCTATTGACATGTTGGGCATGGTGAACTCTCTCGCCAAAACACGTAATTAGGATGTATTTTAGTAACACACCGATACAGTTACTCACCTTTGCCTTTCTGACCATATCACACCCCATTTGGCTGAAGGTGCAATGAAGGCTGAGCTCACAAAGCCCAGCTACAGCAAGGAATTTCAAAAACAGGCTGCAGACTTTCTGGGACGACTTTGCATTTAGCAGTGCTTACTCTGTGAATTAATTCCCATAAAGCCAGGCACCTGTGGTCCCACAAGTGAGGCTATTGCCAGGTTTTCTGCACTGGCTTTGTGATGCAATGCTAAAAAGCAGAGGGAGAAACAGGACCAGGGGCAGGAAAGCAGAATAGAAATGCCACTGGGGAGGAGAGCTTCAGGTAGGTTTACCTCATCTAAATGAGGTCGAAATTATTATTTTTATTATTATTATTATTATTTATTTTTAAATATACCATAAAACTATTATTTAGATACAATATTTCCAAAGTATGCCTTGAGAAAATACAGACTGCCTTGCACCTAGGTGTTACGGAACACAGCCCCAGTTCAGGATCAGAGCTGAGGGCAGTTTCAGTTCACCAGGAATGGCACAGAATGGGTAATGCTGCCATGAGGAAGAACAGCCCAGATGAAGTTACTTCCTGAAAACGTAATGAGGCATTGGTCACTGAAATAATCCATATTTTTTCAGCTATTAGGAGGCCAGTTATTTCTGGATACAATCACATCTCCCTATATGTCAACATACTGTAACGTACAGTTAATTAAATCTAAGGCTTTAGCCAATGTCATTAAAGATGTAAATTGTGGTAATTTTCAACAAGCGTCTGCCTCAGCTGAAAGCTTAAGGTTCTGCAGTGACATATGAAAACAAAACATACTAATCATACTTAATACTTAAAATTTTCAACAGCACCCTGACCTCATTTGCTGGGTTTGTGTAAAGAGACCGTCTGACACCTGAGTAATGTATCTCTCCTGTCAACCCATCATCTCACAAGATTTCAGTCTCCAGGCTGTAATACAGATGCATCATCTTTGTACCAGCTACTCATTACCGTCTGTAACAGCAATGGGAAATGACACTACAAGGGCCAGTTTATGTGACAATAGCTGAAATGAGAAAGGAAATTGATACCAATTTTTACCCATCTTGTCGTAATCTTTAAAGCATGATTTTAAGCTCACTCGCATGTTGCAAACCAACAGGAAATCTTATGGATTCTATATGACAAAGGTCTGTGCACGTATATCCATCCACCTGTATATACACACACAAATGCATATAAACACGTTTTGTATGTTTGCAGATAGGCTTTGCAATTGTGCATTACATGCATGCAGGAGGTAGTACTGATAATGCTATCGTAACTGTGCTTTCAGTTGCACACAAATGTACTAAGGTGAAATTAAGCTAAAGTTTCCTAGGTTGGCAGAGGTCATATTTCTATTTTTAAATTTCAGATAAACTACTTAAAAAATAGGTCAAATACACTCTTTCGAAAATGTATGAAAATCTTCAAAACTAACCTAAATCACTGGTGGTGGAACTCTTATCCCTTGCTATTTGAAGCAAAAACTTCTAACTGGCCAGATATGTGCCCTTTTGCTCCCCTTCCACCAGAAACTGGTGAAACCCCAGGCTTGCAAAAAACTGAAATTTGCATATGCTCCAGAAAGACGCATCTTTTGCTGTGAAATATTCTGCAAAATACATCTGCTCTGAACATGCTCTACCACAAGCAAAAACAAAACACAGAAAACAATGAACAGAAATTTCAACACATTATTTTAGAAAAATGCCATCTGTTGGCAGAATATTGCTGAGCATCAAGCTTCACTGAATAGCTTGGATCCAATTGCTGTTCTGGATGTTTTACCAAAAATATCAGGTACGTATAGGTCTCTCGGCAGAAGGTTAGATGTTTAATTACTCTTTTCATTAGCTTGCTATTCATAACATTTATTTTCAAATTCTTTAACAGAGACGTTTTCAGATTAGTCTGAGTACAAGTAGCTTCAATAGGTGGTGAAGTGTGTAGGATCTGCATAAATTGCACAGATGATTATGAAGTTACTTAATATATTTCTATTTGTGGGGAGAACAGAATCGCAGTGTAGAAATTGCATCATCTTTGCCAGTTGTTTGCTTTGCAATCCTCCCGTTAGGTCAGAGACAGCTCCCTGTTCCATCTCTGGCTTCTCTCGCCATAGGGTAGAAGCTGACCACTGAGCCTGAAGCACCCTGTCTGCTCTGAGACCCAAGACACTGAGGTACATGAATGTGACTTTTTTTTAAAAAAAACAATACTTTTTTTTTCCCCCTTTCTGTTTCTCTAAAATACTGGCCGGAGCCTACAGTGAAGAAAATAACCTAGCACAGCTATTTCCCCAAGGAGGAGGGAGTTATTAACAAGCACAGAGTGATTTCCTTTGCACTGTGTAATGTGAACCAGGATTTATAAGGAGTAATGTACATGTTTAGGGAACCATATTGATAATTATCAATACTATTAATCTTCTAAGCACTTGTTTAGAAAGATTGCAGTAATGTATCACTTATTTCTGGAGGAAATTATAAAAAGAGCTAGGAATTGCCAAGCAGCCAGCCTTCCTGACTCTGCACACAAAAGGCTCTATTTAAGTGGCAGTCACGTTTCAGGCTGTACACTGCTTAATGTTACTGAACAATTTACAATTCAGGGGCACATCTCTAAAACAATACCGATTTTTTGTTGTTCAGCTCTGCACACAGTGTTTAGGCATCTTTAATATGTTTTTGTTTCTATTTGCAAACAAATCAGAGACATTTTAATTTCATCTGGAGCTAACAGTCAACCTCGCCTGATGCTCTTCAAGAGAAGCATATTTCAGGTTAAAGCTACTTGAATCCCCTCTAACACAGTAACGGTGCTAAGGACAATGTTTTCCACCATTGCTCTTTATCATTCGAGGATGCGCCTTCCTCAAGCATGCTGAAAACGTGCTGCAGCCTCTGATCAGCACCCGGGCACCCAGTGGCACCTTTACGAGCCATAGCACTGAGCTGGAAGAGCACACCCGACAAGCTGGAGATGTCAATGCAATTAAAACAACACGATGCAGCCTATGCAAACACTAATAGCCTAGAAGTACAGCGTTCATTAGAAGAACTGGAAGAAAATGTTAGCTGCTCTAGGAAGACATCTCTAACGACAAATAAATAGGTCTGTAACCACTTCCCTGGCTCAGCAGAACAAGTGGGGAGGTGAAGCAGAGCCTCCTGCCCACCGCCGTGCCCCAGGCTGCAGAAGGGCAGCACAAGAGCAGCACAGCTCGGCTGGGTGCCTGCCACCCGTCAGAGCCGAGAGCACTCCCCGCACGGAGAACGCTCAGCCAAGACCTTCAGTGCACCTTCAGTGCAGGGCCTCGGTGCCCCAACAGCTCCCTTGGTCCTAGGTCACGGAGCCGGATAGCGCTCCTGTGCACAAGCTCTGCGGGATGGTGTCTCCAGCCTGCTCATGGCGCTGCACAGCCATACCCGGACCAAGCCACTCCACAAACTGCACACTTTGAGCAGCCTTTAATGACCCCCAAACGCTCATCAGCAGGAAGTAGGAAAGAGGGGTAGAGGTGAAAGAAAGGGCCCAAACTGGCTTTTTTGTCAAATGGAAATCTGCCACTCACTTCAGTGCAAGAGGCTGACCCAGTATGTCTGCTTGTTCAAATCCAACAGCAGTCTACTTTCCGGTCAATGCCCTTGTGTAAACTACATCTTTAGCAATAATTACTAACAGCAGGATTAGTTTTACTTAAATTTGCTTTCTGCGCAACTGTTGGGAATTCCTAAATTTTGCTATGATTTCCAGACAAAATTTGAAGGAAGTGGAACATATGCACATACGGTCTGCCCAGCCATCTGCCTGGGCCAACTTCCTTTCTAGTAACTTTTGAACTTGGCAGAACTTGCTGGCCAATCTGAAATGTATTTGATACAAGCAGAGGTTTCTGAAGGATGTCTGCAGTGGATAGTTAGAAGAAAGATCCACCTGCACTGAACTTCTCTCTCCCCTCCGGTTTGGCCTGCCAGCCGACCAGCTGGCACATGTATAATTCAAAGACAGCCACGATACAGGCTGTTGCTTGCACAGCAAATGATATAGGAGTGTGGGAGGGAGTTCAGGCACTGCAGAGAAACTGTGGAGACAAGCATGGGAAGGAGTCACAGGGAACATGATGGAGAATGTTGCTGTGGTAGGGTACGCAGAAGACAAATCGTTGGAAAAGCAAGATACAACAATTTCACAGGGATTTTTTCTACTATATTTGGGTTTTGACAGTTCAAGGAGAGTTGCAGAGGTTTGGATATGAAAACAAAAAACAGGGACCTGCTGAGTTAACTCTGTATAGAGAAAGAGAAGCAATACCACCAAAATTCCCACGAGAACACCCAGCTCCTGGAGGAGCGATCCATTTCTGTCTCCTTCAGGCACATCAGTGCCTCCAGGAGGGATGTGTCCATCCCCTTCAGGTACCTCAAAGCAGTGGAAGTTGCATTCACAGAAGTCAGCCAGGTAACACAGCTGGTCAGCCAACTTCTTGCATTTCTATAGAGCCTTCCATTGGGCAACCTCTGCGTGCTTTCCAGAGTAACAAATAAAGGCATACATTATCACGTCCTTTGTTTCTCTTCTGTTGGTACTAAAGAAATGAGAACTGGGACAATATCCTGAGGTGTTAGCTCGACAGTAATTACTAAAGGCCAAATTGTAGCCTTTGGCAGTTTTTCCTGGGACATAGTTAATAGTAGCTAACATTTTGTTTGGTTATTTTAGTGAATCCTTGACTTCTCTAAACACCAAATTGTTCTTTATTATTGTAAGAAAATACATACGGGGATTGTCGTAGCAATGTTATGTTAATCCCCTGGGGATTCTGGTGAGAAATTAGGACCCGTAAGAGAGTAGAAGGGAAGTGACTGAGCCAGCCTCAACTATTGACATAACACTGTAGCCATGGGGATACGAGGGTGAGGAAAGCATTTTATGGAAACATTTATCACAACAACAGGAATACAAATCAAACGCCATTAATTTAGCTTTAAATTTTAATGAACCTGTATGCGTAGTTTATATAAAGAGTTATTTAATAAATTATTAATATTTTTGCTAAAAGAATAGTAAATTATAAGTTAATATAGAAGTTTGCCTCAAATTGAGCATCAAAATTTGAAACCCACAGAAATGGCCTTCCCTTCCCTTTCCCTGCACCTGCTCCTCAAAGGAAACCCAGCTGTGGGGCCGACAAGGAGCATAACGCACCCAGGATGGGCACTGCCAGACCAGAGCTGGAGAAGGGCCTGCTACAACCCCAGGGGGAAGCTTGGACCAAAACAGGAAAACCCTTTGGTAAGGATTGGCATTTCTTCAGCAATTTGCAGAAGAACAGTGAAATTGAACAGAAAGTATTGCCTTTGTGCTTCAGTGTCAATCTACAAGGGGTCAAAGAGCTATATGGTTAAACCGGCACATCTTTGTGTATTTGAGGCTCAAGTAATTTGCACAAAATCAGGCAGAAAGCCTGAACCCAGATCTACAGAGGCCTAGGCCGCAGGCCTGTCACAGAGCATCCTTGTGTGGATGGAGCTGGCAAGAGTTTCCAGCTTCCTCAGACAACAGTCATATTTGTTTCATCATCTGGACAACATTGAAGCCTCTACTGAATCTTTGATCACTTATTCTTACATCCTTCCTTTTTTTTTTTTTTCCTTTTGACTCATCATTACAAAGGTACATCTCGTTCATATGGGTACCTTTTGCTTGAAAGTAGCACTGGAAAGGCGAGTCACCCCCAAAATATTTAGTTTAAGCTTTCCTAAAACTAGAGAAACTGAAGAGCATCTACAAACGAAAGCCCATTGGTTTCAAACAGCAAGATGCTACTGGTTGATTTTCCAAGGTGACAACTAGGGACTTTGGACATGCAGAAGTAATAAAAGTTGCATGACTGCCTAACGTCCCTATTCACCTGAGGAGCTTTGGTATTCACAGCACAGAGAAAAGGTGGCAGAACAAAGTAAAAGATGACACAATGCAAAAAATAAAGTACTATGTAGCTGCAAAGAAATAGTAAAGATTGTTAGCTTTTGCATGATGGAAAAAAAAGAGACCATTTAGTGACTGCACCTGAAAGAAAAACAAACAAAAAAAGAAGAATAGAAAGGACTCACGTTGAGCTGGAGATCATCTGTCCACTGGCCGACGAGGCGGTAGCCTGGGGTGCTGGTGTTGGTGGTGTGGTACTGGAAGATGTCGTAGCGTCCTGGTGCATCACCATTTTTGTTAAACATCACTGGAGTGCCAGCACTACCTGGGGGAAGGAAACGAGACAAAATCCAACCAAAAAAAAAAATAGCCAAAGCTTTACAATAGCTATTTTATTTAGTCAAGGTAAAGAGTTCAGACCGGCAATGTATTTCAGGCAAAGGTTATCTGTCACCCCAACCACCTAAACCAGATACTTTTGGACATGGTGGAATAATCCTAGCCCCCTTCTGGTGATTAATTACCACTGCCCAAACCCACCGACTGAAAATAAAACAAGGCAAAACTAAATCGGCCTTACTTCACTCAAGCTTTGCACACAGCAAGAAATATCAGAAGGCTTTTCTTCCTGCCCTCCAGCCTCCCTTCCCATCGCTCTCTCCTTAGGGAGTTCTTTAGTGAAAATCAGGCCTGTGAATGGAGCCTCGAAATGATTTCCCCCCCCAGAAAACATTCCATCTGCTTCTGAGAGATACTGCTGTCAGAAGTCAGCCCAGGTCTAGTGAATCTTGACTGGCATCCAGAAATAGCTTCCTCCTCCACAATATGTTCTTATGCCTGTAATCAGCATGCAGTTGGGATGGAAAAGCACAGACTAAACTACAGGAAGGCCGTTCCTTGCGTGCTCCCTAATTTGGGCTCTGTGACTGACACGGGCTGAAAAGCATCTTGGTCAGGAGCTGTTCAGGACCATGATGCTGGATTAGTTTTATCTGCCACATACCAAGGTAGCTAACACGCGTGATGAAATGCAGGGCAAGCAGCAAGGCAAGGATCTTCCCCCACACCTGGTGCTGAGCAGAGCCAGCCCCAGCTCTGCTCGCTCAGTGCTGGCACAAACCACTCCTGGTCCTAAGGCAGGCAAGTGCTCAGCAGGGCAGCTGCGTTTTAATTACTGTGCCATTAGATGTGAATCTTTTCCTAAATGAGAAATCAAGTCACTGCTGCACTTCCTCAGCTCGCTAGGTGAAAACTTCGGGGGTGACATTTATTTCGAGATGCATTAAAATAGGTTTCAGGGTGGTAGAGTAATATTGTGTCAAGATTGAAGATTATGACAATGCTCCGGTATCTCTATATTCAAAGCTTCCTCCCTCTGGGTAACTTTTTTTTTTCCCTAAAGCAATGAAAAATCTCTCCCGTAGTAGCACTGAACTTTAAGATTATGGTTTTCTTCATGATTCCCATTCTTCATTGAATTCCAGTGAGCAAAAGAAGATTTGAAGGAGTAAATTAGCATAGTTTCTGTTCCAGCCCTGGTAGATTGTTTCCTGCCTATCCTGCAAGCCTCCAAGATCAGATACAGACTCAGTTGAAAGACTAGTACAGAAAATCTTCCACTGAAATCTCTCCTCACAGGTTCCTGATGAGCACAAGGCCAATATTTAATTGTCATTACAGATTAATGTAGCCTGAATACATTTACAGTGAAAACAGAATGAATAAGGAGGAATGGCTGTAATTCCTTGGCTCATACTAAAAGTCAGCACAAATGGTAAATGGGATTTAGCTAATCACGGCTTTTATAAGGTTGTATATTATTAGTTAAGCTTTTTTTCTTTTCTTTCCTATTTTTTTTTTCTTCCCAGAACTGACAAAAAGGGAAGCACAATTCAAAGTCTAGGAGCTCAAGCGCCGCTCCCAGAATGCACCTCAGATGTTTGTGGCTACCCCTCTCAGTCCCGTCCCGACAAAATCCAGCCTGGACACAAAGAAGCACCACAGCTGCACACCATGTTACCGTGCTCTGGGGAAGCCATAAAACTCTGGGTAGGTTACTGCTAGTTGTTGCTTTGTGCAGCTGCATGCAGACAGCCTTTAAGGCCTGTTTTAAATGTCAGCGTTTCACAGCAGTGGTGGGCTTGGGTGCTGCTGATGCAGCCAGCGCTACCCGGCATCAGGTGCTGGGTCACCTCCCCAGCTCAGCTCCCTGGGACACCGACCTTGTGCTCAGATAGATAGCCAGCAGGAAACGCCTGTTGCTGTTTTCAGGTCCGTTGCCATTTATGCTTTAAAATTATACAGGAAAAAAGCTGTGAAAAGTCTGGGGTCGGCAGGGAAGACAACTAGCTATGGAACCACAAAGAACTGCAATAATCTCGGGTCAGAAGTCAAGCAGAGGCTTCCCATTTTCCAGCTCTGAAGTTGGAGTAATTGGACTCCCAGGCAAGGATCTGCTTCCTAAGTGCAAACCTTCTTTAACCTTTGTGTGGGCTCCGGTGCATGTTTCGGTGCTCTTTCTGCAGGCACCCTGCCACTTCTGTCCTGGTTAAAAATTGTTCCAGCGTTTCTGTCTCTCCTTGCAGCCCCACTTCTTTGTGCACTCAGGAAAATAATACCTACGTAGGAAAGCCTCATTGCAGAGAAGAAAGGATTTTCAAAAGTGATCCTATTTATTATTTGACTTCTTGATCTTATAATTATTGCAATATATAGTTGATGAGTTGTTTTTATTTTCCTTCTGCTAAGATTTGTAAGAAATTTGTTACAGCTCCAGCAAGTACTTCAGAAACTGAGTAGTAGCCTGCAGGCTGCAGCTTCTTGCTCGTTCAGAGGCTGTGACAATTTAATTCATCTTCAGTTCCCAACAAATAATCTGTCCTCGCACTAACACAGATGGAGAGTACATAACACCCATTCACCTGCAGGATGCATTTGAAAAAAAAAAAAAAAAAAAAAAAGCAACCACACAACCCGACTGAATTTGTATGAATTCAATCTCTTAATCACCGCAAGATGAGAAATGAATTAATAGGAGGATGGGGTGCAAGCCAGGTGTGACTAGCTGAGGTGTTTCTTTATTATTCAGTTCACGCTGACTGCAGTTTAAGGACGCGAAGGGCTCACACGAACAAAGCCTTTACCTTTTTCACTGGGGACAAATACAACCAACACTTTGCACAGTGAGATTTTCAGAATCTCACTGCATGAGCAATCGGGGTTTTAAGTTTTCCATATTTTGGGGGCTTTTTGTTCTCAAGATAATGTGACGAGATCAAAATTCATACTGAGCTCCTAGTACAAATCCAGTCTCTTCATTAAAGATTGCTTGAGCTCTTTCTGCATGAATGTCATTATCTGTGCAAGGAAAAGGCTCCAGAAGCAGGTACAGGCAGGGTGGCTCTGGCTGCACAGTTACAAAGAAATCTATTACATGTAAAGAGGATCTCAAGCTCATGGGCTCACAATGCTTGAAAATGGGCTCCATTTTTTCCTCTCTGGCTCACAATTTGGGCAAAACAATCCCACTGTTCTACTCTGTTTTCACTGCAGATTTAGGTAGAAAGCTAGAAGGAACAGGATTTTAAGCACAGACCAACTGATGTTTTCCATCTCTGTCCCCGAGGAGAGGGATTCAATGGCTGCACTGGTGACCCAGGGAAGGGCAGAATAAGGGCAAGGCTAAAATGGAGACAGCTGAAGCAAGCCCAGTAGCCCAGCTGCAGTGTGACAGCCAAGGAAGACGTGGGCACCAGCATCCCCAGAGCTTCACTGAAACAGCACTACACCACCCAGACCTGCAAAAGCCTCTCATTGCTTCTTCTATTCTCGCATCCCTCTGCATTTTTCTGGCTGGCAAGTTGTATGATGGTTGTTTATCCTGTGCCACTGGGATGGCCAAATCAACCCACAGCAGCTCTGGGAATTTACTTTTATAAGACATGGAAAAGCAGCAGGATCCACAAAACCTCTCTCCAGTCACAGGAACCAGCCGCAGAAGGCTCGCAGCTGAACACTGAGCACGGGTGTGCAAACCCATGAGCAATCAGGCACTCTGAACGTGACAAGAAAATGCTAAACTCCACACCTGGATACCAGCCTTAAAGGAAGTGGTTCTTTTCCCATTGGAAATGGCTCAAGCTAGACGGCCGTGAGAGATTTAAAAGTTATAAAACTGTTTTCACTTTATCATTCTCCTTCCCTCTAATGGAAGGAAAGCAAATGACTATTTCAAGTCCCTGTGCTGGATGTGAGTTACATGTATACAAGCAAAGGAAAACACCATATGGCCATGTAAATCAATCAGAAATGGAGAAAAAAAGTCATCTTTTAAAATCATGACCAAAAAAAAACAGAAGTAAGGGAAACAAAGTCAGCATAAACCACTTCTTGGAGCTAGACAGGATGCAAAATTAGCTGGGCACCCAGTCTCTCAGAGCATTGCTCTGCTCTGTTAAAATGACCAAATGGCTAGTCAACATCTGCATATGCAAGGACCCTCTAAACACGATCTACGAGCTGTTCTCCACCACTAACACTGACATGGCATGATACTTTACAGAAATGCTGTACTTCTATAGGAGTTTGTCCTTTACAATTTATTTATTTATTTATTTAAGGCGAAAAACAGACAAACAGAAAACTTCCACAATGAGGAGTGTAGAACTCTTCAGGCCTTCTCAGATGATTCATCTCAAAATTTGTTCCTGGCTGTAGTTAACACCACTGCTTCAAGGGAGGAAATTATGCTCTCCTGATATTCACCTAGCTTTTCATCGGGTTATTTATACAGGAATGAAAAAACGTCCTTGGCACAAGTGACCAAACTTGTCCATGAAATACCATCTGTGTGCATACCGTTCAGTCTCTCAGGTCCTGTTGGTTGTGTGAGAGCTTTAGGTTTATTAATAAAAATGTTTATTACTAGGTTATAGCAAGAAACATCTCACCACTCTGTCCAACGAGGATGTGAAGCTTTCACAAGCTCTTCTTCCAAGGCAGCGACACCTGTGGCTACCTCCCATGTTTCAAAATGATAATTTTTCAGTACTTTCCTAAATCTGTTCTACACATATATTTGGAGGTCTAACTCCTGGTTATATCTCAGATCTCTACCTTATACAGAAATAGCACAGAGCAGTCAGAGCTCCTGGTATGTACATTAGCAACCTTTACGATGGGAAATAACATTAGGGTTTGTAATGCTACCTCTGAAAGTGATCTACTCTGCTGCCTCTAGTTGGAGGTGAGTGTTAATGAAACTAATAAAGTTACAATAAAACACACAGAGGCAGAGACATTTTGCCAATATTTAGGCCTGGTTCATACAGTGCAATGCAGAGAAAAATGAATGAAAGGCCCCTGTGCTGTATGAAACTTAGGGCTGGTATTGCAACCACCACTGCCCGCTTGGAAGGAGTTAATGGATAAATGATAACCAAAGATAAACTTGCCCCATCCTCATTCCTGGGATGTTTCACCTCCTCTAAATACTTACTAGAGGAATGAAGGTTGGAGTAACTGTTCTGGCTAAACAATAGTTCCAGTTCTGCAAACAGACCTGTGCTTTAGCTGTTCTCCCCCTCCTCTTGAGCACAGAACTAAGCCGGGCTCAGGGTACCAGAATTTCCCCCAGTTACTTTTCTCCAAGTAGAGGAAACAATATAGAGAAACGGGCATAACAAAGACAAGCTTGGGCGTTTACTGAGCTATTTCTCCCCCAGGAAATGACAGGCTTCAGAAGGCAACAATTTCTGTCTTTGCACTGTAGTAGCCTATTTGCCTTGGCTAAAACATGTTTTCAAATAGACACTAAATAAACACGGTCTTCTGCCACAAACTCTAGCAAAGTTATAAGAAAAAAAGTATTAATCTGAACTGAATGAAGTGAATTAAACGAAAAAAAAGGACAGATGGGTCAATATGCTACCGAGGAAGCAGTCTCTCAGCTCACCGTTGAAGTTAACGCTGCGAATGTACTTGAGCAGCTTTTTGCCTCCCGCGTGCTCCATCTCGGGGCAGACCCCCGGGTAGTCGGCACAGAGGTCCTTGTTCATGTGGTGGAGCGCGTGCGCCATGGCGTACACGGCATCGATCACGAACTGCACCTTCCCCTCCTGCTCATAGTGCGAGTCTTTGCCAATTCGCTCCTGCCCTGCACGTTAGAGACACACACACACAGAAGGACAGTAAGGAGCAGTGCTTTCCTGATGGCAGGTACACGTGAACCCTCCTGGAGCCCATTTAAACAAACGTGTTTTAGGCAATGCCATGCAAACCTTTGAGTTATGATGTTACTAATTGAAACAAACAAAAGACACCTTTCTTTCTTGATATTAGAATCATCAACACTTCTTAAGCTATTTTCCCATAATCCAGAGAAAGAAATGCTACCATAACCATAAACACGAAACTGGAACCCGTGGGGACCATCTCAGAGAGACAGAGAAAGCACCAGGCTCTGCGCGCTCCCAAAGTTTGTCTTTGAAAGAAGAAGGCATTTAAAATAAAGCACAGCTGGTATTTTAAAGCCTAATGTTTTGTTCTGTTTCAAATCCCAGTCTCTAATTGAAAGACAGAGCCAGATTGAGGGAAGAAAGAATCACTTCAGATGCAACCAAAGGGGCGCTCAGGAGAATGCAGCGCACACGCCTGCTGTTAACGTACCCTCAGGAAGCTCGGTATGTTTGTGTTAACTATGCACCCCTCTTCCCGTACCTGCAGAGACTGAAACGTCCTTTAGAATCCACTGATTGCTTTTACAATATTTTAGCAGCTGAGGGCTTAAGAAATCCAAACCCTTAATGCAACCTGAACCGCAACTGGGGGAAAGCAATGCTTTGAAAGTCATTTCTTTATCACTGCAGCACCCAGCGTGGTGGAGAGTACAAACCCTCACCCTCAGCGATCTTCTCATCCAATGGGCCAATGCATAACAAGCCTGAGAGAGGGGAAGCGTTTTGCAGATGGAACGTGGGAACACAGAAATTAAACCACAGAGACCCCAAAAAACTCTATAGCAGTGACAAAGGTGAATGTCATACTTAAAGTATGATGTTTGTGCCCAAAACATTCACTCTCAGACTTGAGATGGAAGCATCACCTGGTAATGCGATGGTAAGGCCAGGCGATAAGGCAGCTTCCTTGTTTTTGTTGTTGTGGGAGCAGATATCTGGGTGCCTCTGCAATTAATTAGCAATCCAAATGGTATTTTCAGCATGTAAAACAATGCACAATGGGTTAAGAATTGTGACTTCTTTTTCTGAATTGTCCACTAGCACCTCATCTTACCTTGGCTGAGTAACACCAGCATAGATCAATCTGTCCAGCTGCCAAACATGTGATTGTACTTACCTATCTCACCAGGGTTTTGTGAAACATAATTACTGCTCATTAAGTGTTCTGAGCTGCATCAATGAAAGCAGCAGAAGTGCAATCTATTATTTTCCACGTGGGCACTGCAGCCCACTTGTTCCACCTGCAGCACGACACTTTCCAACCTCACGTCAGCCCTGATCTCCCTCCCGCAGTACCGGCAGGTCTGGGCACTGCCAGCAGCACTAAGAAATTAAATTGCCCTCAGAATCGTCTTGCAAATATTTTAGGGACTTTCAAAGTGAACGTTCACTTGGGGGATAGAAATGGGAAAGATGCCATTGTAACATCCTTAATTAGAAATAGGGACCAGTGAATTTAAATTAGCTGATTGATACCAATAAGAAAAGGAAATCAAGTTGTTAATGACTGAGAACTAATGATTTTAGCAGAGGCGAGAAGCCCATTTTCCCGTTGCTGCTAGTATGTTTGCATCTCTGCCTCCCATGCTGCTGAAGTACAGCTTTACTGGAGCAGAGCCTTGCATTGCGAGCACTCCACGGGGCAGTGCTGTGCAGTGCTGCACTCTCACACAGCCAGCACCGGGCAGCAGCTCACGTCCTCTCCAGCCAGGCTTCCTGTCCTGGATTCACCAAAGGACTCGACACCCAAAAAGGAACCAACCCACGTCACTGAAAACCCCTCAGTCCAACAATCCTTTTTTCCTTCTTTGAGTGCAGTGGTGGTGGGCCAGAATTATTAGCGAACAGATCACCGCCTTCTTACAGAAATACTACAAGCACAAGAAATACCTAAACCTGTCCACAACAGCGATGTGGCTGAAAGTAGGCAGAAATATAATCCCCTATATGAACACATTTAATTACCTACCCTTTTCCATTCATAGGTTCGCTCCCTAATTACCATACTGCAGCGCTGAAGTCTCATACTATCAACCTAGCAATTTGGGTTGACATTCCCTCTACCAAAGCCCTTTAATTTTAAATTTCAGCTACAACGCTGGAAACATTGAAATACTGCAAATATTTCAGCAGGGTGAGAACTTCCAGACTGAAGATTCACATACTGTCCTTTTCATTACTTGACTCCCCTCTCATTGATTACAGACCTTATTACATTGCCAGGCCCTGACAAGCAAAATGCTTTTAAGTGGTTTCAGCTCAGCTACATAACCGAATTAGCAATGCAACAGAAATGCACGCCAAGGGAAGAGAATCTAGGATTTAAATTCTGCACACAAACAATACTGATTAGGCATATTAAGTTCCAGAAGCACAGCTGAATACACAGCAGAAAGAAAACCTTTAGCAGTGAAGGTACAAGAAAGTACAAGAAACTTGAGCAAGATCCACAAAAAAAAAAAAGGCTACGTTAACAATTTCAAAGCACAAAAATCAAAGAAGTGAACTAGATTTGAAAATCTTAGTTGAATTTCCAGTAACAAGAATAATCTCTACTGAAAATGGACACTTCACTGAGCATTAAACATCCAGGATTTGTGTACTGTCCAGTTAGGGAGTCAAACAACCACCCACCCAGAAAGGAAGGCATGAATTTCTTTATACAATTACAGAAAAAGAGTATATATCATTCTTACAAGCACAGACTGAGTTATGTTTTCAAGAACAGGACTTCACTGCAATTACTTTAGCCTAAATTTGATCTAGCAAAAATCAAAAAAAATAAAACTAAACAAAAGCACTTTCAAATCAATAGCCATGTTTTACATGTCAAATAGCCTTCAGGCTTTATTACTAAAAAAAAAAAAAATCCAAATTAATGGAATAGAAACGCTTTCTAGTGTTTCCTCTAGTTCACACCAAACTAACATCACAGTAATGCAGCGAGCAGCAAATCAGGCCCAAGGTCTGCTCTCAGACAGAATGGGCACAATTTTAACATTTAATTTTCCAGTTTCAGCATTATTTTGGCAACTATTTTGCTGTCTTGAGTTTATCTGCAGAAGCCAAGCGGAACGTTACACCACGTGCTTTAGGAATAGCTGCTGTGTATATGCCTGTAAACAAATTCAATTATTAATTATTCCTGGAAGAGAAAGAAACCCACAGAGGCCATTAGCTTCTCGCAGACAAAAGTGGCCGTTCCAGCAGCTTCAGCACCAATGAACTCGGGCATTGGGTGCAGCAAGAAACAGAGTGACGACTCGTGATCAGAAGACACCAAGCAGCACAGAAAGGAAACAAAGTCCGTTTGCACTGTGATGTGCAAGTCTTCTGTTCTTTCCTATGTGCCCCTGTTCCTTAAAGGATGCTTAAAAAAAACCCAGCACGCTAACTTTGTGATCTGCAGGAGCCACACAATAACATTATTTTCTTCAACAACGAAGTAGCTGACACCCGAGACACATGCACACAAAGTGATTTCAAGAGAATGCACTTTTGTACCACGGATTTGAAATGAAGTACCTTGGGATGTCAGGAGAAGGAAGAAACACAAAAGCAATTTATTGACATGAGCATTTTTTGCTTCCAAAAGATCTGTTTGAAGGTGATGACAAATAATTTAACCTCACTTCCCACTAGAGTCTCAAGTGCTCATCATCGTGATTCCTAAGAGACTGAGCAGCTCGGTCTCCTGCTTCAGGCAAATCTTCACAAGAGAAAAATACTGCAACAAAGGGGGTGAGGGGAACAACAGAGCAGCAAGAATACAGCGATGGAGAAGTCCTCCCACACGATCTCCTTCAGATGACAGAAAGGAAATGCAGGTTTAAGAACTCCTGGTCATACTTTTTGCATCGCCACAAGCACGAGGCTTAACGCTTCCTTGTGCGGGAAGTGAGATGAGAGCTTGGTTTTACACATTTTCTCCTTCACTTGAGTTTTCTGGACTCATCACTGATACTCACATAACGTAGGGGATACGATGCGAAGCGTAAACAGCATTGCAAGGACAATTTTTTTAAAATGACAATTCATACAATGGACAGACATCAAAATCCCAATTCTTCAGCGCTTACATCAGAGGAGTGCAGGCATCGGCTCAGCTTCTGGAGGATTAAACACATTCTCAAAGGAACTTACATCGTAATAGTGCTGGTGATAGTCATCATTAACACGAGATGGAAGTTAAAGGCTGCAGAAAGCTCGCAGGGGTGAGCGAGCAGCCATTACTTGTACGACTCTGATTCAGCAGCTGGCTCAGTGCTGGCAGAAAAGCCCCACTCTCCACACGACAGCACGTTAGCAGCCTGTGAGCGAAGGGACGGCTGCGCTGAAGGACCAGGCCGTAGCTGTACGTGCCCATACAGCGCAGGGAGCTCAGCCAGTGCAGCTGCCGCTGTGCTTGTGCCTCTCCAGAAGCAGGCACAACAGCACAGAGCAGGCAGATCCATCTTAACAGGCGAGGATGTACACCCAGGGCTCTCCAGAACAGGATCAGAGCTATCACTCATCTGATATTCGCACGCGGCACAGGCACCACTGCACACACAGGAGCTGTAAGATCTTGAGGCTTCTCCAAATAAGATCTTTATTTGAAAGTAGCTGAATGCTAGAGCTTGAGAAAAGCTAACAATATGCTAGAGTAAATATTGTAATTTAAACATGAGGAGTATGACAATCAGGACTCTTTGCAATATAATCCATGTATTGTCTTTTTACAAAGAAATACAAGATCCAATAATACTGCTATGTAGTTACAGTCATCTATCCAGCCCATCCTAATTCAGAAGATCTCATTATAGACAAAAGCCTTTATCTCAACACCATCAATTCAGTCCCCACGGAGTTTGCTGGGGAAAGCAGATGAACTTTCAAGCTTCTGCTTCTAACTGAACAACGTCTTTCTGTGCTAGGAGAAAACATCAGCCTGAACATCACCTCCTGCAGGCGATGGTGAGCAGCAGAAGGGAGGGTCCAGACAGCAGCACAGCCCCGGACCAGCAGAGCAACCTCCCTTGTGCTGGTGCACCCCGTTTGTGCCTTATTGCCACGTCTCCAGCTCCTCCTCTTGATGTCCCAGGTCCACACAGCTCTGCTGCCTCGCACAGCTCTGACAGGGAGAGGTAACACATGGAAATCAGACCAGTTACTGTGCTGATAACAAGCAGGGATGACTTTTAGAACTGGGCTGCGTGGGGGTTCTGTGGAGTTGGTACAGACTTGACCTGCTGTCAGACATTGCCAACAGGTAAGATGTATAGAGATACAACTGTACTCAGTGACTGAGCCACCAAAACCCACCAAAAGCAAACGTAGCCAGCTTTAACTATGCCAAAACAGCTAATGCTCCCTAAACAAAATTAGGAAACCAGGCTCTCTCAGCGCCTTACAGCACATTCCTTACCAGGATAACAACAACAGAAAAGTCCTGTGCTGTAACTGGACTTCGCTCATAAGCAAAACCCAAAAGGAGCACGGCGCAGCAGCACACCTGAAACGTGGCTATCCCAACAGCAGAAATATCATCATCACGTTATAAGGACCGTAATAATAACAATCCTTGACACAGGGACTAGTGAAATCTTTAATTTACGTGTTTGAAAAGTTGCTCATCCCTCGATATCATAAAAATCTTGGAAATGGCTGGGGCCCGAAAGCAGGCAAAACCTCAGCAGCAGTGGGGGCTACTGCTGAGGTCGCTGGGGACAGAGGCCAGGCTAGGAGGCTGCTCCTCTGCCAAGCCCTAGTCTGCCGACAGACTTCATGTGATGAGTTTTGTGAAGCTGCATCCACTTCCACCTGTCAGATCATGATTTTTTCTCAATTACACTGATTCAGCCCACTGTAGCGGTTCTGTTCTCAGGTGCATATGTGTATACAAGAGAATAGATTTTAGATTAGAAAACTGACCTTTCTTACTCAAGATGTTGCTGTGCATTCAGCATTCCTATTAAAACATCTGCAGTAGATGTCATTTATACTCGATGCTGAAGTACTACAGACATAAAAAACCAGCACTGGGCTAGCCAACGGCGATGTAAGTTACAGACACTTTGCAGCTTTAGCTTGCTAACGTGCAAATGAAGAAATCTTCCTGCTGCAGTAATTGCCAGTGAAATCGGGGATCAAGTATCTGTATGGAAAAAGCACTGCTTAAATATTGGAGGGCTGCAATTGGAGCTATCTTTATATTTAAGCACCTGGGTAAAAACACAGTTTGCAAATAAATGAATATATGTAAATAGCAAGGATAGAGTCATTGGATCACAGGGCTTTGCTGTCAAATCATCTAGAAAGCCCAGAAATATAAGCATTGCTAAGAAATAGATTTCAGAAATCCAATAGAGTTTAGAAAACAATAAAACCGGTTTACCACAAGAATAAACTCTTCAAGGTTGGTTTAATGTTGGTTGAATCAAGCGCTGAAGGATTCTTTTAGGAATCTCAGGTATACATATTTTGAGGTACTATGATGCTAAATGAGATCAACTTTTTGAATTCAAAGTTTATAGGTCATTAAGCTTTAATGCTTACATAGACAATCTAATACTGTATGGAAAAATATTTTGTTTAGAAGTAGTTGCAAATAGCCAGTCAACTTACACACTAGCGCCCAATGCGGTTCATTGGCTCCTGAACTTGTGCACATCACTTTTTTTCAGAAAAAAATAAGATTTTTCTTTCTCATGGGTGTTAATGTTGATATGTGTAGACACACCGAAGACTGTTGAAGTATTTGCAAAATAAGATGCTGTGCAATCTGTTACAAGAACAAAGAACTGAAATCCATGGTTTCAACTTGAAGTCAAACTTTCCCTGACCATGCAGCCTCACTTAAGTCTATCTCTGAGCTGCAGCTATAGCTGCATTGGCCCAGAGAATTCAAAGGAGCCACCCAAAGATGAGCTGGACTTGATAAGAAGCAGTTTACTGGAGAACATAATTTCATTCATGAGATGTTTTGGATTTTGCCCCCTCCTCCCCTTAAACACTGCCGTTTAAGAGGGACCCTATAACGAGTATCACGTATAACATGAAAGACAATCAGCATTAGAAAGAAAAGAAGAAAAGACAGCAGAAGTTGTCAATGGAAACATTGCAAAAATACAGATCAGCCACTCAGTGGCAAGGAAATATTACACAGGCATCCTGAGAAAGGAAGAGCAGGCCCTACTAGCAAAGCAGAAAAATAACTACCTAGAGCACTCATTTACCAGCATCAGAGCACAGGATGTAACTGAGAAGATAAATTTTCCATCCTGGTCTGCCCTTTAACCTTATTCATAGCTAACAGGGCAAGCAAAAGAAAATAAATTTTACTCTTTACAGTTTCTGCACTGCAATATGATATCCCTCGCACACGGGTGCATTGACACACATTTGGTACCTTGGAGCTGGGAGGAGAAAATGCAGAGTCATGGCTCTAACAGGTGCTAACCAAAAGCTTTCTTGCTCTTGCCTACATCAATCACACACCACAAAATCCTGGGACAAAATCTACCCTGAGACACAGCCGTGTAAATCCTGCTGTGTCCTATGGCAACTGGAAAAGGTACCTGAGGGGAGAATTTGGCCTATGAGCAATTGGTTTGTGATCTGAATTGAGGATTCACAGCCACCAGCCTTTCAGAAATACTTAAAGCTTGTCAGTGCCTTGACGAACTGCTGCTTAGAGCTGGACGACAGTCCAGGACTGCTGCCTAGGCAGGATTTCCTACAAGAGATGGGCATTCATAAAAGGATCTGCACAGGCAGAAAGGAATCCATCATCCTTGGTCAATGTTTGGAAAAAAAAATACATATGTAGTTTTAAATTGTTCTATAAAAAGAAAATAGCAGGAGGAATAGTAACAGAGCCTGGACCTCTAGTCTTCGTCACTCAACCACAGCACTTACAATGTGTCAATTTGTCCATCGTGGCTTTACAAAGAGAGATACGGTTCCTCTGTTTTACAGGGAAAAAAATCTGGATGCACAGGAAGTTGACTGATAGCTGAGCTGACTGAACTGCTCAGCCCCACGCACCCTTGGAGGTGCATTTCAAGGCAGGCTTATGTCAAGCCCACCCTCAAGAGGCAGAAGGTTTTTTAAACCAGAGATTCTTGGACAGAAGAAAAATGTGTTGCAGTTCGTTTGGACCCTCCCAGACCTGCCCGAGGAGCTCCTGGTATTTGATGTAGGACCCAGGCAGAGCGATAGCCGTTTATCTCCAGCAGCCGTATCACTGACGGGAAGGTGGTGCTGAGAAGAGCCCTGCTGCCGCCTGCCAGCACCGGGCAGCTTTCTGACAGCGCTCCGCTTTCGCCCTTGCACCCCAGAGACAGCAAATACCCATTTCTATAACGCTGTCGTTCCAAACCTTGAGAAGCACCTTCTGCTCCCGCAGCCCTCCACACCACCAGTGGAAATCAGCCTAAGTTTAGCCCCTCTCCCTGACACAAGTTATATGGCACGGCAAGCCGTGCAGGTCTTTTGCTGTCCTGAAGCCCAAGAGATGTTCATCCTAACGAATACCACAAGGCTGACCTCATACTAAGTGAGTTGTGCACACCACGGCTCCTGGCATTTCTTTTTAAAAAATGCCTTAGATATTGGCCATATGCCATTGCGTTGCTTGAAGCATTTCAGAGAATTCATTTTTTCCTGAGATGGGGAATTTTGATGGCATTTTGAAAACTCTTCTTTCCATAGTAAATTGCACATTGCTGATCTATTAATGCCCTAGATCACTTGCTGTAATCAAATTATAAATAATGTTTTGATGTCCTTAGCCATTTGCCATATCCTTTGTTTCTCCTTGTTTTTCCTTCCCAAACATACGGCTTCGTCGTACAAGCCATCTTGACTGGTGGTGAAAAACGAGACAGGATATTGCCATAAGCTTCCTTAACCTCAACAACAACAAGATAACAATCATCAACAAATCCCAGCTACTGATACCACTTTAATCAGCTCACAGCTAGCTGAACGGTTTGCCAGAGCTATGCGGGTGTTCCCCCCAGCCCCAGAGCTGGGTCCCTCTGAGGCATGTTTTCCTGTCCCAACCCAAATCCTGAAGAACTGCAGTCTCTTTTACTCTCCTTTTGCTAAATTTCTGTCACTTCGGCTCACAGGGAGCTTTCTCCCAGCATTTTCTGTAGAGTAAGTCATTGTCTGAGCCATCATCTGGGCTGTGCCTTCAGACTGATTACACTTCCAGGTAATTAGAAAAGCTCTCTGAGCAATCTACATCCTGATAGATGACATCCAAGGTGACATCACCCTTATATCACTTCATTAAGTCTCCTTGAGTGGAAAGCCGCCTGAATTAAAAGCTATGTATAATAAGGGAAAACAGTCAAGTGTTGCAATTTCCGTTTCTGTTAGCATTTGTGCCAAGGAGGCGGTTCATGAAAAACGCAGGGCCTCCAGCTGATGCCTCTGGGTATTCAGAGTATCTGCCCTTCTTTTGCATGCACGTGGGCACAGGTGCTTCCTCTGGAGCTGGAAATTCTCCACACACCCCCCCATGCCGATGATGGCACTGCAGAAGGCAGCGTGGCCACCCGCAGGCACAGAGGGGCACGGGGCCGCGGCCCGAAGTATCCTGCACTGCTTATTTGATTTCAGGAACCACTTTGCGACTGACGTACGACCTGGATCATGACCATACATACACAAAAACCCGTTGTCATGTCCCTAGCATTATTGGAGCAGCAAGAAGTAAAACAGCAAACTGTCTAAAACCAATACCTGGCACTACTGTGCTGTTTCAAGTGATTGCATTAGATTTCCCGTGCAGTTTGATGAAGTGTCCTTGAGAGCAAATCACAGAGCCCCTCAAGGGCCGAGGCAGCCACTCCAGGGCCTGGGCAGCCACAGACGGCAGCACCTGGCTGAAGCTGCACGATTTGTCTCACACAGCATCGATCCCTCTCTGCTCTGGGGAAAAGTGATTGGCTTGGCTGTTTGTTGTACGCATCCACGCTGCTTTGAAACGGCCTGCATCCCAACAGAAATCAACCCACCCAACAATACTTGGCATCAGCATGACTTAGCAGCACTGGATCATGCCCTGAACCACGTCAAACCAAGGCAGTTGCTAGAAATAGTGTTAATTACGATAATACCTTGTATTTATTTCATCTTGTCTAGAAATAAGGTACAGTGTGCTAAATACGCTTTCATGTTCTCATCCTACCTCTATCCGTTCCAATCAGGGCAATTTTTTCATGCTTAATAAATAGAAATGACATTAAAAGTCCTGGTTGTAGAAATCCTTCAGAAAGTTGCAGCATTAAAAGGTAAGCTGCCCACAGGACGTGCTCTTGGAGAGGCTTTTTTTCATCCTTCACGTGTGTCCCCATCAGCGGCTCCCTGCCACATGCAAGGGCTTGGATGAGGAGCAGGAGCCTCCCGCGCCTCCCGCCAGCGCTCAGCAGCACAAGTGCTGTCAGAAACCGATGGCCTGTAGCCTAGTACCTCGCTGCACTACAAATTACCAATCAAATTTTAAAATAATGATGATCATTCATAATATTATCACATCAGTGGGACATTAGGATTCTCCTACTAGCAATATAGTTCAAAGCTAATGCTTTTTCCGATGCATGATTTACTTCAGTTTGTAGAAGAGGGAAGGAAGATGCCAGGTCAGAGCATGTCACTGGCGCAACATCCAGCTATAATGTGGTGTTTCAGCACAATAGGCCAAGTTACCCGTTGAAAATAAATGTTTCTGCTAAATCTAAGCTGAGGGAAGGCAGAACACCATTTTATGTTCACATCAGAAAGCACAAGCTGTCACTCACCTTCTTTTGTAAGCAAAATAATGGCAGAAACAATAAGGGCAATATAAACTTTGAGAGATCATCCTGAAGATCTTTTAGTGATTTTTAGTCAAATTCCAGCCTTCAAAGGGAGATTCCAAATGCTAAATTTAAGGCAATGTATTCCCAGCGGTAACCGCACTGCTTCTATGCGCAACACTCCTACTCCCATCCATGAATTGAAACCAGAAGCAGATGATATGAAATATGGAAAGTTTTCAAACAAAGTAAAACATATCCTCCTGTGAACTAGTTTTCTTTGATCAAAATTCAACGCAATTATTCAATACAGCATTGGTGGATAAGGGAAGAGCAACCAACATCATCTACGTGGATTTGTGCAAAGCGGCTGACGCTGTCCTGCACGATATCCTTGTCCCTAAGCTGGGGGGGACACAGATTTGAGGGGTGGCCACCAAGGGGGTGAGGAATTGGCTGGATGGTGGTGCTCAGAGCTGCAGTCGAGTGGAGACCAGTGGCATTTCTCAGGCGTCTGGGACTGGTGCCATTTAACACAACCGGGGCACTGCTGGGTGCGTCCCTGTTTTCTCCAGATAACTGGATGACTCTGCAGCATCTGCAGATGTAGCAGGGAACACTTCCTAGAATTTTTCCAGGGTATAACTGAAAGCAGTTATCCAAAATCAGCATCCCCCAACAGCGTAACACATTGTCCTGATCAGAACTGAAGCACGTTACGGAATCACTCCTGCTGGTACCTGGACTGCTTTGCAACCACAAAAATAAATTCCTGAGCCTGCACAGGATCAGAAACAGAAATCCCTGGAAAATATATTTCAAATGGTGAGTAAAACTTTAAAAGGCAAAAAACAAAAGTAAATCTGGCAGCCACCAAAAAATAACTGAGGTCAAGCAAGATGCTACAAAAAGGGATGGACTTGAGTCACAAATGCAGACAGCGTATCATCTCTGTTACTGAGCTGAGGCTGACAAAAAAGCTATTTAATCCTCATTTTTTTCCAGTAACACTGAGAACAAAAATCTGATCAACAGTTTTATGCTACTTAAAATGGAAGTATTTCATCCTGTGCTAATAATACATTCCTACAGGTGCATTTCCCCCCCAGAAGTTAGAACCAAAGGCATGCCATTCCTCTGACCCACGAGCAGAAGGTGCTTTGACATAGTTGGTGGCCACTTTGTGATCTGCAGACACATGACAAGGCACAAGCTGTGGAAATATTCTCCATGTAAAATAAACCAACAGGGGCGCCCCCCCCCCCCAACCACCCTGCACTCAAACAAAAGTCCTTCTGGGTCTCCCATGAAAAATATTTTTTCCTGCTAGATGGGAAGCCAGAAGAAGGAGGAAAGAGGAATGAAATTTTGTCTCTCTCCACCTACCCTGATCCTGCATGGCTGATGGGCTGATGCTGCCGTTCTGTTTTCTCTGCAACCTACAAACACTCGATCCATTTTTTCAGTGTCTGCAACTGAACTTCCTTGCACCGGCCGTGCCAACGCAGCCCAGGCACCGCAGCACAAGGAGGGTGAGGTGGCCGAAGTTACCTGTGCATTTACGGTCGGTGTCCTCCTTCTTTGACCCGCTGATCGTCAACTTGCAGTTGAAGTTCTCCTCCCAGTACTCGGCAAACCACACGTTCCTTCGGTTGTTCTCCAGGGTGCGGGAGGTGAAGTAGGCATCAAACCCTGGAGGAGACAGACAAACCTCAGGCTAGGTCTTGCATCTCTACAAGTACTGCATCCTGAGGAACAAAGCCTCTGTTCGCTCCTCCTTCGACATCCAGCACATGAGATGGCCACGGAGAGAAAGGAAATCACTTGCACGTTTTATCTCAAACGCACCTTGCAAGGAAATTACTCTGCTACTAACTGAGAGTTATAACACCAGATATGTATAGAAGAGATTAATATTAAAAAGAAAATTATAAGCAAAAAGCATGGATTAGATATATACAGATAAGAAATGAAGATAAACGATATGGTGCAGCTGATACTTGACTGAGCTCAATACAACCGTAATTTTATAATTAACCTCTGCAGACCTCCTGAGAACACAGCTTCATCTCACTCAATCGGCCATTATCAGTACAACTTGCTGGTTTTGTGTTATGTATTTTTCTTGTTCTTAATTTCCTCTCCAAATGTACAGAAATAGAGCCTGAAACTTCTGAGAGGTGGCTGCAAAGTGTCGGCGTCTACCAGGCACTTCGACATCCCGAATCGGTTGGGGTGTGGTGGGGGCAGGTTTCCTTGCTTAGCTCTCAGAGTCAGGTGAGAGCAACGCAGAGAGGAACAGAACCCCCGAGGGGTTGCTTTGTTTTGTTCTGTAAGTGTTTAGTGCTCTGTATTCCCTGAAAGAAAATATCGTATAGCTGCGTAGCATCAACTAGTTCATAGCTGTCACGTCAATCTTACGTATGTTCTCTGTTTAGCACCTCAATAACTTGCCAGAAAAAAGTATTTTGCTTTGATGTTTTTTCATAAAAATATAAATATATATATGCAATACAGATAAGAATACACACACCTATGTCCATACACGTGTTCATCTTTTTCTTTTCTTCCTCTGTACATCTTTTTCTTTCTTCTATACATAGATTTTACTGAATATCCAAGGGCTTACAAGCCAGAAGGGAGAAAAAAAAAGTAGAACTGTAGAACTGTACTATAACATTGCACATTAAATACTGGCAACTCATTTGAGCTGCCAAGGTGAAGGAATTTCCTCTTTCAAGTTTTCACATTCTATAGTTTCAAACCAAGCCAAATATCCTTTAACAGTCCAGACAATACTTTTCAAAGATCACACTGATTTTAACAGATTTTTCCTCACAATAAAAAACCCTAAGATAAACATTTACTTTCCCAATAAGCAACGGTAATTTAGACTAAGAGGAACAGCACATCACTGATTACCTGGGGCACCGCTGCTCGGTGCTGTATTTAAGCACTCTTCTATCAGCCATTCTCTTTCAAAGATAACTCCTTGGAGCCTGCAGGAATCCTCGTGCATGCAAATACTTGCAGATCAATAGGCAGAGACCCTAAGTACTTGCACGACGTGAGAAATCTGCCCTTTGTACTGCAGTGAGCAGAGCTCCCCTGAGCACACCGGGCGTGCAGAGGCATCGCTGCGCTCCCGGACAGCAGCGCCTGCACTCCGCGGGCTCCAGCCAAGCTAAACAGCACAGGCTGCCTCGGGCTGCCTGGCATCCGAGTGAAATCCTGCTTCAATCCCCTTTTTAAATTTTATTTTTATTTATTTATTATACCAATATACTTTTGGTTTTGCTTGTCTGTTTGGCAAAGAAAATATTTACACGGGGACAGTTAACCAGTGTGTGCGCACAAATCCATGCACAACACCTCGTTTTCCTTTTGTAGCCAACACAAGTCCTTTCTCCAGTATATTCAGAAGGAAGAGCAGTACACGTGTGACACAGACAGGTGGTTTTGGCTTACAGCATTATCACCTTTGCCTTAGAGGTACCAGAAAGGCAGACAACTGTTGTTCCACCCCGCAGCCAGGGTACAGGCTCCTTGCCGCTGAACTCGCTGTGTAATGTTCCGTGCGAACCAAGATAACAGTGCCTCCGTGTGTACAGGAGAGAAGTCCACGACCACAGCGGGAAAGGAAAAGTAACGGGACGGCGCTCACACGAGGCCATTCTTCACTGTCGATAACTATTAAAACAGCAGCGCTACAGCACTTTGCAAGGGGGAAAACGCAGGTGAAGACGATGCCTTTCAGACAGAGGTATAACCCCTTGTAGTGACGGCAGTCCTGCACTACAGCAGGGATATGCTGCTCAGAATGAACATATTCCTGTTCAGTAACGCCGTACTGCAGTCTCTGGTCTTCACAGTGAAGCTCATTTTCCTAAGTGCTTTCACGATATTTCTTTGTGCTGCTGCAGGGTATCTTCCTTTTTACTTGGAACTTCAGCACTGGGTTACATACATATATACATGGGGGTGCCATGTGTACGTACAGCACGTAGATCAAACATCAAACAGCACATAAGACTTACAGCACGGATACGTCCATTGCAGTTTTGTCCACTTAGTGGCAAAACCTTTTATTACTTCTTCCTGGTAAACTGTACCGCGCTAGCTACAGGAGCAAAGAAATTTAAGGCACGATGAAGACAAATTTCCTGCCTACAGTTTCACAGATCAGGTGCAAAGTCAGCAACAGCAGCCAGACCTTAGATTCACCTCCCAAACCTGACAGTCACTGGGCAGTAAGGGGCTGTGCCCATTTCCTTCAGTTACATCATTCTTGCAACAAGTATATTTGAATAGCAGGAATGGAGAAGAAAGGAGGTTTCCTACGTCTTTCAGGTTATCTTTAGTTTGCAACAAGCAACATCAGAGCTTTTGCATATGGAGACAGCCTGGATTGAGCATTGTGAACGCAACCTTCCAGAACTGCAACCAGATTTCAAGTTCAGGTTACGAGACAGCTCTGAATTTTATGGCGATGGTTGTTGAAGCATTCAGACTATGACAATCTGAAACCCGTACAAAGAAGGTCACTCTGCCGGCTGCACACCGAGATGCCCAGGGGTAAGTTATCTGACATCCTGAAAAGAGCAAATCCACTGAAGCGGCAGATCTCAGAATTTACGTTTTGTCCCTTAGCTTTGCAGTTTGCACTAGCATTACAGAAGAGGGTGGAAACAGAAATATCCAGCATTACAGGTACTAAACTATCTCCGTTTCTTTTGATTTTGCAGTTAGAAGTTACAGTAAATACATATTCCATTGAAAGAGGGAAAAGAAAAGTTCCTCCCAGCACAGCCAACAATTTATCTCTCTGAAATCGGTGGGTAAATCGACTCAATCTGGCACCCCACACAATGAAGTGGAGTCAGAGGAAAAACATATGGCTTCATCAAATTAGCATAGCAACCCATCCAGTATGGGATAAAAATAGACAGCATGCAAACAGATGTTTTCAAACAAGAAAGAAGATTAGGAGTGGGGTCAGCCTGTCTCCTTGTGTTAGCCGGGTGCACTACTGACCCAGTCAGAGCACACACTTTAATTCTGTCTACTAAAAAGAATTTAAAAAATTAAATATTGGGATCTTCCAGAAACAGGCTGAAAGCAGTCTGAATGTCACCTGTGTGTCACCTCCATGGCCTCAGCGTGGCTGCCTTGCCCTTAACCTCGTTCTTTCAGCTTGAAACCACAGCCTGCCGGAGTCACGCTGGAAGCAGCTGCAGGGCAGCAGCCAGCCAGGGAGGGCAGAGCTCAGACCCTCTCTGCCCGGCTCTTCGTTCCGAGGCAGGTGCCTAACCCGGGATTCCCAGCCTTTAGGGAAAGCCTGCACCAGACCCCTCCTGCCATGGCAGTTCCACGGAGTTAGTGACAAAGTGCTGACACTTATCAGTGTTTCTACGCTCTGCCTCCAGAAAGGGCAGCACAACTCCTGCACGTCTGAGCTAAAGCACCCTGGATGAGTCAAGAGCTACCCGAATTTCCTAAGTTTTCTTTCTGGTACCTGCCAGCCAAACCTCTTTTCCTGTAAACCTGCGTGTCTTAGTTTTACTCTTAATTAAATGGGCATTTTAAAGGGGATATTCAGTCATAAGATCTGCAATATATAAAGTTCAGAAAGAGAAACAATATACCTTGCCGATGTGCCAAAGTAAGTGACCTCTGGGAGAAGCGCTCTACAGCTTAGTAAGATAAAATCAATGTGTTTTGATAAAGCTGTAATAGAATTCCATAAGAATTACTCCAAACCTTTACAGATTTAATAACAAATAATAACATTCTCATTGATTTTTTAATGATCCCACCCCATTCTCAAGAAGGGGGACAGATCCCTATTAAGGTGTCAACATTTTTTTATCATTATTTTCTATTGATCGAGCCGAGCAGGCGAGTGACTGACAGAGGGATGAAGTTAAGCAGCAGGCCAAATTTCTGTTCATTCCTTCCTGGGAGGAACACCGGGCACCCATTTCTGCTCCTGGCACAGCGTGCTGCAGCGCGGGTCACAGTGCTGCTGCCACGACCTGAACGGGACCTCCAGAGGGCATCACCTGGCATCGCACAAGGTGCACGCACGTGCACGGCTGGGTACAGAGGGTAAAACGACGGTGTTTAACATCATCTGGTCCGAACCTGTGCATCACCACTGAAATCCATCAGTTTCCAGTAGATGAGAGTGCCTCCGTTCAAACACAGGTTGGTACAGAATGATCAGTAGGATTCCTCTGCTCCTAGGATGTTATTTTTTTTTAAATCCCTGTATCATTCACAATAAAGCTATCAAAGTTATTATTGCTGTCTGAAACCCACTGTCTGAATTGAAGACACACCACACTCATTGCTCTGTGCCCTGAGACAGCAATCACTGCCCTTTCTTTTTTCCCCACTGTTATTTTTGGAAGGGTAATTGTGCAGGATGTACTTTAATACAATTTTTAAGTAACCTAATTGAAAAAAAAAATATTCTTCTAAGAGGAAATAGGATAATTTGAAAATCTTACTGTTTATAAACCTTCCATTAGATACATGTCTAATAAGTAAGCAAAACCCAAGTATTCATTTCTCAGAAGCCTTTGCTGATCATTTGCCAGGGTGGCGATATTGCTGCCTTGCAACCAACCTTGTCATGGATTATAATTAAACTTCACAAATCCCATGATGAGTTTCATGACTCACATGTCTATTAACGAACAGCCTGTGTTCGTTATGATTGTATTTTGAATACTAATCATAAAGTTATGGCGGGACTAGGGAGAGAACTACGCCATGTAATTATTGTAAGATAGCATGCACGGATTTATTTTCCATGAGTTTAATTAATAGCTAGGACCACTGCAACTCATTCCTGGCCATCACGGCAATCAACAGCTTCTTCCATTTAAGTATGGTGACAACTTTCACATCAATACGAAGTCTGATTTCATTTTCTTCAGCTTGCTGGATACGAACCATTTCAAATGCCACTGGGCTATCCAGCAGTTATCTGGTGCGTTTTTCCATCCCAAGACCAGGCTTCCACCGGCCAGGGCCCCCCACGCGTGGCACCCAGCCTGACCTCACACCGCCACTCCTGCTGCGTCGGAGGGATTTCTGCCTCTTATCACTCCAGCACCTCGAGCATCGCTGTGCCAGCACGTTTACTCTGGCTAATTACATGACTGACTTTCTTCAAGCAGAAATTATAAATGATATAAATATTACACACAGACCAGAGATGATAAAACTGCTGTCTTCGAAACTCCGCATTTTGTTGGTAATTGCTTCTCTTACCCCCGTTCCCAGCCCCCAGAGCGGAGCCCTAGAAGCCTCTGAGGGCTCTTCTGGCTGCACAGTTTATTCCAGCCCCCAGTACTGTGTACCATAAACACAAACAATCCACCAGGGCCGATGGTTTAGAATCGGAGGGACATCTTAAATGCACGCTTAATTCTAGATGCTTTTTTGAATTAATGTGATTCAGAAACCACGAAAATTGAAACACACACAAACGCGCTCTCTATAGACTTTAAGCACGTGCTCAAGCTGAACCTGTTTGAACTGAAGCCAATGAGGCAACTCAAATGCATAATGTTGAATACAAACCACGAGTCTGGGTTCGGGGGCTCAGAGAATGAGAGGACCCAACCCAGAAAGCTGAATGCTGAAATGTAGAAGTATGAATAATCGCTTCTTACGTCTGTACACGGCCAAGTATTACGCTCGTGTGGCAAGATTTAGCGATTTCCCAACGTTGCCCATATATCATACTTAAGAAAATTACTTTTTCAGCAAATACCTCTAAGAGATATAGATATTTATTTTAAGAGATTTTACAAATGAAACTAAGTCTCATTACTTTAAATCCCTGAGATTTGATTAAATCATTATTCTTGCACAGAGAAAAATGATACTACCTAATGGGTTTATTTTCTACCCTGGGGGAATAATACATAAATTAATTACATGGTGAAGGAACAGTTTTTAAAATATTTGGGCCATGAGGAGAGGAACCAGGTCTCCAGCCTGAGGGATGGCAGGGTGCATCCAGCTGGGGAGAAAGATCTGGAGCCTTGCTGGACTCCAACGCCCCCAGATCCCGAGCACTGCCGGTGTTCTCCTGCTTAGCTCAGTGAGGAACCCTCAGGGCCCACGTAAGCACATACCGATCAGGACAAGAATCAGCAGCAGCACGTCAGCAACCAAAAGCAGAAGCTACCACAGGAAGACAGGGGGCTCATCCCACAGCCGACTGGAACCAGGCTCCACGTGTCAAGTGTTACCTGGGTGTTTTTTTCTGTGCTGTTCACAGTTAGTAATACACTATGAAAACAGCAGCACAGCACAGATCCCCTCCGAGGAGATGATCCAACCTCCCCAGCAGTTCTCAGAAACGCTCCCCAGGTCCTCCAGGACCACGGCACTGTGAGGGAAGGCAGACGGAACCGCGCCGAGGAGCTGGCGATGCTGAGAGCCGCGGCTTGTTCTCGACTGGAAAGTGAGGCTTGCTAACTGGTGGCTGCTTTTTACACCAAGAAACCCCAAGTGATTTATTTCTAACATTAATCTCTCATCTCTCCTTCCATCTGATGTTACTACGTGCTGCCCATTTTCTGCCTGAAAGCATAACGCTCAGCTTCCCTGGCAGAGATGGCTGAGGGAATTATACGTGCTTTGGAGGCTAAACCAGGCTCCAGGACGAATGATGCGGTTTTCCACGGTCAGCTGCATTCAGGGGCTGGGGGGAGAAAGACAGGTTCACAGATGAGGCTCTCATCGTGGGGCCTGCACCAGGGCAGCCAGGAGAGGTGCCCCCTCCACAGAAGTCCTGCTCACCCCCACCGCGGAAGAGGAGGCATGGACAAAACCAAGCAGCTCCCTAGGACGAGATGGAAATGGGGGATCCAGCACTGGACTGGCTCCAGTGAAACCAGTGGCAGCCAAATGCAGTTTCCAATATCGCCAAAAGGGACTGCTGGGCAGGCTGCTTTGGGGGAGATCCATGATGGCAACATGTGACTGGCATGAATGGAAGCGATATTATTCCCAAATAAGCCTTCTGTGCCACTGCTCCGTGCCACATCACTGGTATACGCTGCGAAGCACTGCTTTCGAGAGCAGTTGGGCCATTGGTGGCTGTAATTTAATAAGGAAAGTAATAAAATGGGAGTCTTTGACCTACCACATTTCTCTTGTGCCTGAAGTGTTTTCATTCTCAGCCCACGTGGTTTGAGAGCAAATACAACATATTGACCTAATTTCATGAGCAGTTTTCATTAGTTTATGATATTTTTATTCTTTTCTATTTTGTCCAAAGCATGTCCACACTAATGATGGCCAGCTACACGAATTTTATTTACCCAGATAGTAAATCATCACTTTCTATGGTTACTGATGCCAAGTGAGTTGAAAGCAGCTACTCCATTTTCTGATTTCTTTAGCCTTCAAGCCAAAACAGTTTAATTTACCAACATTAAGTCTGGACTAAAAGCATTAGACATGGAATGATAAGATCAATTTTTAAGGCAGCCAGTCTTTTTTCAGATTTCATTACGTTGCCCAAGATATATACTATGTACTGTTATGGAACTGTTGAGTTTACAGATATTTTCTTGACTTCCTCAATAAAAGGACATAGCATAGTGAATTTAACTTCCTTCATGACAAAAATGCTTTGCATTTGCTTTACATTTTAATAGTTGCTGATAGAAACAGTGAAAAAGGGTATTTTGGTTAATTTCATGTTTGACTTTTTTTTTTTATACACTATATATACATCATGGACAAAGGAAATTCAGCTTGCCATCCTTAGGGCAAAGCTAGGAGCTTACGCGATAAAGCTCCTATTATGGATATAGATATATATTGGCTAAGTATCATTGCTATCACTTTAATAAAATTATAAAGCTGCCATGACAATGAGATCATGACCCAGGTGGTGTCTAGATGTCGCTATAGTAGGAAGGTTAATACACAAGTATATTATTATTCATTATTCTACAGCTTGTGGCCTCCAGGCACTTCTTACTGTCACAGAGCTCCCATTTATATCAATATAAGAGTTAGTAGAAAATGCTAAACTTATTTCTTCTATTGTTATTTTTACTGCCATATCAGCCGAGAGCGAGACTTTTCCTGTTGCAGCAGGCACTGGACACGCACGTAATAAAGAGCCGATCCTCATCTCTTGCTTCCATGGTCCTCGGGATGGCACTTCCCCTTACCAGAGCAGGAGACTGATGTTTTAACCCAAAGGAACCACTGTTTTCTTTATAAAAAGA
Source organism: Oxyura jamaicensis (assembly GCF_011077185.1). Taxonomy (NCBI): domain Eukaryota; kingdom Metazoa; phylum Chordata; class Aves; order Anseriformes; family Anatidae; genus Oxyura; species Oxyura jamaicensis. Next base: position 20,819,125 of record NC_048904.1, on the reverse strand, counting down.
AAAAGACCAAATCCATGCCTCAGAGCATTAAGAGAGCTGTTACAGGACAGAAGATGAAGAAGGCTTGTGCTCTCTTCCCCCTAACAACTGTAGGCTTCATAATGCACAAGATTTTTGCATTTTAGGCCACAGAGGGACATTCTAAGTTGACACCCATATAAGTCACCCAGGCTGCTTTATGTACACTGTGCTCTCCTTTCAGCTGCATACTCCACTTCTTATTCAAATGACTCCTGCTGCTGGAATGAATAATTCTTTTTATGAAGTGCAATGTGCAGAGTCACAGAAGCCCTCTCTTGCTAGTGAGGATCTGTATCTGCTGTAAAGACTATCATCAGATTCAGGCCAAACCTAACAGCTTTAAGAATACATCCAAAAGCAGAATGCTTCCCAGTAATTCACCGGATCTTGCTGCCCATTTATTGGAAATGAGCTATTTGTCTTGCAAGGACCTTCTCCTGGAAGTACTCTTTTCCTCACACCTGAAGATGAGTTAAAATGTCCTTTTTAAAAATATATATATCACAAGGCAATGAGTTAATAGCCACCTTCTCCTCTCACCTTCATACCCAGTCTTCTTGAAATTATCTGCTGCTTTCTGCTGCTGGAAGCTAGATCAGCTTTTACATTGATCTCTGGCAGCAGCAGAACTCCAGCAGAGTGAAACAGGGGCTCAGCCAGGGCACAGAGCAAAGCAGGGGCAAGCCTGGCCACGGGAGAGAAAATAGATCCCATTCTCCTAGTACCAATAGTTACCCCTAAAGTCTAAGCTGTTGTTTCAATTTTTCATTGGCAATTAGGTGCCTAACTAAACTCCCTTGTCTGCACCGATCGGTTCTTCCCAGCTCTTTGCTGGGTTCCTCCTTCCCACCCTTTTCCCCAAACACAAGAAGCCGCTCCACATACAGCCTGTTTCGTTTTAATAATGCAGAGCGGTGAAATCAGAGAGATACAGAAGGTCTAAATGCAGAACATGCCAGAGTGCTTTTCTCCCCTGTGATAGCAGCAGCAGACAAAATGCACAGCGTATATCCTTAAAAGCATTTAAACTCAAGCCGCCTGCTTGCATAATTTAAAATATGGATAAAAATACATGCATCCCTCCGCATTGTGATGCAGCAGCCAGAGTAACCCTTAAACACAACCAGCAGGTTAAAACCAACGACAAGACATGGAAGTCAGCCCACGCACGGCGAGCACGGGGCCTGCTCGGGGGGAGCAGGCCTGGCAGCGATGCTGCACAAGGGCCATTTTCCACCGTCCTGGGGCACCTTCCCAGCGAGCAAAACGGGATCACAAACACAGCCCGTCCTCTCCTGCCCGTGGTGAGGCACGAGCGGTGCCGGCGGGGCTAAGGAGCCCCCGCTGCTGCCAGCATGGCCGGGCCTCCGCTCAGGCGAGGCCTTGTCCCAGCGCTTCCCGGCTGTCAGCCGTTGCTCACCTGCAGTTCCTGCCACCCGCAGGGGCTGCTCTCGGTATTTACGTGTGTGTAGCTGGTGTCATCATTTCCACAGGCACCGTCACCCCACATGCAAACATATCCGTGTGTCCTCAAACACGCGTGCACACAGAGCTGTACTCACACACAAACCAGACACTGAGGGCTGCTTTGTTTTGTTTTTTAAACAAGCTGTTGACATGGTAACACTGGTTGGGTGAAAGTAACAGCATTCCTTCAGATTGCTGTTTAATGTGATGCATTTTTCCCACAGAAACACTATTTACACAGCATACGTGGCAGCGTGTGCAAGTGCGAGCAGCCCCAGCGGCGCTCCCCCGTGCAGAGCAGCCAAGAGATGGAGAACAACTGGCTGTACATAGCCACCAAGTCTTGTTTTAAACTACTATATACACTAGCAGTCTTATTTTCAAGTTCCCCTTGAGATAATAACCCCTCCCCAAATATTCCTTGACATCTCCACTATATACTCTCCTCCCCCCCCTCTTTTTTTTTTTTGGGGAAAAGACTTCAGAAAGAAACAAAGATTTGCTTCCTTTATTTTTGAAAGCTGACTTCCTAATTGTAGGAAGGTTTTAATGCTGCCATGCAGCTAGAGCACACCGAGATGGGAGACAGCAGCGTAACAACTATTCCCTCCCTGCCCGGCCCCTCAGCTGATACTGCTAACACACAGTTCCAGCCCTCGCTCCAGCTGTGCGCATTAGTCATGTCAAACTACAAGGTGCCATCAAAACCAAGTGCTCAGCCTGACACGTACAAAGACAAACAAAAATAATTCAGGTTTCTGCAGCCCGGGGATGTGGTGCGATCACACAGCCCGGCCTCGCCACCCTCGAGACCACGCAGGCCCACACAGAAACAACTGCATCGCCCCCAGTCACTGGTAATTGAGACACCGAACATATTTCAGGGAAAACAGAAAGACTTTCCACTTTGATTTAAATATTCCAGGAGCAGAACATCCTCTAGGCACCCACTCCTCATCCTTTGATCACCTCTGCTGCTTTTCCCTCTCCTCTCCCTTTCACGGGGCCACACCACCCCTAGGTCCAGCAGCCAGGTTTGGGCTCCGGCTACACACGGAGTGGCAAAGGCAAGTGCCCTCCACCAGGGCTTGGCCGTGGTCTCCTCATTTTACTAATAATAAACCGACAGGTTGCACTCGGAGACCCCAGCCTTGTCTCTAAGGAGCCCCACGCAGACTTTCTGTGAAGACTCACATCCGACAATACCTCCTCTGGCTGACACAGGGTCACCAAAGGCCCTCGTCCCTCAGCAATGTGCCAACGAGAGCAGAGCTGCTGGACACGGGCACAGCCCGCGGCCAGGGGGGTCCTTGCCGAGCACACAGGGTGCAGGACCTGTCCCAGCAGAAATGCCTTTGCAGAGATAAATAAGGCAGCCTGAACATAAGGAAACTTTTAAATGGCTCTCGAGTTGCAAGATAATTTGTATTCCCCTCTCTTCATACCAACACATTAACCAAATACATTATTTCCATAATGAGGAGATGAACATCTGTGTGGCTTCCCAAAATTTCAAGTGGCAATACTTGAGACAAGTATTCTCTCCTTGGGGATTGACACATCAGCGTTTGTAGATCAGTGCCAAAGCTAAAAACATCATTTGAATTCCAAGGAGATTTGAGTTCAGGTGTGATTTAGTTTTTATTTTATTTTTATTTTTAAAAGCACACCGATTTAATTCTACAAATTGAAGTTGCAGTATTAGACTCTGCACTTGGCCCTGTGCAAGTAAGCTGCCTAATTCGAACTTCATGAGGGTACAAGAAAGAACATAAATACCTGAAATACAGCACTCTTCACCCAGCTAACACTACGGCACAGCTCCCTCCCTGGGACACCCTGCCCCACATCCCTGTCTGCGTAGCAGAGCTGCCAGGATCCCCTCCAAGCCGGGTGCCATCTGCTCTAGTGACAAATCCACCCCATCAGCCAGGCACGGGCACATGCTCCCAACCAACCTGGCTTCATTTCTTCCTATTTTTAACCAAGTAAATCCAGTAAACCGAGTTTAACCAAGTAAAACCAGTAAATCCCCAGGGAAAAGAAAAACAAGCAAACAAACAAAACAAAAAAAAACAAACCCTCAGCTTTGTGAAGAGTCTATTTCACTACTTACTTTAAGAATTGATTGCAGCTGGAGGATTGCAGAAGCCACTCTGAGCGCCAGCATCCCTTTTGAGCACTCGTTGCTGTCCCTGCACGGAAGGAGCCACGGGCTCTCAATCCTTCTGCTCCCAGCAGCCGCCCCACCGCCACCTCTGGGCCTTTGGTCCCTTTACACTGATGTCTGTGCACTACTACTGATACCAACGTGACAAAAAAAATAAAATTTCAGCATCTTTTCACTATACACCAGTGATTTTCCTCACAGCACTGGGCTGTAACTATCCCAGACCCATGAGCCCTACAAGCCAAGAGCTGAACCCGTGGAGAAAATATTGAAGAGTAGGCACCACAGGTGGGTATTATCAGTCTAACAGCAAAACTCTGACTCTAATTAGGTTTAATCATTATTCACAAGCAATTATACCATTCTCTTTCCAGTAGTAATAATCAATTTGAGGCCACTCACTTGCTTCATACTTCATTCTTACAAACTCTAATGCAATTAGTTTGGGGCGGGTGAGAAGTATCAGCACCATGTGCAATGAGCTGCTGATGAAGTACAAGCGGAGCTTCGAGCAGTATGGGAGTCAATGATCACTTCGGAGACAGAGCCTGTGCTTTACCTTCCCAGGCCTCTTTCTTTCTCTCCCCTGACTTTATTAGTGCTTTGAAAGCAGCCAGAAAGAGGGTGACAGCCCAAAGCAGCAGCTCTCCATCCCTTGGTGAGCGGGTCTTTCCCACCACCATGTCATCACCTTTCAGATGCGCAGCAGCAGTCCCAGAGGCAAACAGGAGCGTGGTGCTTGCAGTACAGCTGTGTTAATGTAAGGAAGTGGGTTAATTTCCAAATGAGCCACATCATGTAATTGAAAAAAATGACTGAGCTACACTTTCAGTGCAGTATGACCTTAAAGTGCACAGAGGAATATCTGTACTTGCAAACACACAGTTCTCCCTCCTATGGTTATATTTCAGCTGTGAAACAGAATGTCTGTATTTATCTTTCCTTACCAGAAGATCAAGACCTGTCCCTACCAGGAGGAGATCATTGATGTACTGACTCCAGTTTTGTTCTTCTAAAAGCTAGAAGATGTAATCATAGTGAGAATTTTTTTTCTAAATAATATTCCATTTCTTTGAGATATTGGAGTGCTATCACACAGCCAACAAAATGAAAACAGTCCCAAAGCCGATCTGCAAACCCCGCATGAGTGAAGTGAGCACTTCAGCGTTCATTGGATTGTCTTTAGGGAAATTATGTGTATTATTTCCTAAACTATTACTTTCAAAAGCCTATACTCATTCAAGCTCTGCCAATGCAAACCAAAAGGAAAAAAAAGAACAACCAACCAAACAAAAAGAAACCACCTTTCTGAACCTCTGTCCACTTCCCAAAATCGGCACTTTTATTTTTCTGTCTGAGCCCACCCCTCCTGGCAGAGCTCAGCCTGCTCCTCAGCCTGCTCCCAGCAGCCGGGGTTTGTGCGCAGAGCTGCAGCCGCAGAGGAGCTGCAGCCCCCGGAGATCTTCCCCAGGACGCTCCAGATCCCCACAGCAAGAACCAGGACGGCAGCAAATATCTGCTCATGCAGGAAAGGACAGATGCTAATAAACATGTAATACATACAGTGGATATATTTTTAATATATAATCTAAGCAGATTTATTTGTCACTTGCAAACATGAATGCCATATTTGCATTTTACTCTAATAAAAGGCTCAAACTTTTTTATTTTTGCTTTGCTTGAGAGGTTGTGAAGTAATATTTCTTTTCAGGCTTGCTAATAAAGAGCAACAATAATTGAGTCATAGAACATGGCAGAGACTAATTTTAAGTGGCCTACAGAGAGAATCTCTTTGGGCTGTAGCTAGAGTCAGAAATGGCAGAGGAAAAAAATTTCTTGTGAGAATTTAGGAACTTTTGCTTCCAATATCTTTCAAAGAGAGGAAAAACTGAACCCAAAGAGGAAAAGAAATATTAAAAGGTTTATACTTATTACCATTTGTAAAGGGTAATGGAAGAGCTGATAACAAAAGACAAAGAAATGTTAAATATGAATCTAAACTTAGCAGAATGGAAATAATGTGTTACCGTAAATATATGGGCTCCAGGTTACCCTGGGAGAGGCTGTAATATACGAGTGAACTACCCATGAGAATTCAACAGACACGTGCAGTTTGCTAAGGGAGCAGACGCGAGGGGTGCTGAACACACGCTTGCCCTCGTACCTGCCAGGCAGCAAAAGGGCACGAGCAGCACAGATGGAGTGAAACGGGGCCCAAGGAACACCAAAACAAGCCTGCTGGATGCATGGCAGGGGATGTTCAGTGCACCCCAGCTCCCCCAGGCACCCCTCGCCTGGTGCCAGGCAGGGCGGCTGCAGTGGCGACCCCGCTGCGGGAGCTCTCCCCCTGCTCCTTCCCCTCCCTGCACAGACGCTCCTCCACCGGGCTGCGCTGCTGTTTGCTTAGCAGATGGCAGAGGGATTTGTTTCTTTCATTTTAGTTTCTAATATATAAATGTTATTTTAATTTCTTGTTGCAAAAAATATCCCTTGTAGAAAAGACTGATGACTGAACCTTTTATTTCTCCCGTCACCTTATGGCACAAGCAGATTGTATTTGTATTCTGCGTTGCGCTGCCCCCAGTTTCTGTGTCTGAAGTTTCCTAAATTAAAACACTGCAGTAATTCTGAGGGAAAATAAACAGCCACCCGGGTCCATGGGCCTAATCCCAAAGTCCTCACTTGGAGCTATTTCTTGAGCCCAAATTCATCACACGTGGGACCAAACATGAAGAGAAGCAACTGGTCCTCCTGATCAAACAAGTGGAGCTCCTCATTGCCTGCTCTGCAGCACCGATGGGCAGCGCACCAGGCGCTGCACTGGAAATGCTACATCCCATATTAAACTCCCTCCCACTCCACCAAGGCAGTGCATCAGGGATGAAAAATGCTCTGTTCCATTAAGAACAGCCTGCAGTTCCCAGCCCTCCTGCAGAATTTTGAAAAGTAGATACTTGGGAACATTCGTGGCTATTTTTACCTAAAACAGTAACAGCTTATTTCAGAAAGCTCTCGCTATTCTTTCTTTACTTGAAAATATGTTAAATATAATGGCAAAATGAATACTCTAACATACTTCCTGTGAAGTAGAAACAAGCGTTAGCCTTTCCTGCTCCTCAGTTGCAGCAATGAGACCCGTGCTCCTCGCGCAGTGCTGTGGCACATCCCCGTTCCCTGCGCTGGCTTCACTGAGTCACAGAGGCACACACAGCAGAGCGCTGTGCTTGGCACGGTGTTGGTGCTGGTACTGCTCAAAGGGAGTGGGAGAAGGTGGTAAAATCTGTTCTTGACTTGGGTTTCTATGCCTAAAGAGAATGACAGAGTAAAACATTACTCTTTAGACTTCCCTGTGAGCCAGCTCTGCTTCAGCAGCCCAGGAGGAGCTCGCTCGCCTCGGGTCTGGTGAGATCCCCGAGCTCTGCCACCCCCCTGTGTGCCGCTGCAGAAAGGTGCTCCTGAAAATTCAGATCAGCCAGAGGTGCTTCAGTGTTTCTGAAGTGCTTTCAACTGGCTCAGCCAGGCCATGTTGGGATTCTTCCTCCCTGCAAATCAAGCGCCAATAAAAAAGGTCTAATTGAGCATCGCTCATTGCCAGACCCAGACAACTTCACAGCATACAAAAGGAGACCTCTTCCCGCGGTGACTGACAGGGAGCGATGCCTACTGAATCCTCGCCTAGCTTTCAGATCATGAGATTTGTTTTTAGATCATGAGAAAAGCCTTTTGCACACCTTCAGGATTGCTCTTTACCTCTTGGCATTACCTATCAGCCTTCCCCAGGGACAAAGACAGAGAGGAACTTCTGGCTACTAAGTCGTTCTAGATGTGTTGTAGATCCTGGAAATCCTGCCAGTTTTACTAACAGGCAGAAAATGAATTCCTATCAAACAAATGAGTCTTGACACTCTGCAAAGAAGTAGGGGCTGACAGCAATAGGAAACACTAGGATTTCCTAATGATACCCTGGGGGGCCGGAGGGGCAGGAAGCAGGCGTTTGCCACCTTTGTGTGCTGGCTGTGTGCTACCCCCGTGCTGCTGAACGCCCCTCACAAGGACGGAGAGCTGGGTTGCCAGCCCAAGCTGCCCTCGGCTCTGCTTCCTTGCTGCTGCTGGAGCAGCTGTGCAGAGGATGAAGCCTTCTCTTCCCTGGGAGACCTCCCTAACGGCGAATCCCCCTGAATGCCTGCCGTGCAGAGCAGCCCCTCCAAGGGACGCGAAGGGGTCCCTGGTAGAGCACATGCAGGTCAGGGGCTAGCACACGATGACAACAAGCTTCCTGAAAACAAAACTCTTCCTTTCTGGGTGGAAATGCTCTGCCCAGATGCGTCCAACAGGCAGCTTCAGTGTCAGGTCAGCGAGAGGAAAACTGGTCTTTAGGAGATGCACTTCAGGTTACTTCAAAATGAAGACCACTGACTACGTCTGAACGGTGATCACAGCTAAGTGGTTTTACCCCACCAGTTATGTCTTCTCTCAGTGTCAGCCGCCCTGGTGTGTGCACGCACATCTCTCAGCACAACCACCCACACAATCTCCAGTGTCCTGAAAGAACAGTTAAACATGAACATCAAAGGGAAAATGCCAACACAAGCCCTGGGAAGAATGCAGAAAACACAGAAATAGAGGCAGAGGCGCTCACGTCCACAGGATGAGTAACAGCGGGTGCGGACGGGCCCTGATTATCAGCAACCCAGGCCTGCTGTAGGCTAGGCAAGCAGCTGGGTTCATTTCAAGGGGCCAAAGAGAAGGGCCCCAAATCTTCATTGCACGGCAGTTCTTTACAGCCCAGTTAGACCCTTACCATGGAGCAGCAACACCCTTTGAAAGGGCGCTGCACCAAACCTTGCTGATGCGGTTGTGAGCTGGGTCCTGCACCAAGCAGTGGCTGGGCCCAACTTCAAACTGCCTCCGAAAACCAAAATGAGCCTCAACCACTGAACAGCACCCAACAGCCAGACTTCAGCAAAATATCACATTAAGATGGTGTAGAAGTTTACATTTTGATTGCAACAGAACATGTTTTTTTCAAACACATTCCCTTACGGGAGCATGGGTTTGGGGGGCCATGGGGCTCTTCCCTCGAGACTGCAGCAGCACAAAGATTGCTGCTGAGGCCGCATTTCTCAGGGACTAGCACTTAGAGAGAACCTGAAACAAAAGAAAGAGAGAGAAAAAAAAAATGGAAAAAAAAAACCAACAAACACATTAATTTGAAACTTTATAGAAACAGTTTCTTTTCTATATCTGCATATTAACAAAAAATGCTGCCCTTAAGCTACTGTCTCTTTGAACCTGACAAACTTCTCCCCAAGGCCTTCATTTCAACCCGTCAAAGTTAAGCACTGCGTTGCTGCTGCTCCTGCACAGCGAATGCACGATTCCTGCCTCCAGGCCGGGAGCAGGCCCTGCCGGGCTGACCCGCAGCAGCACCTCACCTCCCCATCCCCGGAGCCTGCCCATCGCCCTCCGCCGGGATGTAAGCCGAGGCTGAACTGCATCCCTCCTTTCATCGCAAAGCTTCAAAGTGGCAGACCACGGAGGGGCGTACAAGAAACGCGCGGCGTGACGCCCGGCGTACCGAGCACCCTGGCTGAAGGGTGTCACTGGAGCCGCGCTCAGCCCAGCCCGTGGTGTTAGGGTTAAGAAACAATTTTTGATAATGAGATGGGAGATTCATAGCCAAATATTATCATGTATATAATAAAGGAAAACATAAATAAATGATAGAAGGATGGAGGAGTGACAAGACGGACCTTGAGAGATAGAACAGGAACAACATAAGCCTTGTTAGGAAGATAAGATGGATAAGGTGGGTTAGGACTGAAGCCAAGAACTAATTAAAGTCAAGAACTGAAAAGGAGCATGCGCCAAGGAGAAGAGGTGAAAAGTTTAACCCTGAGGATGACTCCTTACTTCATCTGGAAGACCCCCAGGACGACCACCAGAGAGCACCACGCATGTGCAAATGGGAGGAGAGATAAATAGCATACGAAGCGAGGCTGATGTTGTAAATATTAATAAATACTAATGAATATGTAACTTTTAGGATATTAATAGCGATCGGGATGTAACGGGACTTGAAGCCAGATTTGGGCGCCTGCCCCTGGTTTCCAGCGCTGAATAAAGCACCTTCATATAATCACGTTGTGGTTATGTGTCTGCTACGCTAACAGTGGCACACGCCTGCCCAGCCGGCTGTGCTGGCACGCCGCACCCCGTGGGTCAGGCAAGGAGCCTCAGCACTCAGCTGGGAGGAATCAAAGCCGATCTTACCTCCCCGAGTGCCTTTCCCAACAGGCGCGAATCGATATGCGATAAACTCTTCATGGCTGCATGTGGCTTGGACTCCCAGGTAACCACGGTGCTAATTTAAATTCAATTAATGGCTTCATCAGCGCTGGGAAAGATGCACTCTCAACAAGTTTGCGGAACAAATGACTTTAAACACGGTGTGATTGATATAGAAGAACAAAAGGTAAATTCTTCCTTCAGCTGCACTTGGCCAGCTAAGAGGTTTTCTAGGAGGGTTATAAGTGCCACTTGAAAGTATCTTTGTGATAAAGTGTACTGGGTGAAGGAAGAAACCTACCTTAACTGATAACACATCTCTGTATTTACTTAATTAATACGAACACACAGCACCCTCAGCATTTTAATTCCAAAGCTGGTAAATGCAATTTGCTCACAGGTAAAAAATGCAAATAAACAAATGTGGCCAAAGCAGAGTCACTTTTCCAAACGACTGACGCGAAGCAGCCCTGCGGTCCAACTCCTGCTTGCTGCCGCTTGTCCTTACGCCACCCCAAAGCCCCGGACACGCAGGGGAGCAGCCTTGCAGCCCCCTCCCCGGTGCCAGCAGGGCAGGGCAGGGCAGCGCGGCAGTGTCCTGCTGCTCCCCCAGCCCGAAGGCACCAAGGGAGAACCAGTCCCTGAGGCTGGGGCCCTTCCTGCGGTACAGAAAGTAGAACAGACCAGGGGAGGAAAACACAGGGGAGGAAATGGGAAGAGTAAATTAGGGAGAGACGGTGCATGCTACTCCTCTTATGACTTGTCCCTTACGATTTGTGTCCCCGTTTCCTCCTGGCTTTTCCAGCCCATAGGCTCTGCCCTGAGGAGGCTGCAGAAATCCCCCGCGCAGGCAGCCCCGCATGGATGGAGCAAAACCCCAGGGCCAGGGCCCGCCACCCCTCTCACCCTCCTGAGAGCTCCACCCCAGGGCACAGAGAAAAACCTTGGGAACGGAGTGCTGTAAAAGGCTCTGTAGCAGGCAGGGAAAAAAAAAATCAAAACCTGATTATTTTACAAACACTGTTATGAGAAGTAAAACGACAGTTTTCTGCTCTGTTCAGAGAGGAGATGAGTAAACACTGCACAAAGCAAGCACGTCTCTCCCACACAAGCATACGGGGGTAAAGGCAGCTGCAGCTAGGTAAAGAATATCAGGCCCATATTTATTAACGCTGGATAAAACTCAATACTGTCTGTAACACAGGAAAATGAACCTTGAGCTCTTTTATTTTGCTAGGCTGGGGATGTGAAGGTAAAATATTTGAAAGCCACTAAGCAGTGAGAGATGCTTTCATTCTATGTTTCCCCCCCAGGTATAATCCTGACCAAAAAAAAAAAAAAAAAAAAAAGCAAACCAGCTCTTGCTGGAAATAAAAACAAAACCATTAAAACCATGGTTCCCTATCTATTCAGAAGACAGGCAACTGAAACACTCAAGGACACTTGTGTTGATTTACAGCATTTGCAATACTTCTATTTTTTTAAGTAGCTATGCACTTTCTCATGCTGAATTTGAGCCATCCATTAACCTCTTAGATGAGCGCTTCATGAGATTGCAAACCTTCACCACATCCACAGCTTGCTGGAATTGAATCTTTTGCCTTAAATCTAGTGGAATCTCATTGTTAAGTTTGATCAAATTCTGACCTGAAACCATAAAGGACATTTTTTCAGTGCGGGCAAATAATTTTGCAAGACTTCCAAAATAATTAACATTATATACGTATATACGGCCACAGAAATACCTTCCAAATGTTGAACCAAGATCCCAAATGTTCATGTTCTACTTGTTCTGCCTGCTCTCCGCTGCCATACTCCTCAGGAGCTCTAATGAGCCAGTTTTAATCTTGATGGGTATTAAAGATGGATGGAAGCAAATTCAGAATCTGAAATGTGGATATTGCTTTGACTTGAAGAAAAGATGAGAAAGAAAAAAAAAAAAGGAGAGGAGGAAAGACCATCACTCTGCACTCCAAGACCATCTTTATTAGTTGAGTCCTAGGACTTAAATAGCTGTCTGTAGAAGCATTCTCTAAAAGCTTTCCATATTTAATTCAGCAAATACTGCACAAATCTGCTCCAGAAGGATGAAGCTGTTCCTTCCCTCGTGGCACAGATACTTTCTTATCACTGCCAGAAGGAACTACTTTTGCTCCAGGGACAGAATTTAGGAACTCCTGACTTTGAAGCTGCCTGCTAGGGAGAACTTTAATTGATCTCTGGACCAGCAGTATCATCAGCTTTAATCAGAGGGTCATCCAGATATCTCCCACATATGTATGTGGCGTAATAAAGGCAGCTACCCCAGGCAGCTACAAAGTATAATTAGATTTTGGTACAGCGGTGATAACAAGAAGAGGAAATGCTCTGAAGTTTATTAAATTTGCTGAGAAATGAAGTAAAGTGGCAGCAGAATACCGAAAGGTCACTTTGTGATTAAAAACGATTTGCGTAGAAGTTCATTTACATCTACAAAGAAATAGGGTTGCAGTTCCCCACTTGGGGAACTCCACTGATGATGTGTGATCTGCGGGAACGCAGGGAGCATTTCCATTGCTTGCTCCTTGCTGGTCTGAATGGTCAAAAATGCTTCTGGGACTCTGAGTGAAAAATGGGACAAATGAACTACTTTCTCTTAGACCACCACTGCCTAGAGAAAAGAAAACCACTACGATGATTTGCTGTTCTGAAGGCCAGAAGCTCAGCTGAACTGTGAGAACAAAACACCTGTTTCTTGAAATCTCGTCCTTTCTTCTCATTTTCCACTGTGCTTCCACTTTCCCTATAGCACCTGAAATTTTGGGGGATTGTTATACCTGCCTCAACATCTCCCATTTTCACCATTATCCTGCCTGCATCGTTGCTTCAAAATAGCCAGCTTTTGGTGCCCAAACTCTTCCTGTAGCTCACGGTTTCTCCTCTTTGTGGTATTGCGCCCTTCCTGAGGTTAGCAGGGCACCCTCTCTGTCCTTCAGCGCCAGCTGACGGAGGAATCTCCCCCACGTGCAAAGCTTACACTTCCTTCAGCTGAATGAAAACAAGGGTTTCTGAGGAACAAAGCAGCAGTAGGTAAAACTGCACCAAATGCATTTGGAAGATGTCCTGCAGATATTTTTTTGCTGTTGCGCTGTTGTTTTAGTGAACATCAGATGCATGCAGAACCACAGATGTTCATCATTTCTGCATCACTGTAAAATGAACATAATAATAATAACACATCCCATCCAAATTTTAATTAGAAAAAAACATTTTTGTCTTTTAGGCTATTTTTTCTCACATTCCAACGCTAATATTTGCTCCGTGCTTACATCACACCTTTCCACAGAAATGTTACAAGGCGATACTCTAGAAAAAGACTGTTTGAAGCAAGAAGGATGACTGTGAACGCTCAGAAACACAAGCATGGCTACTTGCAGTACTGCGATGCAACACGCTGTGCTTACTCCTCTGAGCATACGCTGAGTTTCTGGATTGGGCTGATGTTTTCATAACATGTGAGCATGAGGGCACACCATTAAACCTTTTTTTAGGGGAGGAGTTCAAATTAACAATAACCAAAATATAATGTTCACCTGCACTAGTTGTTCCAAACCCACGTACACTCTGCTTTTTAACCTGACTGCCTTGGACAGCCTTTCAACCTGGTTTATACTTGGTTGAAGCTGGCTGGGGAGCTTGTTTCAAACACAAGATTCCACCAAGTGATTACTATTTAAGTTTTCACTTCCTCTGGCTCACTGTCTACTGCAATTATGCAAATAAGATGCAACTTTATCCTTTCAGCATAATTACATCACACACAATTGGGCTATATTAAGACTGACTTAAGAGGAATGAATTCAGTTCATGTAATGATTGCCTAAATCACCCCATGGGACTATGGCAAAGAAAATTTTGTCCCACGAGTGACATCAAGCATCAAGACAAATAACGGTGTGTCTGGAGCCTGACGCTACAAGACAGTGTGTGTGTCAAACTGCGGAGCTGGATGCTTCTGGGGTGCACCCACTGTTATGGGAAGCAGGACTTTCAAATGGCACACGTGTAGGCAGGTGGAAATGCGCCAACATACCTGCGTTTCATGGCTGCGATTTGCATCAAAGAGTCATGGCTGGAGAAGTGCTACTCAAAAAATGTCTTTTTTTTCTGCAAAATGATCGTTTCAGTTTATGACTTATGTGTCCAGTAACTTTACAGATGTCAAAAATCTGATAATCCAAAGTGTACCATGTACACTTCAACATGCGGGCACATTAATTTGCAATGCAGTTTAGCTTTCCTGCCCTATTAGCCTTACATTTTTTCTATGAGGCATAAGAAGAGGCTATGAAGAAGAGCATCACCTATTTAATATTAAGTTTTGGTGTTCTCTAGAAGGAAAGCTGCAGTGCTTCCCTTTGTTTGTTAGGCATCTGTTTCTAACATATTACAAATCCTATTTAACACAATGATAAAAAGGAAGAAGCAAAAGGATAACTCTCTTGAGGAGTAAAATAAGGACAGCCCCTTTATTCATCCTTACTATAGAAGCTCTCACCAGCCCCAGCAGGAACGAGGCTGGTACTTGAGTGGTGCCTTGCCCTGGAGCCGGTGAGCCGCAGGGGCTGGCGGCAGCACTGCTGAGCACCACTATGGAAAAAGGAGCCTGCTAGGCTGGGGTACTGCTCAAGATATCTTCCTTTAGGGCAAATTGAGTTCCATTCTGCTAATTTAGTTTGTTTCCATCAATTTATAGGGGAAATCAAAGCTTCTTATTTCATTTATTTTATGTATTCATTCAAAGAAATCCATTACTACATTTTAGGAAGCAGATGTTCAGTGCTGGATGATAAAAGAATAACATTAAAATGTCTGTTTCCAGTTCTCTTGGATTCATAGCCAAATGGAATTACTACAACAACAGAAAGAAAAGCAAAACAACACACAGCAGTGTAAATGCATGAAAGACAGACAATCCATATGGGTAACAGCCTCACTGAGCAAAGAAATGCTAATACCTCTGGGTTACTTGCTTCCTATAAGTAACAGATTCCAATGGATGCTTCTCACTGGATGAAGCAGAAATGGAATTGGTTTGAAAGGAGAGACGGTGAGTTCTGGAAAACTGCTTCACCAGAGAGCAACACTTAAATGGCACAGGTTTGAGGATTATTGAGGAGAAGGACAGTATGAGAATTACGGCGCAGGAGGGTGGGACTTCACTCTGCGCTCTTAACCAGCCTTTTCCTCTTCCTCCTTACAGGACTAAGCAGATGGCAAATACAGATGGTAATTAGGGATGGATGAACGGGATTGAAAAAGGTAAGTAAAAGCCTGAGCCTTTATGAGTGGTCACAGAGCATTCAGGAAACATTTGCTATTGACATTGGAGCTGCTATTCTAGGACACTTGGCTCTGCCTCTCCTTTAATGCCAAGCACAGTACCTATTTTTGGCTGAGTGTTTCTCCCTTTCAGGCAAATAACTTGCAACTTATGGACCTCAAAATATGTAACTGCTCGTACGGTATGAGCTCTTGAAGAATGAATGCAATTATATATATAGGCAAAATAAAATCAACGCCTCACACACCCTAGTAACCGTGCAGTCTGTGTGACTACAAGTGCAGAATGCAACAAGCCAACTTCTAGGCCATAGCCTAATATAATCCGTGAATAAGCTATCTGCAGGCTCGAGGAACACGTGTTTTGCGGATGCATTAACTGTGCTGATATTTGTAGCTGTTACCTACCTGACTTTCTGAACATGAAGCCTGCCACTTTGTTATTGCCACTTGTTTCCAAAAGCCAACCCCATTATGTCCAATGAGCTTAATGTATAATGTAGGAGCAAAATATTTTAAAATAATAATAAGAAAAAAATTGGAAAGTTTTTATTTCTGTGTACTGTTGGTAGACTTTTAGTTTCTCTGTCAGAAACCCTCAGGGATGAATACAAACAATATGAAAAGATTATTAAAATATCCTGTTTTTCAGAAACAGAACACTTCATTGTCTATCAACTTTACGTATTTATGGAGAAGTAACATGTGCAAATGCCTCCAGGGTTTAAAAATTTAATATTATACATCTGAGAAGAATAACTAATGAGGTGGTATAGTAGACACAGTAAAAATGAATGCAAATATTTGGTTTCCCTCTGAGTGAAGACACCAGAACCCATTTTAATGCATGCAACACATTCAAGGACTCTTTGGAGACCCTGCCTGGCACAACAGAGGAGTTAGTTCTCTTTGCTCAGTGTCCCTCCTATAAAGAACTTTTCATGTTAAAGAGAACACGGACTCTAATCAGCATGTTTGGTTTGCCCAGAGGATGTCACGTAGGTAGCTGAGCATCCCTACAAAGGGGCTGGTATATAGCATATAAGAATCAGACAATAGACTGAATTTTTACTTCTTCAGTAGAAATCTTACCCAGTGCTTCAGAGGTGATATGTAATTGCAATAGATTTTCTCTTCCTACATACATACATGATACGTTAAGATCATTTTGGTTTACATCTTTTTTGGTGATATAGTTAACTGCTGGTAGCTTTTTGGTTGCGGAAATAGCAAATAATTTTTGGACGAGGAACACAGACATTCAGGAAAATTTCAGGGGATAAAGACTGATTCGATGTGCTTTATGCTCGTTCGATACTACCATGTCCATGCTTATTTATTCACAAGAAAAAATATGGACAATCAATTTTGTACCGTAAGATTTTCAAAGAAGGGTGAGAAGCTGTGAGAGAAAGTCAATCAGAAGAGAGGGCTCACCCTCGATGGTCGCTCGCTTGGGCAGGATGGTGATGGCTCCCTCAGCAACGTCCTCCTGCTGCAGCAGGGGGCTCACTTTGGAGCCCCACGTGTCCGAGCCCACCCACAAGAAGTGCCCAACTTGATCTGCCCTTTTGGCGGCTGCGAGGATCTGCCTGGGGAAAAGAACATTTTGTTCACAAGTTAATTTAATTTAAACATGATTGCTCGGTAAAAATAGTGTGTGGCAATTGCAGAATGAACAGAAATAACATATTCCTGTAACCAACAGAGCTCAGCAAATTCACAACACATCGTGTCACAATCCATGCAGTGCTGATTAAACCTTTATTTTAATTCACCCTATATCCTAAGAATGAAATCACAATTTTACTACAACTTAAAAGTTTTGCCATTGATTTCACTGAAACTTCATCCCAAATTCTTTCTGTCTCTTCATATAACTGAGCCTCTCAGCACCTGACATTGTCATCAAAATTTCAAGCTAATTTAAAATTCTCAAGTGAGAAATCAGAGTCACGTTTTTAAAATATTCTTTATATTATTTTAAGAGCAAGTGGTACCAGAATTGTGTGGTTTAACCTTAAGCATCCAAGCCATTTTGTCACTAATAACCATCATTTGCCAGAAAACACACTGTGAATTAATAATACATAGGAGAATGTGCTTGGAGAGAAGGGCATCCTGTATTTGAGAGGTAAGGTCAGGTTTGCCATCAAATGCTTGCATAATCCTACGACAAGAAAAGCTTTCAGACCTTCATTCTTTAAGATCATGCCACATGAGCCAGGGCAGCAGCGGTCATGACTCTGGCGTGGCCCTAAGAAGTGTCCTCACCACATCCCCACACGGCTCTTACCAACAGACACTCCCCCTTCATTATTTGTATTCTTGCTTTCTCTTTTCTGCACATCTATCAAATGAGTTAGTTCCCTCGGTCATCCTTACTTTATGTCCTCATCGTTGGCAAAAATAACGATGGCCCTGGCATTGGGAGTTTCTAGAAGCTGCTTGATAATCTTATCGAAGTCGATGGTCTTGTCCTTGCGATCCTGGGGGATTTTCAGGGACTGAGCAATGCAGAGCCCACCTGTCGGACAAAGAAGAGAAGGGCTCAGTCAACAGAGAACACGGGAAAGACTGTGGTGACACATGTAGACTGGAAGGGGAGCCTGGAAGGAAGAAAAACTCCCTGACTGCTGCCTTCATGTAGAATTTGATCTTCTCATCAGGTATCCTGAGGTATTCTTACAACTTGGTGTTGTTTGGGTGGGACACAGACCTGTTCCTTAGGAAATGCACAGCTGAGCAGGGTCATGGGTTGAGCAGGGCTGTGAAAATAACGACACAGAGTAATAAACCAGTAAATGAGACAGAAAGGGGAAAAACAGCAACAAAACCCCAACAAACACGAACAAACGTAAAACAATCAAAAACCACCACCACCACCACCACAGGCTCAAAGGCAAGTGGTGTTTACAAGGTATTAGACAAACTCTTGGTGCTGAGCAGGGACTCAGATTTTGCCAGTTAAAGGATAACAAGTGAAAATGCCTCCACTGAAACAGCTTATTTGAAATAGGAATGACAAATTAGTTGAAATACTGGCCAAAGGAAAGATTGGTTGTGAAAATCCTTTCTTTTTGAAATGTCCATCATCAAATGGGATGGAGCTGTGCAAGCAACTGGGATCTCAAACTACATGTCTGGGAACTGGACTTCTCATAGATGCACAGATAGTATTGAAAAAAACAGCAACAGCACGATAATAGTGATAACCACATCCATACCAAGGTAACAGCTTTAACACATTTCACAAATTACGGTTATTTAGCATGGCTGGAGAAAAATCAAAATTAACATAGATAAAAAAAATCCTAACTCCGGTGGCATTCTCCTTGTCACTGTAAGCAGATAATCACACTTCTGCCTTATTGCTTTGTTTCTCGGAATAAACTCTTTCATCTTTACTGGCATCCCAGACAACAACCTCCTCAGTGCACTGCACAGCGTGTTAATTAATAAAGCATTGGAGGTACATAGTAGGAATCGTAAGTGGGGATGAATTAATTAAAAGGCAGTGGGACAAAGAAGATATTTACTGATACACTCTAAAATCCAGGTTTAAAAGAACAGCTGAATGAAGAAATAGAGAAGGCATTCTGTAGGACAGGATTTCTAGAGCAGAAAGCTCTTCCACCATCAGCACACCCTGTCTGCATACATTCTGCCCAAAAATACCCCAACTGTCCCGTACCAGGGCAAAGCTGACAGATAAAAGCACCGAGAGGAAAAGCACTGAGCATTTGCAAATATGGGGTTTTAGAGTGGCAAAATGCGGCTCTGCTGTATCACATCTCATCTGCGATCTCTGAGTGCTTTAGGAAGAAGGTCAGGCTCATTTTTCTTATTTCAGAAGTGGAGAAGCTGAGACACAGAGGCTGACTGCAGTCAAGCCAGGTCTCTCGGTACTTGGTGATCCAAAAACCCTGGGGAAAAAAGGATTGCTTTCAGTGGGAAGAAAATAAATTGTAAAAAAGAAAAGGTTGAGAAAAGATAAAACAGAAAATAACCTTTAAGTTTGTCACTGACTCGCACAAGGTTTGTTTCTGTTCTACAGTTATCGCAGCTGAAATTTATCATAACCTGATTTTTTCTGGAAAAGAAAATAATGCTAGTTTTTAAACAGAAACTTCATTTGAAAAGGAGGAGAGAAACTCTAATTGCTAGTAAGCTCCAAAAGCCTAAACACTTTTGAAATGCTCTTTCCTGTTATTTTCCCTAGTCAAAATCAGATGAGATCAGCCCAGCCTCAGGAGCAGTTACCCCCCTTTCCCAGATTGCCCCGTTCGGCACGGATTATGCCTTGGTTGAAGGCTGACCCCCGGCAGCTCTGCCTTTGAGCCTGAGACTCCTGCTCCAGCAGCGGGGCCGCAGCAGTGCCCGGGTGCAGGCACCCGCGGGCAGCAGGAGGGAGGCAGGGAGCAGTCGGCGTGTCTGTGTGCCGGGCTCTGCCCTTTTCCTTCGCCCAGGGAAAGGTCTCTCCCTTCTGGCATCACGCCTAAGGAGAATTGAAAATTATCAGCTGCTGAGGGAAAGGACCCTCCCAGGCTCTCCATCGCATCGAGCCGAGGTACTTCCAACCTCCCCCAAGAGACTCCCAGTTCTCTTCTTAAATAAGGA
Source organism: Oxyura jamaicensis (assembly GCF_011077185.1). NCBI lineage: Eukaryota > Metazoa > Chordata > Aves > Anseriformes > Anatidae > Oxyura > Oxyura jamaicensis. The sequence goes on along the minus strand of NC_048904.1, from coordinate 20,799,237 downwards.
CTTAGGAACTTTGGAGAATTAGTTGAGAGAAATAAATAAATAATAAAAAAAGGATTTGTCAGATGGAAATGAATGCATTCCTGCCACGGCCTCCTTTCCAGAGGGTCCTGCTTTGACACACAGAGCAGGAGAGGATTTAGTTTGTAGTGACGAGACCAAAGGGCTTAGGCATGCTGGATGCCACTGTTATTTAGACACCTCTAAAGGTACCGTGGAGATCCTTGGCAATCCCTCATAGCTCTCCGTTGCTTTCATTCAGAAAAGGTGAGCTCTTACAGGGGGATCAGAGGCACAGCTCCAAAGAACAGACACCCACAGGCAGGCACATGGAGCAACGCTCCCCAACTTCGGATCCCGAAGTCCAGTGCCAGTAAGTAAGAGCTTTTGAAAACAGGAGACAGGAAGGCTTGCTGTTCCCTCTCCCCAGACACGGGGCTGCACACACACGAGGTGTGTGGGTACTGGGGGGGAGAGCCGCCAGCAGCAGTGGGGGCTGCGGCCAGGAGCCCGCAGCCGCGGTACGTCGGCAGTAAGAGCCTGCCCTCATTGCAGAACCGCTGTATCCAAGGGGCAAGGGAAAAAGGAACAGAATCTAGACCATGTGATTATAAACACTGCGGTTATAAACTATAAAAAATAAAAATAAAAAAAAAAAGAAGAAAGAAAGAGTATCTAATATTAAGTAATTGCCACCTACATGATTTAGATGCTTGAAAAAAGGACTGAAATAGTTGGCAGGCCTGCTAGCTCAGCAACCCATCCTGAGAGTAATTACACCTCTTGTGTGGGTCACGCAAGCTCTACTGCCTGGATGGAGAAGCCAAAAATCTCATTATAGTTGATAATGATTACAGCTGAACTGAGCATCTTTGGACAGGGACAGCTGCGGCCAGGCTCAAGAGTGAGGAAAAAAGCCCTCCAATGCAGCACCCAACTTGAAAGCATGGGATTTCCATGTGGTTTCCAAGTACAGGGGATCCAGGATGGAGAAAGGACGCTGGAATTTCGGAAGGATGATTTCAGGTCCTTTTTGCATCACAGAGGTTTTTTCACTGCCTTGGGCAAGTCAGCTCCTAGTTCCTCTGCCATGCACCGGTGCAGGCAGGTAACAGAGATCCCTTTTTAGCACGGCAGCGTGGTGAGCAGTACAAAGCACAGCCCGGGCAAATGGAAAAGGCAGAGAGTAGGATGCAAGAGGATCAAGACCCAAATGATACGATTCAGACATGTTGATGGATATTTGGATTTTCAATTGCTAGTGCCTCTCCCAGGAAAGCGGCATTATTACAAACTAACGTGTGCTCCCAGTCGCTGCACGGGTCAGGATGCGTTACTGTCTTTCCTTGCTTTGCCCAGGCCTAACTGGGCAGCTCCCAAGCACAAGCACCTGCTGCAGGAGCGGGTGAGCCGCCAGCCACCAGCTCTGCTCCGCTCCCGTCCCATCTGTTTGCAGCTGGGCTTATGAGCTCGTTCGAGAGCGCTTCGACCTTTGCGGAGGATCTCACGGCAGGCAGAGGCTCGTGCCATTTTTCTTCCCTTTGCAGTAATAGCTGCCCAAGGAATTTAGGGTATATTGTCCAAATGACACATACAGAGTAAGGTTAACTGTCACATTCCCGTCTTGCATTCTTCTTACAACAGGAAACACGTGTGCACAATTATTTAAGTCATCAAGTTAATTCACAGTGCTCCTGAAGTAAAAACCTCCAAGGGGATTAATTACGCAGTAAAAATCTGAAAGTTGCAAATTAAGGATTTTGTCATAGGATTTCCGCAGTAAAACATTACCCTGATGGACTGGAGAGCCATGAATGCTCCAACCAGCTACACACTGCTCTGGCTACTGCTGGTACCCTGCGGCTCCAGGAGCTACACCAGCACCGCACCCCGCGGCCGGCACGAGGAGCCCCGTGGCTGCACGGTGCCGCAGGGAATGTCCGGCGGGTGACGAGAGCAGGTAACCGGCACTCTGCTACCAGAGGGAAGGCCACCGTGAAGACAAGGGACACTGGAAATGAGTAAAAGGGATTTGAACTACAAATTCGTGAGAGCGTTCAGCAGCTGTGCACGCGGAGGTGCAGGGCAGGCAGCTGGCGCCCGCTGTCCCGTCATGCTGGGAGGGAGAAAGGCAGCGCTCTCGGCTCCATCGTGGTCCCTTGCCAAGCAAGGCAAGGCGAGGGGCTGGTGCCTGCTGTACACTCCATGGCTGCAACAGCCAGACACAATGCTTGTGCAAAACGAACTTTAGAAGAGTGTTCCTGAACACTCTTGCACTTGGGAAAGTTGCATAAATGGACAGTCAATTCCACTGCTGAGACTGTAGTCATTGCTAGGAGGGATATCGTGGTTTGGGTATTTGGATAGAGTACGGACAAGTCAGTTGAAGGGGTGAGCAGTGATTATTCTGTCAGTGCCCTTTCTATTTATGTAGTTATTTATTTATCAGAAAGCCTGCAGTGATCTTGGGAAAAGCAGCATAACCTAATCAGAGGAGAAACAAATCTTTACTCCAGAAATTTTTGAGTTCCTGAAATTGGTGGATTTGAGGTTCTTGTAACCAAATTCTTACATTTCTTCTGTAATGTGGGAAGTCAGAATGCTTCTGTTGGGAAGATGGGAGTGGTAGAGCAAAAGGGAGAAATGTTGAACTCCTTGAGATGGAGTTTTAGGAATTCACAGCAATAAGCAAAACGTGGTCACAGCAACAACTGAGGCAGTCAGTTCTCTACCACTCTACTCCCGAAACAATGTCTTTTCTCTCCTAGGCTATGTATAGAACTCTAACATTGGCATCTCTGTCATCTTTTCCTGCTGCCAGCATATGTTTTCCTAATAACATCAAATCCGGGAACGGAATACCAGGAGCAGACCCAGGAGGTCTGGCCTTTCCAGATGCGCCTTTGTCCAACAAGTAAGCCACGAAAACGCGCAATAATCCATGAAAAGGACGAGAAAACAAGGCCAACCATTTCCTCAAACAATGACTTGAAATTATTTGGTTTCCTAGCTCCTAGTTTTCCCCGTGGTTTGTGCCACTTTGGCAAAGTGACCCAGTTGTTTTGGATTGTTCCAGGCATTAAAATTCCCCACGCTATGAGGCACTGGCAGCACGCTTCGAAAACACAGGAAGGCTAACATTTCCACTGAAATTAACAGCCGGGTCTCTGTGGGAGGGACGGGCCCCTCCAACAGGCAGATGATGGCTCCAGCGCTACCGGGAGGAAATAAAAGCAACTGCACAAGCATCTCCCAAGAGCAGTGCTAGTAAATGGAGACCTTACTCGGAGACTTGTTGCATGATTTTTCCCCCCAGATCTTTTCCCAGTGGAAGACCCTCCTGAACTTCATGAATTCACTAACAAGACTTGCACAGTTTCTGTCTGAAAAAATGACATTTCTAGGCAATCTGTGGGCAAAGGGAACATTCTTCAGTTTCATGTTGGTCCTCATAATGGCCACCACTTTCCTTCTGGAGGAGCTTTAATTAACTAAGTGATGCTGGGTACAGGGGCAATTTATCTAAAGATGTTGCTCAGGATGTTGGCAATTAAGGATATACAAATACCTGCCAGACTGAAAAGGAACATTTATGGATCAAACTTTTTTTCCCCTCTCTTCAGTTTGTCTCATTAAAATTAAGAGCAATTCATTTTTCCTGAAACAACAACAACAAAAACCTTGATTTAATCTAAAAGGGAAGGAGTCATCATTAGGGCCTTAAAATAGGAAGCAGATGATGAGTTACATTCACAGAACCGAGGATCCGAGGTTCCTCTTGCTACCTCCCAACTGAGGCACTCACCCTGAGGCCTGCCTGTCCTCGGCCTCCTTCTCCAGGGAGGCTGCGCCGATGGCTTGCCCTCCCCTCCCTACCCACGACCCCCTCGGGGACCTGCACCACCCTCAGCCAAGGCAGACGATCCCGACATTCAGCCATAAAGGACAGTGCCCCAAGGAGACCGAGGAAGACTCACACAGAAACAAATCGCTGCGGGATGCGAGGGACGTGAGCTCTCCTCCTGGGCACTGCACCCCCAGCTACGGAGCTCGGCGGGATGCGGCGCGGTACTGCCCTCATCCTCCTCCCAGCTCCTGCCCACCAGAGCTGCAGGATCAGCTGAGTCTCACTTCACAGAAACGGTTTGGGAGCACGAAATCCTACTTCCCTCCCAGATTAGTATTCACCTCCATTTTTCTGTCTTTTTTTGCAGGCAGTTGCTATTCAGTTAGGACCAGAAGCAAAGTGCTAAAGCTGAGTGCTGGTGACCAGAAGTTTGGGTCCCGTGAATAAAGCAGGATGGTTGGACAACAAAGATAAATCGAAAATGACCTGTTGTGCAACAGGTTGGGTGATATGAGATCTGCTTTTTGGTTTCCTGCTCTTACTTATCATGGCTAAGTAGAATGGCTTAGAGGAGAGATTCACTTTGTTCAGCTGCAGCCCGAACAATGAACTAGGAGCATTCTTTGCCAGCCTTCTTCTTCTTCCCCTTTCATACAGAGCACACGTGAGATTCTTCTTCACAAGTATCCTCAAAAAATGCTTTGCCATGAAAACATGTATTGAGGCATTCAAGGAAGTTGATTTTGAACTCTGACATAAGACGTTGTGTGAGTACAAAAAAAGCAGAGCAAAGAATAAAAAGATCAAGTAACAAAAACAAGGTAATGGCTGCAAAAGATAAAAAGGAGAAGTTTCTCCTCACACTTTCCCAGTCCTCAGCTTCTCAAATTGTACAGTGTTTTCACAGCACAGAAGCACCAAGGGAGTGTGTGCAGGGAGGGCCAGGGGCAGGCACCGAGCCTGGCCCACCGGGCTCTGGAAGCAGCAGGCACCAACCCCCACCCCTCACCCCCCGTCGTGCTGCCGGCTCAGCCCACCTCGAGAAGTCCCTGCTATAAAATCATTGTTAAACAACCATCCTCTCAAGGCTCAGTATCAAAGTACTTTCTAAACGCCTATTTTACCTCCTTCCATTTGCATTTTGCTTATTGATATTTATATTTGTGTATATAGTTGTCGCCACCAGCACTAGGAGGGAGGACCGCATCCTTTCATGCGACAGAAAGGAGAAATTTGGGCTGGTGGCGTGCACCCCTCTGCCCTCGGTACCCTGCAGAGCAGGCTTTTTCCTAGGGTTCCCTTCTTGCTCTGCAAAACTAATGGAGAACTCGAAACTCCAGCGGAGAAATTGTGGCCCCAGCCCTGTGATGTATCCTGTGACATTACATAACCGCTGTGCTCTCCCTGCTGTGATAAAAGGCCTGGTGCTGCAGAGGGTGATGCCCATCCGTTTGGTGCAGAGCGAGTCCCGGCAGCTCCAGCACTGTGAAATGCCATCGTATGACTTATTTCACGGGAATCCCACTCAGACGTCACGGACAGGGGGCAGAGGTTGGGCCGTATCACTTAATGCTCCAGTTCCCAGGCTCGAGGACAGGCGGGCGAGCTGAGCCATCTGCGTGGCAGCGGCGCGAAGCATACAGGGGCTTGGAAGAAGAGTCTTAAAAATATCATAGCTGCCTTCATTCGCCCGCTGACAGGTTATATGCTGTGCCTCTGAAAGGCAAAACCTCAGGAGGATTCTCTGTGCAAGTTCAAGCAGTCATGCATTAAATTGTTCAGGGCATTAAACACCTAACTCTGGTATTTAAGGGTAATGGATGTATCTAGTAATCAAAGTGTTGCTTCAGTATCCATGGATACCCATGATTATGTGGTATTTTGATTCTGGTACAACACTAAGTACATTATTCTGCTTCCCTGAAATTCTCCAAGAGCTATTTTTCTTATCACCCCTTAATTGGATTATCAGGTAGCAAAAGAGACAATTTAACACTTTTTCAGATGATTTCTCTACAGAGGTTCTCTTTTTGGGGGACTCACTCTCCGCAATGCTGAAAACATGGCTTCAGAAAGTTACGTTTGCTGGTTCTAATTACTAAAAGGAACTCACCTCAACTGATTAGCACGAGCCTTTGAAATCAGCCGCTGCTGCGAGGGGCCTGCTGGACGCCTCCTGGAGGGGGAGAGGCACGCACAGCAGGGGGCTCGCACGGGTTCCTGCGGGAAGCATGCAGCCGATCGCTTTCGCAGGCCTTTCCCTGTGGATTCATCACGCTCCCGGGCCTGCTCCCAGGGCAGTCACAAGGTCTGACACTTGCTGGGTTTCACCAAAGCCATGCGGAGCCTGCCACCACCGCTCCTGCGCCGCAGCTCACACGCTGCTCCTGAACACCGGGAGGTACGGACGGCCAATTGGACAGGCAGGAAACGGTCCGTTTAATTACAGCTTACACCCTTTAAATCGAAACAACCAAAAGCGGGTCTGACCCCCCAAAAAACACCTGCCAGGGCACCCTCACGGTCCATGTGGTGGCCCTGTGAAGCCCAGCACCGAGAGCCCTGCGAAACCAGGCCCACGGGCAGGAGAGCCCGTGTGTCCCCAGGAGAGGAATTAACTGTGGAAGGAGGAAGACACATACAGAAGGCATATTGTATTTTTTCCTTTTTTTATTCTTTTTTTTTTTTTTTTTTTTTTT